>NC_080171.1:114000063-114335063 GCF_950295315.1 Erinaceus europaeus | reverse complement strand
TAAATAAAGTAAAATGAATCTGGAAGGTGAATAGTCTGGACCTCAGGGAAAGTGGGGAAAAAGCAATAGAACACATTAAAAGCGAACAACTGGAAATAAAGTGAAGCAAAAGCAGATGAAAATAAACACAGGGGAAGAGTTTCTTTTTTAAAAAAATTTAAAAATATTTATTCCCTTTTGTTGCCCTTGTTTTATTGTTGTAGTTATTGTCGTCGTTGTTGGATAGGACAGAGAGAAATGGAGAGAGGAGGGGAAGACAGAGAGGGGGAGAGAAAGACAGACACCTGCAGACCTGCTTCACCGCCTGCAAAGTGACTCCCTTGCAGGTGGGGAGCGGGGGCTAGAACCGGGATCCTCACGCCGGTCCTAGCACTTTGCGCCACGTGTGCTTAACCCGCTGTGCTACCGCCCAACTCCCTGGGGAAGAGTTTCTAACAACAACAACAAAAGGGGATGGTGGTGTTTTTCTAAAGCAGAGGAAAGCGAGGCATGAAATAACAGAATGGTGCCGACTGCTTTTTTTTGGAGGTATTACACAGGTGCCGATGAGGGGCCCCAGAACCCGCGTGCCTGGGAGCCGCCCCACTGGGCGACCGCACAGTTCCCTCCTGTCCTGCAGAGAGAGGGCCTCTAGCCCAAGGATCGTGCTGTGCGTCCAGCCATCCACTCGCCTTTTGTGACTCAGCCCTGGCTGCACTGCTCAGTGTCTTCCCACTGTGGATATCCCAGTTTGTCACTTCATCTCTTCACTGCCAGACTTTTGGGCAGTGATGGTGGACAAGGAGGTCCAGGACTCTGGGCCCATGTATAAGTTCTTTTAAAATACCTTTTTATTTATAATTTGTTAGAGACAGAAAAATTAAGAGGGGGCGGGGAGACAGAAAGGGAGAGAGAAAGAGACACCTGTAGTCTTGTTTTACCACTCATGAAGCTTTCCCCTGCATGTGGGGACCAAGAGGGCTTGAACTTGCGTTCTTGAGCACTGTGCTATGAGTGTTTAACCAGGTGCACCAACACCTGGCTCAGGGCTGCTCTCTTCTTGATCCCCTGCAAATGCAAAGTCCTTCCCAGGGTGGAGTTGAGCAGACACTTTGCTTTCGGTTTCCTGGAGCACCTCATGCAGAGTGCCTTGATCAGTTTTGTGCCCTTCCTGCAGCAGGGCAAGCACGGTGGCGGCCTTCCTGGGCTCTGTGTAGAACCAAGGGACCAGGCCCCGGTGGCACTGCAGCGGTGCAGTGCTGCCCCTCGTAGGCCTGACTTCCCAGCCTAGTCTGCTCACCTGCACCTCCTCGTGCAGGAAAGAGCGTTTGGCTTCAGCTTGTCCTGCTGGAATGGTCTGTCAGCCTCTGTAAATATTTGATGATAAAAAAAAAAAAACACAAAAAAAACAAAGGCCTGTGTGTTCCTGGAGGGAGCGAGCCCGTGACGTGGGGACGTTCTGACCCCGCCGGCTATTTCCTTGAGCAGTCTGTGGGTGCCTCTGTGTCCTGTTCCCAGGCCTCAGGCAGAGTGGAGGCCCTTTGTGGCCTGGCAAGGGGGAACTGGAGGAGGAGTCATCGGCTTTCCACCTGGAACTGGGCTGGACATCTGGGAGAACTGTGGGTTGGCCAGAAGTCTGCTTACACACACACACACGCACACGCACACGCACACGCACACGCACACACACACACACACACACACACACACACGGTCCTGCCCCGAGTACAGCGGCAGTAGCACCTGGCCTGGTGTCCCTGCCTCTCAGTGTCACCTGTGCAGCGATGAACACATGTGTCCCCTGAGACCTGCTTGCAGGGATGAGGTCTGCCTGCCTGCCCCATGGCACTTCCACGGGAGGGAATGTCGAGCCCTCTGAGGCAGCCTCGCCAGACTCTCTGGTCTGGGCGGTAGTGCCAGCCCTCCCCGAGATGAAGGCTTCCCTGTGCTTGGGCAGAATCCTGCGTCTGTGTGCTCCTGGGGGGCGGGGGCGGGGGTGGGGCGGGGAGGGCGTTCCACATGCGTGTTCCAGGCTGATGGCCTTTAAACAAAAGGTTCCTGCTGAGTTTTCTCTTTGGGAGAAGGGAGATATGGATAGGTGGGGCTGTAGCAAGAGCAATTCTGTGGAGGTGATGGTGGAGGGTGGAGAGTGAAGGGTGGGGGGAGGTTTGGAAAGACCTTCATCTCTGGGTGTAATTGGTAGTGAGGGTGATAACAGCCAAGCCACTTCCTGAATGCTCACCTAGTGTGGTGCAAGTGTGCACCGGTTCTGTCACTGAGGCCTGGCCACAGCCTTGGAGGTGGCTCGTCCCAGGGTGTGTGGGGACCCTTGGGGCTGTGTAACTTGGAGACCGGGCATAGACCCATTGCCCTGGGCTGCCTTTACCCCACTGGGCTGCTGGAAGGATCTCCCAGGAGCCCCCACTGCCTGTGGCTGGGAGGGCCCTTCCTGAGGGCGGTGGACAAGTGGATAGGCTGTGTCAGGGCAGGGGATGCCATCGGGAGCCTTGAGCATGCTTGGTGGAGCTTGAACCTCAGAACTGAGAAGCCATGGTGGCCAGGAGAGATGAAGGAGGGACACACAGACATGACTTTGTGACTGACTGCAGGGATGCAGATCTGAGTGGCCTATGAGGGACTTTGTCTCCACTTAGAGAAAGGCAGAGCACTTCAACATGAAGTGTGCGGCGGTGCCCCCTGGAGCCTGCAGAGGGCAGCCCCATGCCCAGGCCTGGGGTGGGCTGGGAAGCTGGTGAGCAGTGTCCATGGCCTCTTGCCACCTTACCTGGCTGCTTGGTAGACTGAGCCGAGGATCCTGAGATGAGTGTCACCTCCAGGCTCCTTGGAGGGCATGGGAGAATCGCAGGGAGACTGGATACTGGAAGGAGGAGGGTGGCCCCCAGCTGAGGGACGTGGCCAGGCTACGCACCTGCACTGAGTGTTCTGCTGGCTCTGCTCCTGTCCTGAGCATGGCATGTGGAGGTGCTCCTGTGCCTTCCAAGGGGGCACAGAGGGCTGCCAACTGGGGGAGGAGGTGGGGGTGGTCTGGAGGGCGGTGTCTTAGCAGCCACAGACCCAGGGGCTGGCAGCTTCAGGTGAGGGAGTCTGTGAGGACAGGAGGGAGCCCCTGTTGTGCTGAGATCAGAGTCCTGCCTTCTCTTTCTACTCTGGTGCAAACATTACCGCTTCCTACCCCCCACCCCCCCAAATCTGTACCTGCCCAGCATCTGTGCTGGTGAGGGAGGCCTGGGACGGGCCTGAGCTAGGCATCACTTCTCCCATCTCCCCTCCCAGCGAACTCTATCATCCTTCTCCATCTTGTCCCCCCCCCCCATCTCTGTCCTTTCTCCTTCTCGGACCCCTCCTCAACTCTGGCCTTTTCCCCTGTGTGTTTGTTCCCCATCTCTGTCCTCTCCCCTATCTTGTCCTCCCTCATCTCTGTCCCTTCCCCACAGCCTTGCCCTCCCTCATACCTTTCTTTACCTCACCTCTGCCCCTTCCCCTGCCATTGCCCAGTGGGTCCCCTTCCCCCATCTCTACCCTATATGCCCCCTTCCCCCATCTCTGTCCCCACCCCCTGCTGGCTGGAGCCCGGTATCCATAGCAACAGTTGCTGCTGTGGAAGCTGGCGCCTGCTCCCTCATCCCGTGGGGATGTATTTTTGGCACTGCAGAGGGATTTCATTTTATTTTATCTTGGGTGTTGACTTTTACTCTTTGAGTGAGCTCTACACAGAGCTGGGGGCAGGGTTCGCAGAGACCTGGGGGCCACCCTGTAGGCTCCTGTATACCTGGTTCTCCACCCCCCCTTCCAGAGGGCTGTCCTCCCTCAGAGAGAGGTGAGCCTTTTGAGCAGCAGATGGTGGATGGGGGCCTCTGGGCAGTGACTGGCGATGAGAAAGCCCCAGGGTGCCGAGTCTGGACAGGAAGGTTGACCTGACTTTGGGGCGCTGATGGCAGCCCAGAAAGCTGGCCAAGCCCCACACAGGGAGTATGCAGTCTGCCCAGGGGAGGCTGCTGCCACCAGGGTCTGTGCGTCACCTTCCGTCCCACGAGGCTCACATGGGCCACCGGCTAGTGGGGGTCCGCTTCTTTCCCGGCCACACTGAGCTCCCTCCCTCCTTTTTCTGGCAGCTGGGCTTGCTTTCCTCCCTCTTGGTCCCGACAGCCGCTGACACGGGTGACTCCAGCTTTTTTTTCTTAATCTTTACTTATTTTTTAAAAATATCTATTTATTTATTCCCCTTTGTTGCCCTGTTGTTTTGTTGTTGTTGTTGTTATTGATGGCATTGTTGTTGGATAGGACAGAGAGAAATGGAGAGAAGAAGGGAAGACGGGGGGGAGAGAAAGACGGACACCAGCAGACCTGCTTCACCGCCTGCTTCACTGCAGGTGGGGAGTTGGGGGCTCGAACCAGGATCCTTTCTCTGGTCCTTGTGCTTCGCACCACGTGCGCTTAACCCACTGTGCTACCGCCCAACTCCCCTACTTATTTTTTATTTATTGAATAAAGACAGTCAGAAATTGAGAGGAAGAGGGAGAGAGGGGCAAGGCAGTGGTGCACCTGGTTAAAATACTCACATCACAGTGCACAAGGACCCAGGTTTCAAGCCCCTGGTCGCCACCTGCAGGGGGAAAGCTTCACAAGTGGTAAAGCAGGGCTGCAGGTGTCTCTCTGTCTCTCTTTCTCTCTGTCTCCCCCTCCCATCTCAACTTCTCTCTTTCTCTATCCAATAGTAAATAAATAAAATTAAAAGAGAGAGAGAGAGAGAGAGACAAAGAGATACCTATAGTGCTTCTTCACCACTTGTGAAGCTTTCCCCCTGCAGGTGGGGACTGGGGGCTCAAACCCAGGTCACACACACTGTAACATGACCCATGGTGGGGATGCTAATGAGATTCACAAGACACCCAGTGGAGGGGTCCTCTGCCTGACCCCCTGCAGACCTGAGCATCAGGGCTTGGGGTGCCTTCCAGGTATCTTGATAGCATGCCAGGAAAGGGGTGGTGGGGCTGTCCTAGGAGCCAGTACTGAGACAATTGTGTTCCTGGCCTGCCTCCCAGAAGCAGCAGCGGGCAGGCCACCTGTAAGGAAGGGGGTGGCCCTGCCTTCCTCTCCATCCCCCACCCCCTCAGGAGTAGCCTCAGCCAAGCTGGGCCCTTGTCCCCCAGAGGCTCCCTCCTCTTGGTAACCGTGCTGGGGCCCAGTGTGCAGCACTCGCTGGTTGTCCCCCCTGCTCTCTGACTCTTCACCTGCAGATGGGGGTGACGGCAGCTTGCAGAGGGCCGGTGTGTGTGTGTGTGTGTGTGTGTGTGGGGGGGGTGTTATTAACAACATCCACATCTGGCCAGGCTCTAAGAGCAAAGACGCCACACTGCTAGGCATCCAAGCCAGGGGCCAGGCCAGCTGTGCTGGAAGCTTTGTGAGGACCTGAGCACCCAAATCCTAGATGTAAAGAAGGACACCCCCCACTTATCAGTGATCTTTGAACTTGATCTTCCTCTGAAATCCTTGAGTAAGGCCCCTGTGCACACAGGTGCTCAGGTCTTGGGGGTGTTTATCCATCAGCCTCTCATGAGGACCCCACCCCCCAACTCCCTCTTGGGTTCCCTGGGCTGTGCTGGGTGGGAGGGTGTCCATACACCCAGCATACAGTGAGAAGTTGCTCGGTGCATGCTCAGGGCTTTACCGACCTCTCTGAATGGAAGTGTGTGTGTGTGTGTGTGTGTGTGTGTGTGTGTGTGTGTGTGTGTATGACTGTGCGTCTGCACAGCTAGAATCCGCGTCCAGTGGGTGAATCTGGTACAAACCCCGGAGCTGTTTATAGAAGGTACGCCAGAGGGGCACTTGAGGAAGCGAAAGCCATGGAAACCACCCGGGAAGGCAAATAGCCTCTTGTAAACACTGGTGCTGCCCAGAATACCCAAGGCCTCTGTGGCTCTGCGGGTGCTTCTGTGTTCAGCCTCGTGATATCTGGCTGATGGCAGAGGACTGGGGAGACAGGGGAGAGGGAGAGAGAGCTCCCGCATCCTCCTCTCCACACGTGCTCCTCCTGGCTGGCTCGTTGGTGTGGATGTCCAGTTCTTGCCTGTGATTATAAATAAACTCCAGTGACGAAGTCCAGACACACACACACACACACACACACACACACACACACACACACACACACACACACATCTCTCAGGTTTGGACCTTCTCCCTGCAGGGAATCTGGGGTGAGTCCTTGGACAGTGCAGCCGCCTGCCCGTGTCACTCAGGTTGTGGAGACAGTGCAGCAACCGCATCACGCTTCCTGTGCTTCCCTTCTGGCGTTGAGTCCTCCTTAGCACGGTCGCAAACAGGAGGTGGGGGTAATGGTTTTGGTTTTCTAGGGGAGGAGCCCCAGCCCCTGGGTGGAGACTGAGCAGGCATCTCTGTGTGTGCTTCTGTGTGTGTCCTGCCTGTGCCTGCTCCTCTGTGCCTAGTGCCCAGCTGTGTGGCCTTGGCAGGCGGTCACTGCCAAGGGGGCCACTATTCACTATTCAGGGTCCCTCCCTTCTAACCCCCCACCCCCGGGGCAAGGGAGGTGGTGGGCTTGCAGGTGGGGGCTGACAGACTCAAAGCTGCCAGTGATGCATTTGGGCATGTCCTGCACAGTGGCCCATTGGCCCCGTTATTCAGTTTTCCTTGCCAGGCCTTACTGAGAGGTTCCCTCTGATACGAGGGGCGGTGCAGGGGAGGGGGACAGCGAGGGACCAGTTTTTGGGACAACCAGGCCCTGGTCCTGACTAGTGGTTGTGGGTGCCTGAGGCCCTGTGAGGGAGGGGTGGCGCCCTGAGTAGCTCCACGCTTTCTCTGCGGGCCCACTGTCTGGATGGGGGGACGGAGGTGGCAGTGACCATTACTCCTGGGGTGGGCGGCCAGTGTGGCGCCTGCTGAGTCTGTGCTCGGTCCCTTGCAGGGGAGCTGCTCAGCGTTCAGCCTACTCCCCGTGTTCCAGTTTGTATATTTTCCATTGACCTATTTTTCCCCCTCTTGTTTTCTCTGCCATTTGTTTTGTCTCCAGCTCTGCGTGGATTTGTTGAAGACCTATAGAGCTATCTTACCGTGGGTGCCTTTTTTTTTTTTAACTCCTTTAGAGGAGCTTAAGTTGTTTGGTTTTTGCAGTTTTGTGGGACCAGGGTCCCAGTGTATGTCTCGTGCCACCACTTCAGGGCACTTCTTCATCCAGGTACAGAGAGGGGAAGAGAGAGCTGGAGTGCTAGCACGTCATCTGTTACCATAGCTCCTCCCCTTTTCTTGATAGAGGCAGAGAGCAAGTGTGAAAGAGGCAGTGCTAGTTACCCTACCTATCGGCTGAGCTATGTCTCTAGCCCTAAAGCTTAGCTTTGAGCCAGCTCAGTTCCAGACAGTATCAAACAGTTACTGACACACACACACACACACACACACACACACACACACACACACACACACACACACACACACACTTTATCCACCTGTTAGAATCTACCAACACAGCAACCTTCCTGGGAGCTGGTTCACAGGACCACAGCCCTGAGCAGCTAGCGGGCCAGTGAAGCACATCCTATACCCACGAGGCTGCCGGATCTCAGGGGTTCCACTCTGGAGCCGTGGTTTGCTCCTAACTCCTGCAAGGGCTGCATGATAGGTGGGGAGGTCATGTGTGTGTGTGTGTGTGTGTGTGTGTGTGTGTGTGTGTGAGAGAGAGAGAGAGAGAGAGAGAGAGAGAGACAGGGTGAGAGGGTATTTGAGGTCTTGGTCATGACGTGGGGCGGGGATGTTACACCTGCCTGGAAAACAGCCCTCTTTCCCCCCGGGCAGGGCAGGGCCTGCTGAACACTGCCTGCATCTTGCAATGGGATCCCACTACAAGTGTGGGGGAGGGTGGGGTGGCATAGTCAGGAAAGTGGGGGCTCGGGGGACCATACTGGGGAGGTTGGGTGAAGGCAGGTGGAGAGCAGCGTGGTTGGTGTCATGTCGTAGTCACCCTCATTCTCTTTTCTCTTTCTTTCATTTAATTTAAAATTACAGTTTCAGTTGTATTTTTTACTTTAATTTTTAAATTACATTTATAGGTAATAGAGATAGGCAGAAATCGAGAGAGAAGGGGAAATTAAGAGGGAGAGAGACAGAGAGACACCTGTAGCCCTGCTTCACCACTTGCAAAGCTTTCCTCTACAGGTGGGGACCAGGGACTCAAACCCAGGTGCTTGTGCACCGTAACGTATGCATTTAATCAGGCATGCCACCATCCAGCCCCTGTTTATTGAATAGAGACAGCCAGAATTTGAGAGGAAAGGGGATGATAGGAAGAGAGGAAGGGAGAGGGAGGGAGGTAGGGAGAGAGAGAGAGACAGACCTGCAACACTGCTTCACCACTCAAAAAGCTTTCCCCCTGCAGGTGGGGACTGGGGCCTTGAACTCAGGTCCTTGTGGGTTGTAACATGTGTGCTGTAACATGTGCGCTCAACCATGTGCATTACCACTCAGCCTCCTTCTTTCTCTCTCCCTCTCTCTCTAAGATAGAAACAGAGAGGCAAAGGCAGAGAGAAAAATGTGAAAGAGGCCCCAGCACTGGATCTTCCTTCCATGCAGTGGGGCCTGGTCACACAGATGACAAAGCTTCACTCTATCCAAGTGAGCTATTTGCTAGCCCCCCCCCCCCCACACACACACAGTCTATTTTGTCATATTCTTCAGGACTTGCACATCTAGTTCATGGAGTGGTGATTCCCATAGCTGAGCTGTGTCTGCCCTGTAATTGGACACATTATTCCTGGAACCTTGGACTCTCAGCAGTTGTGAGTTTGCACCTGGGACTTTTGTCTGTAAGCTTGACCAGTGGTTCCAGTAGAGAGGACACAGATGCTTGATCATTAACATTGATTATAGTGGCGCTTCTGCCGCTTCCTGGGCGGTGTGTGGGTCTTGGAGCTTGGGACTCCGCTTAACACCCATAGGCCTCTTGTGAGGTTGTCTTGTAACCCAGTACTCTACCTCTCAATCCTCATGTGACATTTTAACTGTTGTTTTGCAGTCGCTATTAATTTTGAGTGGCCAATACGTTCAGTCTTCAATTTCTGTTCTTTCCAGCATCTCCATCTCACATCATTCCCACCTGAACATCTCCCCATTGTATTTTGCTTAGCAGTTGTTTGCTGATGAGACTGTAGCTCTGCCTTAATATATATTGTTATTTGAAGAATATTTACTAGGACATGGGGTTTCACATTGCTCATCTTCCCAGCAGCATTTATTTATTTTTAAAAAGAAGAAGAGAGAGAGAGAGAGAGAGAGAGAGAGAGAGAGGCCCCACAGCACTGAGACTTCCTTCAGTGTGGTAGGGGCTGGGATTAAACCTGATCCATGCACATAGATAGCAAAGTCGTAGACTATTAAAGCTATTTCACTGGCCTAGTTTTCCCCCACCTTTAAAGATGTGTTTCAGCTGTCTTTTGTTGTTGTTAATTTCTTTTCTTCTTTCTCCTTTCCCCTTTCCTCCTCCTTTTTTTTTCTGTTTTGTTTGTTTGTTTTTATTTTTTTAGTTTTTATTTATAAATAGGAAACACTGACAAAAAACATAGGATAAGAGGGGTACAAATCCACACAGTTCTCACCACCAGAACCCTGTATCCCATCCCCTCCCCTGATAGCTTTCCTATTCTTTATCCCTCTGGGAGCATGGACCCAGGGTCATTATGGGATGCAGAAGGTGGAAGGCCTGGCTTCTGTAATTGCTTCCCTGCTGAACATGGGTGTTGACAGGTCGATCCATACTCCCAGCCTGTCTCTCTCTTTCCCTAGTGGGGCAGAGATCTGGGGAATCGGAGCTCCAGGACACATTGGTGGGGTTGTCTGTCCAGGGAAGTCAGGTTAGCATCATGCTAGCATCTGGAACCTGGTGGCTGAAAAAAAGAGTTAACATATAGAGCCAAACAAATTGTTGACTAATCATGAACCCAAAGGCTGGAATAGTGCAGCTGAAGATTTGGTGGTGGTGGTGGGGGTCTCTGTTTTGAAGATAGGTAGTAGGCCTATTTTAGTTACATTCTATAGGGCCCATGACTATACTAGTTTTTTCCTGAGCCTGACCTCTGATATGCTATGGACCCACGTTATTGCTTAGTTCTGGCTTATGGTGGTGCTGGGGACTGAGCCTGGGAACTCAGAGCCTCAGGCACGAACTCCCCTTGTATATGTTCACTATTTGCCTCCCCAGCTTCCATAGTCTTTTCTCACTTGTCTCTGTTGAGGTAAGCTGCAGTGTGCGTGTGCCTTGTTGCCCCTTAGGTGGCTTTTATGGCGTCTTTGTTTGCTGGGCTCTCAGTTCTTCACCCTGTCTTTTCTCACTTGTCTCTGTTGAGGTAAGCTGCAGTGTGCGTGTGCCTTGTTGCCCCTTAGGCGGCTTTTATGGCGTCTTTGTTTGCTGGGCTCTCAGTTCTTCACCCTGTCATGTGCCAGGAGTAATTTCCTTTGTATTCATCTTCCTTGGGGTTTAAAGCACTTGAATTTATGCTGAATTTCTTGCTTCACTTTTATAATAGCCATCTTGGGGACATTAACTGAACACACACTGCTTTTGTTCCATATTTATGTCCTGTTTCTGGAACCCCATTCCCATTAGTTGGGTGATCCCTTTTTTCCCTAATTCTTTATTAGCATGTGGGTGAGGAGAACAGTCTAGGTGACCACTATGGTGATATTGTGCCAGGGACTGAGCGCAGAAGCCCATACATGCAAATCCTGTGTTCTGCCACTGAGCCACCTCCCTGGCTACTAGTTGGAATTTTTTTTACCATGTTCTATATGCTTTATTATTCATTTCCCATGTTTCAGTCTATGTATTTTCCACTGATCTATTTTTTCTTTTCTGTTTTATCTCCTGATCGACCTGGATTTGCTTAAAACTTACAGAGATATCTGATTGTGTGGGTGATTAAAAAATTCTCCAGTGGTTGACCTTTTCTTTTAGAAGGTGGATAAAACAGAGGGATCACTATTTGAGACTGTTTGGAACTGAGCTGGTGCAAAGCTAAGTTTCAGGACAGGATAGAGAACTCACCAGGTAGGTGCCCACATTGTCACGTGTGCAGCCCAGGTCTGAGCTTGGGCACCACGTGCTAGGTGCTGTGGCAAAGGAGGAAACTGGTGTCTCTCTCTCTCCATATCTTTCTAACTATCTGGATGAAAAAAAAATGGCCTGGGGGTAGTGAAAACATGCACACACGGACCCTGACTCCACCAAAACCCAAATATAAACAACAAAAAAGGAAGCTTTGGCCTTTGTGGCCCTGTGACGGTGTCTGTCTGATCAGGAGGGTGGAGATGGAGAGCGCGCACGCTTACCCGCGGCCCCTTCCTGCCAGGCTGTTCCCACTGCTCATGTGGCACTCAGGGCCTCTGCTTCTAACTGGCGGCTTCATGTAAAGCCAGATCAACATCATCCTGCGTCACTGTCATGTGAGCTGCCTGTTTAAGCCTTAGCTTAACAGCCACACTGCAAGTGTGAAGAGAGCACTTGTACTTAATTTTGATGATCCTCTTCTCTAGTTGAAAATGTTTTTGGGGTGGGGGTAGATAGCATAATGGTTATGCAAAGAGTCTCTCATGTCTGAGGCTCCAAAGTCCCAGGTTCAATCCCCTGCACTACCATAAGCCAGAGCTGTGCAGTGCTCTGATATTTCTCTCTGTGTCTTTCTTCCTCTGCATCTCTCTCAAAAATAAAATAAAGAAGAGAAAAGAAAAGAAAAGAAAATGTTTTTAACACAGAATACCACTAGGTTGTTGTGGGCCCTTTAAAAAAAATACTTCACACCTTAAAGATTGAATGTGTCTCTCATACTTAGATTACATCTCTGTTTGGACCAGCTGGTGTCAAGTGCTCCCAGCTCTGGTCACATAGCTCTGGTGGGGGGGAAGGGAGTGTTGCTGGTAGGTTCCAGTTCTCCCTTCTCCTGAGGTGAGACCCAGGCTGGTGGCTCATCTCACACTTGAATGCTCTGAGCACAGCCTTGTCCTTGCTGTGGCCCCATGGCTCTGACAGCTGTGACAGCCAGAAAGAGCTGAGGTGCCAGCTCCCAGGACTGGGGGCAGCTGTGAGCGTTGTAGCCTTCCTGCTTCTTGCTACCTGGTCGCGTCTCTGTGGCCCTAACCACCTGCACTGGCTCCACTTGATGGTACCTCCCTCCCGGTCCTGTGGGACACTGTGTATGTTCAGACCTGGCACAACTCCCCTCAACAGATGCCCACCCGACACATCAGTGCTCGGAGCCCCAGGGGCTAGCCTATGTGTTCATCCTAGACCTAGTGGTGTGGTCACGTGCTGTGATAGCTGTGCTGGCGGCCTCTCAGGTTAGAGCTGGTGCTGCCCTGAGGGCATTCAAGCTCTCCCTGCTACCCCATCCTTTTTCTTTTCTTTCTTTTTTTTTAAAATTTCTTTACTGGGGAATTAATGTTTTACATTCAACAGTAAATATGATAGTGTGTACATGCATAACATTTCCCAGTTTTCCATATAACAATACAACCCCCACTAGGTCCTCTGTCATCCTTTTTGGACCTGTATTCTCTCCACCCCCACCCCAGAGTCTTTTACTTTAGTGCAATACACCAATTCCAGTTCAGGTTCTACTTGTGTTTTCTTTTCTGATCTTGTTTTTCAACTTCTGTCTGAGAGTGAGATCATCCCATATTCATCTTTCGTTTCTGACTTATTTCACTTAACGTGAATTTTTCAAGATCCATCCAAGATCGGCTAAAATGGTGAAGTTACCATTTTTTACAGCTGAGTAGTATTCCATTGTGTATATATACCACAACTTGCTCAGTCACTCATCTGTTGTTGGACACCTGGGTTGCTTCCAGGTTTTGGCTATTACAAATTGTGCTGCCAAGAACATATGTGTACACAGATCTTTTTGGATGGATATGTTGGGTTCCTTAGGATATATCCCCAGGAGAGGAATTGCAGGGTCATAGGGTAGGTCCATTTCTAGCCTTCTGAGAGTTCTCCAGACTGTTCTCCACAGAGGTTGGACCAATTGACATTCCCACCAACAGTGTAGGAGGGTTCCTTTGACCCCACACCCTCTCCAGCATTTGCTGCTGTTATCTTTTCTGATGTATGACATTCTCACAGGAGTGAAGTGGTATCTCATTGTTGTCTTTATTTACATTTCTCTGACAATCAGAGATTTGGGGCATTTTTCCGTGTGTTTCTCAGTCTTTTGCATCTCTTCTGTGGTGAGTATTCTGTCCATGTCCTCCCCCCATTTTTGGATGGGGTTATTTGTTATCTTGTTGTTGAGATTTGCAAGTTCTTTATATATTCTGGTTATTATCCTCTTGTCTGGTGTATGGCATGTAAAGATCTCCCATTCTGTGAGGGGTCTCTTGGTTTGGGTAGTGGTCTCTTTAGCTGTGCTGCTACTGCCCCGTCCTTGTGATCTGTGATGTCTCCCTTTGCCTTGTGTGCTTTTCCTCCGTCTCGTGAGCTGGCCCTTGTCCTGTGTGGTGTCTGCTCGTTCTGCACAATCTGTACCCCCCAGGATCTCAGTTTCTGTGGTTTCCCTGCCCTGGTGGCCCAGCATCTGTTCTCCCTCGGTCACCCCCTTCTGGGCAGGAACCAACCCCTTGCAGAAGCCTGGATGTGGGTGGGCAGGCAGGACTCTAAGCAGGAGGGCAGCACCCCTCTGGCTGCCCTGATCTGGCCGAGGAGTGACTTGGCCCCTGTGGTGATCTGGCCCCTGTGGTGACTTGGCCTTCAGTGTTGGGCAGCACTGCAACCCAAGGACCTTGTTGCCTGGGTCTTCACATAGAGGGGCCTCACCAGAGGTGGGCAGGGCTGGTGCTGGGTGGCCTCAGTGTATGGGGTGATTGAGTTCCCGACAGGCAGTGAGGGAGTTGATGGCCCCATTGGCGATGAGAGAGGCATTCTGGGTCACGTCGTTAGCCACTGTCCATTTGTTCTGCCATGCCACTAATTTGTAATGGTAATTTGATCTACAGAAAAAGTGTCCGGTCTTCGGCTTGTATGAGCCTAGGAAATAAAAGAACCTAGATTCCAATACACATCATTCTATGGCAGAGGAGTGCGGTCAGGTGATCAATAAAAGTCTCTAAGGGAAGGCTATCAGGTCAAGTCTGTGGGAGTGGAAATGTGAACCTGGACTGGGGTTAGAGATGTATTTATAAAATGGCCAGGAAGACCATCAAGTTCAAACATCAATATTTACAGAATGTGATGATGGTGTCCTTCGCAGCTCTTTAGGCCCCAGCTCACAGGTGGGCAGGGCCCCTCCTGCCTGTAGGCGGCGGGCCGGGGTGGGGTGTGGGGCTTGCATGCCTGCTGCCTTTTTCCTGGGAACACTTGGTGGGGTGGGAGTAGCCTTTCCAGAGCATAGGTCCCTGGAAGACACTAGTTTCGCTGGTCATCTCAGCACTTCCTGCCCTCAGAGCAAGTAGTGTTTACACAGCTGATGCTGAGGGGCTACTGCCTCCTTATGGATTCATTGTTCACTTGTTGGGGCCCTTGACAACAGAGCTATGAGTATTGGGACTGCTCTGTCCTTGCTGACTGGCCGTCACTCTGTCCATGCGAGTGCACTCTGACCCCCTCTGGCAACTCCCCTGACTCTTGAGGTCGGTTCTGTGCTGCTTCAGACTCCGGCCGTGTGAAAGAATTCCTCCTGTTAACAAGGGTGCTGTCATGAAAGGTGACTAAAGACAATGCTACTAGCCCAACTGTGACGGCACGGACTTTATTGTTTACAGCTGAGTGATGTTGAGGAGAATAATTCGGTTTAAAATGAGTTTCTTTTAAAAGCTGTGGTAAGGGGGCCAGGCAGTGGCACAGCAAGTTAAGTGCACTTGGTGCAAAGCGCAGGGACCAGAGTAAAGATCCCAGTTCGAGCCCCTGGCTCCCCACCTGTAGAAAGGTCACTTCACAAGCAGTGAAACAGGTCTGCAGGTGTCTATTTTTCTCTCCCTCTCTCTGTTCCCCCCTTCTCTCACAAGTTCTCTCTGTCCAACAACCACAGCAATAACAATAACAACAACAATAAACAGCAAGGGCAACAAAGGGGAAAAAATAGCATCTAGGAGCAGTGGATTAATAGTGCAGGCACCAAGCCACAGCAGTAACCCAGAGGAAAAAAAACAAAAACCTGCAGTAAATTGTAGGGGCATGCAGATGAGCCCATGCCATCTGTGCAGGTTTCCCCTTGGCTGTCAGCTGTCAGAGGTACTCAGAACAGCTCTGTGGGCAGCTTGTCTCTTGCCCCCCTGTACCAGCGGCCCAGAGCTATCATGAGCCCATGTGACACCCCCCGCCCCCCGTAGTGCCTCATGCCCACATAGGGTGCTTCTCCCAAGACCCCAGGCCTCAGTGCATCCTGACTTCTGGGGGCTCTACATTGTGGGCATTAACTGCCTTCAGGGGCAGCTTTTCTCCAGGTCCAGTGGAGATCTGGTCACTGTCACCCTCCTGTCCCCTTGACCTGCTGCATGTTTATATTTTCTCCATGGTAGCCGTTCCTGCAAGCCCAGAGCCCCAGTAACCCATTTGGTGACTGAACGAAGCACGTGAGTGCCTGCCAGGAGCCGAGTTGGGGAGCAGCATCCTTCCCACCATCTCTACCCCCTCCGTGTGCCATCACCACCCAGAGATGTGACTTGGGCCTCACTCATTTTCCCGCTCAAGGGTACAAGGGCGGGTCAGGAATATGTAGGCCCCAGAGTTGGGGTTGAGCCTGATTGTGTCTGCTCCGAACCTAGTAGCTGTGAGGGGCTTTCCTTACTGAGGGCATCAGGAGGTCTCTGGCATGTGCCAGCATGTTCTGGGCCCACCCTGTGCCTGGAGCCCCTGTCTTGGGCTGATACCCTTGTGTGGGACAGCTCTCAACAAAGTGCCCTGAAGAGGTTTCCTTTATTGTTAAGTATTATTTTATATAGTGATCTCTACGACTATAAGTTAATAGGAGTGTATCAAAGATCTCTGTCCCTACCCCCAACCTCCCCATAGTGAAGCTGAAAATCTACCCTCCCCACCCCCCGAGTTTTTTTTTTTGCTTTGGTGCAGTACTCCAAACTCAATTTCCGCTTTGTGTTTCCTTTTCTGTTCTTCCTCAACTTCTGTTTATGAGTGGGATCATCCCATACTTGACTTTCTCTTTGTGATTTATCTCTCGTAACATAACCCAAAAGAGGTTCCTTTGTTTGCTTGTTTAACTCAGTACTTGTGTGACTAAGGCGAGATTCCTGCCAGGTTGAAACCCCCGACTCTGACCATGCTGATCCAAGCCTCTCTGCCAGCTGGTCACCTTTTGTCTGTGCCCCATGTGTATGGTGCCCACTGTCTCCTACCCGGTCCCGGAATTCCTTGGATGCTGTTCTGTTTGTACCCTGGCTGAAAGGGGCTGACCGCAGCATTCCCAGCAGACAGCCCTCACCAGACAGAGCTGTGAGGCCGGGGATCTCACAGGGGGGAGGCTGAGCTTGGGCTCACTCCCCCTGATCTCTTAGCACCATAGGCAACCCCCTGCAACCTTGGAGAGGCTGCAGAGCCAGCACGGCCTGGCTGTGCCTTGAGCTGCCACCCACGGTTAGCTCGGCTTTCTTCTTGCAGGGGCAGGAGCTGGATGATCCCAGGCTATCCTTTCCAGTCTGGCTGACTCTCGCTGTCGCTGGGAAGCAGGAACCTCTAATTTAGGCAGCCCCGGGTGCCTGTGGGAGGGAAGCTGGTTTGTGTCTGGGTGGGCGAGCCCCTGTCTGGGGAGGTGCGCTGGCGTGCTCTGTTGGGGGGGTGAACCTGCCTCTGAGTGGGTGAACCGCCCTCCCAGCCGTGTGTATGAGCAGCTCACACAGTAGTAAACCCTAAGGCCACTGCCTGGCAGGTCTGGGGCATCTCTAAGGAGCAGGTGCTTCTTTCTTTCTTTTAATATTTATTTATTCCCTTTTGTTGCCCTTGTTTTATTGTTGTAGTTATTGTTGTTGTTATTGATGTCATCATTGTTGGATAGGACAGAGAGAAATGGAGAGAGGAGGGGAGAAAGATAGACACCTGCAGACCTGATTCATCGCCTGTGAAGCGACTCCCCTGTAGGTAGAGATCCAGGGGCTCGAACTGGGATTCTTAGGCCGGTCCTTGCACTTTGCGCCACCTGTGCTTAACCCGCTGCGCTACCGCCCGACTCCCAGGTGTTTCTTTCTTGCCTGGCTCATGACCTTGAGCCACCTGGTCACATTAATTAGGGGATGCATCCCAGGGACTGTGTGAGCGCCAGTTGCTGGGTTGGTTCTGCCCCCTCGGAGTCACTTATCTGACAGTCCACCACCAGCCGCAGAGCAGCAGTGAGAGTGAGAGTGACCACAGCACAGGCCAGGCCTGGGAGGGGATGCTGGACCGCATGCCAGCAGGCAGCCTTGGTCAGGGCTCTGAGGACATGCTACTGACCTTTCAAGTAATCGAGCAGTGTGTCCCCTGGCTAAAAATAGCCCAGCAGCTTAGACGGAAAAATCAGGTCTCTCCAGTCCCACCTCCGGCTCTGGAGACACCATCCCTAAAGATTATGATTCTCTCTTTTTCCTGTGTCTTTGATGTGTCACCTTTAGCCAGCAACTGTCACAGAAAGTGGAAACTGCAGCGAGCGTAGGCAGGGTGCTTCCTTCTCCTCGTTTTATTGTGAGGTGTTATTTATAACATGCACCTTTTGCTCTGAGATGACAATGAGATCTCTCATTTGTTGGTCGGTGCTAAAATCTTGGCAAAATCCATTTATACTACAAACGACTGTGTGAGTTTCCTCTAGTATCGTGAGCCAGGCCCACCGGAAAGGAATGAGGCAACCAGTTTGCCTCCTTTCCAGCTTTCTTCATACGGTGCCACCACAAGTTCAGCTGCCCCTGGCTGGTCGCTGTGGCCGGCCTCATCTGTTCCTCTCCCTGAGTAGAGCTCCATTGTGTGGAAACGCCTCTCCCATTGACTGTTTGACCCAGGGAGTATAGGAAGTGACCTTGGCCCCACCGGCCTGGGAGTGCCACTGACCTACTGTTCCCCACACACTTGGCTGGTGTGGGATTCAGAGTTGGCGCTTGCAGGGTCATCTGTGAAACTTGGCACCTTGGTGCATAGAATTTTCATTTTTTTTTTCCCTTAAACTTTGTTTTATTCGATAAGACAGGGAGAAATTTAGAGGGAAAGAGTATAGAGAGTGAGAGACAGACGCCTGCAGCACTGCTTCACTGCTTGTGAAGCTTCCTCCCTCCCACCCCGTAGGTGGGGACCGGGGGCTCAAACCTGGGTCTTTGCGCACCGTAATGTGCTCACTTAACCAGCTGCGCCACTGCCCAGCCCTGCACACTTCAGTCTTCATTTTTGTTAGATCAAATATGGCTAGGTCTTGAGAGAAAGTCTTCATAGTCTGGCTTGGCCTTGGCTGGTTCTTGTGTTCTAGGCTGTCTTTTCAGTGTGGGAGATGTCGTGTCCTTAGCTCCTTCCTGATGTCCGTTTGTGCCTCTTGGAACTTCTGCAACCTGCCATTTGAACTCCCGACCTGTTCTTTCCCGGCTCCTGTCTATCCTGTCTGCCTGCCTCCTTTACTTCCTCATCTGGTCTTTGGGTATTCCCACATCCCCTCTCCCCTCCTCCCACCCCCTCCCACCCCCTCCCACCAAATTTGGCAGAGATTGCGCTATAACTTGCCCAGAATGGAATTCAGATCCTCACTGTGCAAGTAGATAAGCTCCTACCAAGGAGCCCATCCTTCCACAGTCCTCCTAGGATGTGGAACTTTCCCGATGCCCTGGCGTCTTAGCTCCCCTGCCTCCTCCCTGGATGCTGCTCTGGTCTTGACCTCTTCTGAAGCTTTACCTCAGGGAGCCATCGGATGTGTTCTTCCTTCCTTCAGTGGGGTGCTTCGGGGACTTGGCCTCGCTGTTGGAGGTGCTAGGTGTTTGTTCCATTTTTGCTGAGTTTTTTTTTTTTTAATTTCCCTTTTGCTACCCTTGTTTTCTTAAAAATTTTTTTATTGTTGTTGCAGTTATTGTTGTTATTGATGCTGTTGTTGGACAGGACAGAGAGAAATGGAGAGAGGAGGGGAAGACAGAGAGGGGGAGAGAAAGACAGACACCTGCAGACCTGCTTCACCGCCTGGGAAGCGACTCCCCTGCGGGTGGGGAGCCGGGGGCTCAAACCGGGATCCTTTGTGCTTCGCGCCACATGCGCTTAACCCGCTGCGCCACCGCCCGGCCCCCCTGAGTTGTGTTTTGTTTGGGCGCACCACAGTGTGTGACCTCACTTAGACACAGACCTCTCTTCTGCTCCAGTTTGGGGTGATTGGGGGAGGCTGCAGGGAACAGCGTGTATCCCTGTGTCTCATGTGAGCACCAGGAAGATGGGTTCTGCTTTGAACTCTCAAGATGGTCACCTTCTACTTCCAGCGTCTTGGAAGGTGAGCCCAAAGGCTCCCCCCGTTAAACCTTTTGGAATGGCCCATCTTCTGACTCCAGCCATTGGGAGTGAAGTGGGTCTCTGTGTGGTTGTACTTGGTAGCCCTTAATGCCTGGGACTTATTTATTACCAGTGTATTATTGTTGTTGTTGTTGTTGTATTCATAGAGACATACATTCAGAAGGAAGGAAGAGAGAGAGAAGCCTGCAGCACTACTTCACTGCATATGAAGCTTCCCCTTACAGGTGGGGACCAGGTACTTGAACCCAGGACATTGCACATGCTAATCTGTATGTTCTACCTGGTGTGCCACTGCCAAATCTTACTTTAGGGGCAGAGAGAGAGACAGAGAGCGACCACAGGACAGAAGCTCCCTTCAGTGTTGCAGTGCTGAGCTTGAAGCGGGTCACACACTTGGCAATACAGCACACCGTCTTATGGAAAATCTCTGTTTCTGACTTGAGCTATCATGTGAGGGTTCGTTCACGATTTTCCTTTTTAAGTAGAAGCTGTTCTGGTTTATCCATGTCAATATCTTAGATCCTTAATGAGGATGCCAGTTAATCTTTTTCTTTTTGAAGTTGCTTTTGGTCTGTGAATTTCTTGTTTTTCTGGTGTTAGCCACACTTGGAAGTTTCACCAGGAGGTTTTTTTCCTTCTTCTTGTTTGTTTGTTTTCACTATTGGCAGCCGTGTTGTCAGTGCCATGTGAAAAGGCAGTGCTGGTGGACTTGGTAGAACTAGCAGGAGGTAGAGTGGTGGTGTGGCCACTGGGGCTGTGAGTCTCAGCCAGGCCTCGTACGCTGCCATCACTCCTCTGACTTGTCTGGCTCTGACTGTAGGTCCTTTGTGTCTCCCTTTAACCCAAGTCTCCCCGTTCCAGCTCCCTTGTCCTTGCCTCTTCAGCTGTGGTTTTCTTCCGGGGATCACACGGCTGTTCTGTCATCTGTGACACCAGGTGGGAGGGCACAGATGTGGGTTCTGGGGTCTGTTGGACCAGGAGAAGGGGGGAGCACTTGGCACATATGTTGAGATGGAGAGAAGGCTTCACCCAGTGAGATGAAGCTGGAAACAGAATTCTGAGGTTTGTTTTCGGTTTCCTGCAGTGGGTTCATGGGAAGGCTTCAGGAATGGAAAGACCAGGCTGTGGGGGTGGGGAGAAGCCAAGCTCATGAACTGGGGGCTCAAGCAGGTGGGAGTGTGGGTGTTGTGACTCTGACCCTGAGTTGTGGCTTGGCCAGGCCATAGGCTTTGCTTCCTAGCACTGGTCACAAAGATTATCACTGGTGCTTGGTGCCGGCACTACGAATCCACTGCTCCTGGTGGTTACTTTCTCTTTTTTTAAAAAATATTTATTTATTTATTCCCTTTTGTTGCCCTTGTTGCTTTATTATTGTAGTTATTATTGATGTCGTTGTTGTTGGATAGGACAGAGAGAAATGGAGAGAGGAGGGGAAGACAGAGAAGGGGAGAAAAAGATAGACACCCGCAGACCTGCTTCACTGCTTGTGAAGTGACTCCCCTGCAGGTGGGGAGCCGGGGGCTCGAACCTGGGTCCTTGTGCATGGCGATATGTGTGCTTTACTGGGTGTGCCTCCTCCCAGCCCTGTTTGAGTTTTTGGTTTAATCTCCTGTGGCCCAAACATGTCTTCATGGTCCTGTATAAATTATAGTAGTTGGTGTTTCCTTCTTGTATGATTCTCAGTGTGTGGAGAAGAACTCCCTTGTTGGGAGAAGCAGCACTGCCGTGTGGCAGGTGGACTAGAGAGCCTCTTTTTCTTTGGGCTGGCTGCAAGTGGGCTCATTGGACTGCAGGGTTGTGGCACTGGAGAAGACACTGGTGGCCATGAGACCCTCTGCTGGTGACAGGAGTAAGGACTCGGCACCACAGAGGCTTCAGGACCATCTGCACCTCTACACCCCCTCCCTGTGCCATGTTCCAGAAGGCGGGTGCTGATGGGCCGGCTGGCCAGTGGCACGCATGCTGGCGAGGCCATGTAGGGGTCTGGGCAAGTGTCACCTGCCTGTGTCTGTCCCTCTAGGACCGGAAGCTCACCAAGTTGGAGCGGCAGCGCTTCAAGGAGGAGGCCGAGATGCTGAAGGGCCTGCAGCACCCCAACATTGTGCGCTTCTATGACTTCTGGGAGTCCAGCGCCAAGGGCAAGCGCTGCATTGTGCTGGTGACCGAGCTGATGACCTCGGGGACGCTCAAAACGTGAGTGCTACACTTCTGCTGGGGGCTGGTGCTAGGCTAGAGGGCCTGACATAGCTCTGAGGTCCCCCCTGGAGCCGCATACCCTCTACCCCCCTCACCAAAGGATATACAGCCCCTTCCTTTGACACAAGGCTGCACAGGCTCCTGAAGGTAGGTGGCCCTCCCGACACAGGGGCCCCCTGCACAGCCCAGGCAGGTGCACAGCCCCTGTCACTGAGCCCTGCGGCTCCCCTGCAGGTACCTGAAGCGGTTCAAGGTGATGAAGCCCAAGGTGCTGCGCAGCTGGTGCCGGCAGATACTTAAGGGTCTGTTGTTTCTGCATACTCGGACCCCTCCCATCATCCACCGTGACCTCAAATGCGACAACATCTTCATCACTGGGCCCACGGGGTCTGTGAAGATCGGAGACTTGGGTCTGGCTACCCTGAAAAGAGCATCCTTTGCCAAGAGTGTGATAGGTGAGCCCAGTTTCCTGGGGGCCTGCATGAGCCCCTGGGTGACCTGGGAGAAGTCCCTGCATGGACTGCGTGAATGTATTCATTGTTGTCACCATGGTAGTAACCTCTAAAAGTTGTGAGCTCGTGTCTGTAGCAGGGGTGAATGCCCTGAGAGGGTTTGTCCTCAAGGGCCCCACAGTTTGGAGCACGTGGATACACACACACATACATACACACACACACACCCCTGTTCTGTTCCATGTTCATACTGAAAAAGGTTTAAGATGTTTGTGACCCAAGTGCACTGCATGTGGAAGGAAGCACACTCTGACTCTGTCCCAGCTCAGAGCTGAACACCATGAACACCATACCCCTTTAAGCACCCATCGCCCATTCCCAAAGCTGGAAAGCTGGGCTGTTCTGGTGTCTTGGGATGATTTTTTTTTTTTTTTTTTTGCCACTGGAATTATTGGTGCCTATAGGATGAATTCACCACTCCTGGTGGACTGACCTTCCTTCCTTCCTTCTCCCTTTCTTCCACCCCTTCTTTCCCTTCTTTCCATTTCTTTCCTGCTCTCCCTTACCCATTCTTGCCTCACCTCCCTTTCTTCCCCTGCCCTCCTCTCCCTTCATTTTTTTTTTTTTTAATATAAATGGAGCAGGAGTGGGGAGAGAGAAAGAGAAACACCTGCCACACCGCTCCACCACTAGAGAAGCTTCCTCTTCTGTAGGCAGGGACCAGAGATTGGAACCTGCGTCCTTACATGTGATAACACATGTGCACTCCACCAAGGGCACCACCAGTCAACATTCCTGCCCCTCCCTTGGAATGCTTCGTACATAGCAATGTACTCAGTACTGGAGACTTTTGGGAGAGGCTGAGTTGAAGGAGTAGGGGTTCCTTCTGGGCAGGTGGGTGTCACTGTTGGGGTATGAGAGCCCCCAAGGGGCTTGGCACAAATCCAGACTTCCTCCCAGCAGCCCAGGATCCCTTCTTGCCCTCCTTCTTTGGATAAACAGACCAGCACAGGAGATTTTCAGGAAAATTTTGCTTGGTTCTAAGCTCCAAGGGAAGTACCTATGCGCTCCTGTTCCTCTTCACCTATGTCCCCTGTAGCTCATGGGATCTTTGGGAATTATTATTGCATGTATAAGCAATGATTCTTATTTCCCCCATTTTTTACTCAAAACCTTGTTAAACATATACTATGTCCATTTTTAATATATGAGTAAAGAAGTTAAAAAAAAAAATCAAGATCACCTATAACCTGTCTGCACGGGAGATGGGCAGTCTCTGTAACCATTATGTTACCTTCCCTGTGCTTTTAACACAAGCGTTAGTTTGTGCTATTTTGTATTGACCCCCCCCCCCCAATCTAAGATAGTTTGACAATCTTCCAAGGTCAACAAAACAGAAGTTTAAAACAGCCTACTGAAGCTGATTATGGCCCCTTCTCTCTGCATTCAGCTTGACAGACTTTCAGTTGGACTTGTTTTAGTAAAAGGGCTTTGTGATTTTTAAAGTAAGATTTGTTGCAGAGCAACTGGGAAGATGGCTCAGCACTAGTGTGTGAGATCTGCGTGATTGTGGATCCAGGTTCAGTTCCCGGCATTGCATACGTCAGGGTGGCAGTTTGCTCCCTCTGCTTTTCCCTGCCTCTCATGATAAATACACCTTAAAATTTTTTTTATTATCTTTATTTATTTATTGGATAGAGATAGCCAGAAATCAAGAGGGAAGGGGGGATAGAGAGGAAGAGAGACAGAGGGACACCTGCAGCACTGCTTCACCACTTGTGAAGCTTTCCCCCTGCAGGTGGGGACCGGGGACTCAAACCTGGGTCCTTGTGCATTGTAACGTGCGCTCAAGCAGGTGCACCACCACCCGACCCTGATAAATACACCTTTAAAGTAGTTTGTTAGGGTTGGCAAAAATTACTCACTTGGTTTGCCATGCACACAGCCCAGATTGGAGTCCAGCCTTCACCCCATTGAAGTGTATGCTTAACCAAGCGCACCACCACCTGCCCCGCCCCTCCGAATGCTTTTTTTTTTTTTTTTTTTACAGTTTTTAGAGAACTGTTAAACAGCTGTCACCATCATCTCGCAGGTGAGCTGCTGTGGCTTGTGCCTGCTGGTTTATTGGGGTCAGCTTACACAGGAAAGTGTGTTTTATTAGTTTTTTGACTTAAGCTGTCAGTACTTAGTGCTGTTTGCCAAATCCTTAGACAAAGTGCATATGACTTAGGACTCTAGTTAGGGGCCAGATCTGTAGCTTGGTGTGAGACCGCATGCCCTGCTTGTCAAGGCTCCGGGGTTGATTCCTCAGCACATGGCCCCCAACCCCACCCCCAGGAAACATCTTGTTCTATGGCTGGAAGAGCCACTGCTCCTGGAACTCCCACCTGGCCCCTGCCTCACTGGCCCTGCCAGCCCCCATGCCAGTGCTGCGTATGGTGTGCCTGCCCGAGAACACTCCAGCCTGGCTGGGATTGCAAGTGAAGGAGCTGTGCGGTGACTGGTTTTCATGTGCTCCGGGTCACCCAGCCCATTGCCAGGAAGGGTATCATAGGGATGTCAGGCACAGCCCCGCCCCCCCGGGAAGTCAGGTTCTCCTCACTCCGCCAGACAGGCTCCACGAGCCTGTCTTTGATCCTGGACCAAGAGCTCCATGAGGATTTCTTAGAACTCCGGTCTGCAGGGCCTTCCTGTTTGAACCTGATGCCTAGGACTGATGGCAGCACATGCACAGGAAGAGAAGGGCATGGGGCTGGGTGAGGTGAGGGCCTCGGGGCTGTGCCCCTGACTGCCTGCCTTGTGCTGGCACAGGCACCCCTGAGTTCATGGCTCCAGAGATGTACGAGGAGCACTACGATGAGTCCGTGGACGTGTACGCCTTTGGGATGTGCATGCTGGAGATGGCCACCTCGGAGTACCCCTACTCGGAGTGCCAGAACGCCGCCCAGATCTACCGGAAGGTCACCTGTGTGAGTCCACTGGCCCAGCTGGGTGCTGTAGCTTTGCAGAGTCTTCGAGAAAAGGAGACTGTTGTACCGGGGGGGGGGGGGGGGGGGCAGAGGCTTCAAGGGGTCACTCAGGTCTCTGCGCTGGTGATGGGAAGCACATAGCTGTCATAGGAGGACCTAGCATGGTGCCCAGAGATGTCAGAGGCACCTTTTCCTGTCCCTGTGGCCCCTTTGGGCCACCTTGGAACTATCAGCTTTCCAGTCCTCTGCTGTGACCAGGCTGTCTTTGGCTTCTGCCTTCTGCAAAGTTCTCTGGGTGGGAAACAGAGGGTGCATTGGAAAAGCTGGACTTTCTGGAACTTTACTCTTCCACCCCATGACCCTCAAGACCTCGTAGCCCTCCCCCAGGCCCAAGGTGCTGCCTGCATCTATGGCCCTAGGCAATAGGTTCATGATGCCCTGAGACTCACTCATCCTGACTCTATGCCAAGTCCTCCCTACTTATCACAGATCATGTCAGATCTTTGGTTCTCAATTCTAAGGTACTTGTTCTGAGCTCCTCTTGCAGATGCTAAGGATGCAAGGCGGACAGGACTCCTGACTGGTAGCACTTAGAGGTTTGAGTCAGAGCCCCACAGACAGGTGTGTAACTAGCAGATCATGGGGACAGGTGAGTGAAGGCTTGTGGTCAGCGGTCCCAGTCAGGGAGGACTCCTGAGGCTCTAGGACCTCATTGGCAGGCCCTGGAGGGGCAGCAGTGTGTGTGTGTGTGGGGGGTGCTGCCCAAGAGCCTGCCTGGGTCTGGCCTGTACTCTTGGGCTAGGCAAGTGCTTCTCGGTCACCAAGGCTCTCCAGGCAGTTCTGCTACCCTCACTGGGTTCTGGGAAATGGGACACTGACACTGACTCAGGTTCCAAGCGCCGGCCTCTGCCTTGCTTCTACAAAGAGAGCAGAAGAGGCGTGTCCTCAATGACTTCTCTTATTGCCTTGACCATGGTGGGTCCCTGTCCTCCAGCCCTCACTCATACCTCACCTGAGCGCATAGTGGCACCCTGAGCTCTCAGCTGGCCCAGTCTTATCCTGGTTTCTGAGCTGGACGTGTGAGCCCCTTAAAACAGCACCTGCTGTTCTGGCATGTTCTTTACCTCCTCTGGGCAATGCAGTCTTCCAGAGGTTTCCAGTGAAGGTGTTTGCACACTTTCATCTGTGTTTATAGTTTCACAAAGCAGCTGCCTGTCCTAGGGGCCCTGTCCCTTCCTCCTGGAACCACCAGGCCTTTTCTGTTGGCTTCAGGACCTCACCTGCCAGGGGGCATGCTCAGTGCTCCTAAGGCCCAGGCTCCTTGTCTGCAGGACCCTGTGTCTTCCAAACATCTCCTAGCATCAGCCCAGCAGATGGAGAGGGAGAGAGAGCGCCAAAGCTCCCTGTTGCCATAGCATCATGCTGTGGTGCTGACTCTTAAACCTGGGTGGTGTGGATGGTAAATGGACACCCTGCTTGGTGAACTCCCCCCCCCCCATATGCAGACTCTGAATAGGGGTTAAGGAAGATGCAGGAGGTTCTAGTCTTTCCATGTGTTTGAATGTTAAAAATCCTGCTTCCCCTTCCCCAGCAGATTGCAAATAAGCCCTGGACTGGCCATCCACGTCTCCGGCCTCCCCTCCTTATGCCAGTCCACACACTCTGCTTCCTCTGTGCTGTCCGCTTCCTGAAAGTGACCACTCTCTCAGAACTGTAGGGCTGGTGTTTGCATGATCCTTGTGCCACCGGGCTTTGGGAGTCACGCCCTCTGTGGTCACAGGGGTTGGGGTTTGGTGGGGCGGTTGCAAGCTCTCTGCTGGCCCTTGGCCCGCAGCAGTGACCACAGACAGTGCTTTCAGCTGTGGTGGACGAGACTGGCTTTGTGGAGGTGCTATGTCTACTCATCTCTGCATCCCTGTCCAGCCCACAGACCCACCTCACTTCCTCACAGCCCCTGGTCCGTTGGCAGCCGGCTGCTGTGTGGTCTTTCTTTGGGTAGCATCGGTGTGGGTGTTCTTGTTTTCTCTGAGCTTCTTCTCCCTCCTGACCATCCATGGAGATATTTAGGATGGACTTTGCCTGGAATAAGCCTTGTCTCCTGCTGGGGTTTGTGAGACAGCAGGGCGACTCCCACACGGCAACCCATTCCATCATTTCAGGGAATCAAACCGGCCAGCTTCGAGAAAGTGTTGGATCCTGAAATCAAGGAGATCATTGGAGAGTGTATCTGTAAGAATAAGGAGGAGAGGTGAGTCCCAGACAGGTGGATGGGGAGGGAGCTAAGCTAGTGTTTAGAATAGTGCAGAATAGTTGCCGTAGCAACCCCCAGAGCCTCAGCACCCCGAATCCTGGGGAGCCCCACAACACCCTCCCCCATAAATGTCCCTGCTTCTTGGGACACCCTCCCCCCCTCCTGTGGGTGCAGATAAGCATGAATGTGTGAGGGGTGGGGTGGGCAGGTGGAGGCAGGTTCCTGCCTTTTCAGAACTCAGCCTTGTCCCACCCGTAGTGCGTCCTTGGTGAGGACTGGCACTCACTGTGCCACAGCCAGCCATGCCATGTGTGTGGAGCCTGGCTTCATGTCTGTCTGTCTGTCTTTCTTTCTTTCTCTCTCTTTTTTTCTCTCTTTTTATTTATTTATTATTGGATAGAGACAGAGAGAAACTGAAGAGGAGTAAAGAGGGAGAGAGACAGAGACACCTGCAGCCCTGCTTCACCACTCAGGAAGCTTTCCCCCTGCATCTGGGGACCAGGGGCTTGAACCCGGGTCCTTGTGCACTGTAGTGTGTGCGCTTACCCAGATGCACCACTGCCTGGCCCCTTGCTTCATGTCTTTCATGAGTGCCCTGGGTCTCATGGTGGGCAGCATGTTTCCCTTCTGTGCTGAGAGAGAAGTGCAAGTCCTAAATGCTACCCCGGGAACCCCAGGTTGCATCTCCCATTTTTAAAGAATGCAGATGTGCCCACAGGTAGAGAGGGAGCAGCACTCCCCAGGGAGATGGGCAGAGTCCAGACCCCAGCACGGGTGCCCACGCGCCCTCTCTCCACAGGTACGAGATCAAGGACTTGCTGAGCCACGCTTTCTTCGCTGAGGACACAGGCGTGCGGGTGGAGCTGGCTGAGGAGGACCACGGCAGGAAGTCTACCATTGCCCTGCGGCTCTGGGTGGAGGACCCCAAGAAACTGAAGGGCAAGCCCAAGGACAACGGGGCCATAGAGTTCACCTTTGACTTGGAGAAAGAGACGCCTGATGACGTGGCCCAGGAGATGGTAATGCAGTAGAGTGTGGGTCATGTGCCCGATGTCTACGGAGGGGGGACCTAGCCATTAGGGGGCTGTCTAGGTGTTAGAGGGGCATCAACCCGCCAGGGGGTCTTGAAGGGATATATTGGTGCTGCGGGTGACCTGGGCACCCCAGAAGCACAGGGCAGATGGGTATGCCTCCCTGTGCCCCCTACTGGCCTGTGCCACACCAGGGCCCATGTCTGTGCTGCCTGGTCATGACCTCCTCTAGCTCAGCCTCCATTCATGCCAGGTGCTCCTTAGTTGTACAATGGCACTGCCCAAACAGAGCCTGGGCTCCTTCCTAGGACATCCACATCCGCAGCCAGGCCCATCCCTTCTTTGCCTGGACACAGAATGCCCTGGCCTCAGCCGAGGGCACCTAACACCCACTGGCCCCCAGACCCTGCCACGTCTCTGAACTCGGCAGGAGTCATCGGAGGGTGGCATGTCCACTAGTTCTCAGTGGGAGCTGTGGGGCCCAGTGGCTCCCTTCTCCTTTGCTCCCCTCTCGTGTCCTTGTGGGGTGTCCATCTGTGCAGAAGGCCCCGCACTGTCAGTTAACAAATGGTGGCTAGTACGGACGGTCCCAGCTTAACAAGAGCTCAGCTTTATGATGGAGTAAAAGCAGTAGAGTCCATCCACACTTGCGATTTTGAGTTCTCATAGACCAGCGGATTCGTGGTTGGTTCCTCCCATGATGCTGGGCATTGACAGTGAGCCCCAGCTTCCAGCCAGCCCTGCACTCGGTACCTCGCAGTGTGCTGTGCAATCAGTTGTCTGAGTCAGTGAAGACCTTCTTACAAAACAGGCTTTGCTGGGCCAGACAGTCGCTCACCAGCTAGAGCATGGGCCTCAGCAGGCACGAGGCGTCAGTCTCTGACCTCAGATGCTGCTCCATGGGCAGCAGCAAGGAACTGGTGGATGGTGGAGTGGTGCACTGGCTTCTCCCTCCCCCTCGGCCCTTTCCACCTAGGGGTGCAGAATAAAAATACTGGGCTGAGGAGGCCACTTAGTGAGGGTGCACATGCACGAGTCTCCGTGGTCATTCCTTAGCACTGATTTTTACGTCTTAACTATAGGCTAATGTAAGTGTTCCTTTAAAAAATATATTTTTTGGGAGACGGGCGGTAGCACTGCAGGTTAAGCACACATGGCGCAGAGCACAAGGACCGGCGTAAGGATCCCGGTTTGAGCCCCCGGTTCCCCACCTGCAGGGGAGTCGCTTCACAGGTGGTGAAGCAAGTCTGCAGGTGTCTGTCTTTCTCTTGCCCTCTCTGGCTTCCCCTCCTCTCTCCATTTCCTCTGTCCTATCCAACAACGATGATATCAATAACAACAATAATAACTACAACAATAAAACAAGGGCAACAAAAGGGAGTAAATAAATATTAAAAAAATTTTTTTTAAATATATATTTTTTATTTATTTACTTAATGAGAGAGATTCAGAGAAAGAGATAGAGATAAGCAGAGAGAGACCAGAGCACTTCTTAACTTTGGCATAGGTAGATGTGGGGAATTGAGCGAGGACCTTGGAGCCTCGGGCATGAAAGTCTTGTTTCATAACCATTAAGCTATGCCTTCATGCCAGTGTAAGTATTTGAACATATATAAGGTAAGCTAGGCTAACTGTGATATTGGTAGTATACACTGTTAAATGCATTTTCCACTTAAGATCTCTTCAGTTGGGAGTCGGTGGTAGCTCAGCGGGTTAAGCGCACATGGTGCAAAGCGCAAAGACCAGCAGAAGGATTCCGGTTCGAGCCCCCGGCTCCCCACCTGCAGGGGAGTCGCTTCACAGGCGGTGAAGCAGGTCTGCAGGTGTGTGTCTTTCTCTCCCCTGCTCTGTCTTCCCCTCCTCTCTCCATTTCCCTCTGTCCTATCCAACAACAACAACATCAACAACAACAAAAATAATAACTACAACAATAAAACAACAAGGGCAATAAGGGAATAAGTAAATATTTAAAAAAAATAAAATACTATTTTTTAAAAAAAAGATCTTTTCAGTTGACGGTGGGTTAATAGGACTGTAATCCATCATAAACCGAAGCAGCTCTGGAAATGAAAGGAGTAGCCATCACTCAGCTTAGGAAACAGAATGAGCTTTGGCACCTTGGGAGTTGCTGTGATGAACAGGAAGTGACCTCAAGGTATCTGGGTCTCTGTCTTGCCTGAGCAGCCCAGTTGTCTCTGGCCCCTGCCTGGCACTTCCCAGGGGACAATGGATTGATGCTGGGTTCCTTACGCTAGTAAAGTCAGAATGTGGGGAGAGGCTGGGACCCTTCTCCCCAGGGTCCTAATGGCAGCTGCCAGCCCCTTCCTGGGCTGTCCTCAGGTCAGGTATCCAAAGCCCTGAGGAGGCCTAAGTGGGGCAGCATTTGGGGCTCCCTGTCCTCAGGGCTGCTGTGTGCATGGTTCCTTACCCAACAGCCTTTAACTCAGTAAGCCTGCTTCTAAACACAAAAGCCGTATAAAGGAGAAGCAACCACAGATGAATCTCTATGTCAGTGGTTATAAACAGGTAGTAACTTTAGACAGGAAATTCTGTGAAAACACCAGTGCCCCCCATCCCAAGTCTAGGGTGTTGCCATTCAGGCCCAAACCATCCATGTGCTTAGTAGCTAAGATTGCTGAGTGTTGAGTGTCAGAGGTCTTCTAGAACTGAAGGAGAGCACCTTATCAGAACTTTGTGAGAGAGGTGGATGGGACCAGTTTCTATTTCCCACTGAGTTCATCTCCCAGTAGGTCTTGATGGTGGGTTGTTGGAGCAGGGTATGTGGGGATGGGGGGCTGGTGAGGGAGAAGCAGCATCCAGGATGCTCCTGTGTGGAGCTAATCAGAACAGCAATGCCTCTAGAAGTGGGGAGAAGGTGGGGCTGTAGGGGCCTGGCTGTTATGATGCTACTTCTGGGGTTGGACCCCTAGAGGAGGTTGTGGGAGCTGAGGGGGGGCTTATAGCCCAACCCTGGGCATTCTCAAGTCTGTCATCTCAGCCTCTGTATAACGGGATGTTCCAGTGTGGCCCAGAATGTGGCTAAAAATCTTCCCCATTTGGGAAAAAATAGAAGAAACACCTTGGAGAGACTTGTGGGGGGTTGTCTGTGAAGACAAAGATGGAAGGGAAAATGGGTCATGGGCAGAAAATAGACACACAGGCGTGTCCGTGGGGCGTCTGCCTTCACTAGCTTCTGGTCTGGTCGGCTACGTGGACCCCATTGGTGTGGGCACTACTCATGGCCACTGACTCAGGCCTGGCCCTGCAGCCCTGCGCTAGCTGCCCCCTGCCCCTCCCCCCCACCTGGCCGGGTGCCTAGCCATGAGCTGCTGTGAGCCAGGGGTGACTCAGCACAAATGCCTGCAGTGTCTCATTCTGGCCAGTGGAGTGATATCCTGAACTGAGTTCTCTGAAATGACCACAGACTTACAGAAAAGTCGACCAGCAGAAAGCCATGTGCCCTGATGCTTCTCACATCCCTTGGTGTTCCACTGCTTCTCCCGTAGTAACTCTGGTTTTCTCTTGTATAAAATCCATGTCTGCATCTGTGGGTACCCTCAAACCATGTTGGCTTCACTGTTTGTTTTGCCTCCAGGGTTATCACTAGTGCCTTCACTGCGAATACACTGCTCCCTGTGACCATTTCCCCCCCATTTTATTGGGTAGGACAGAGAGAAATTGAGAGGGGAGGGAAGATAGAGAGGGGGAGAGACAGAGTCACCTTCAGACCAGCTTCATTGCTTGTGAAGCGACCCCCCTACAGCTGGGGAGCCAGGGGGTCGAACCAGGATCCTGCATGAGTTCTTGCGTTTTGCCCTATGTGCGCTTAACCCACTGCGCCACCCAGTGCCTGGCCCCTGTGGCTTGACTGTGTCACGGTGTCCCAGCTTGGGCCACTCGAGGCCCAGAGCCCAGGCTCTGTCATCTTGCATATCCTCACTTGCTGGCACAGGGAGACAGTGTGATTCCTCATCTGAGCTCTGTGGTCTGAACCCACATCTCAGGGGGAGCCTAAGTTCAGAGCAGCCATGATCCCAGTCAAAGGTGCCATAACGCCCCAGCACTGCTCAGTGGCTGGCTCAGAGCGCCGTGTCTACTCACGTGGGTCTGTGCTGAGCCCTGTGCACACATGCTTCTTCCACATCTGTGGTATGTGAGAGCTACAGTTCACACCAAATACTTGGAATCCCTCTCCAGCTGCTCCAGCTGTGCCAGCCCCCCACACTTTTTTTTTTTTTTTTTTTTTTATTATAACAGTATAGAAAGTCTGCCTGACAGTCATTCTGGCTTTGCCACTACTCTTGTCCTCAGAACCAAGAAGCTGTGCACTCACTATGGTGCTCTTACTCTGGGGAAATCAGACTCAAGAGCTTTGCCAGGGTCTGTGTGTGCCCTGTGGGGCTCCAGTTACAAAAAGCCCCACCTTCCCTAGCTCTGGGATCTCAGGAAATTCAAGAACGACGGTGGTGTGGGTCCTCGTCCCTGTCCTCAGTGCACACTCAGCCAGGACCCCCTTCCACCCTTGGCCAGTCTTAAGGCCCACTCTGCGGAGCTGCTCTGGGTGTCAGCCCTGTGGGAGGAGGTTCAGGCCTCAGCCCCTCACTCATCTGGCTGCATTTGTGAACTGGGTGAGTTGGTGCAGGTTCAGATGGTCTCTCTCTCTGTTCTCATAGTCAGTGACAGGAGGAGATTCACTTGTAGGATGCTGATAGGGGTTGAAGGGTCCTGCAGAGGCTATGCTGGTGGATCCCCCACAGGTCACATAGGGCCAGCTGAGCAGTGAGGCTGGGAGCCATTCCTAGCTAATGACATGGATTCCCTTTACAGATCGAATCAGGATTCTTCCATGAAAGCGATGTGAAAATTGTGGCCAAGTCCATCCGTGACCGTGTGGCGCTGATCCAGTGGCGGCGGGAAAGAATCTGGCCGGCATTGCAGCCCCCAGAGCAGCAGGACCCCGGCAGCCCTGACAGGACCAAGGGCCCACCAGTACCCCTGCAGGTCCAGGTGACCTATCATGCACAGACTGGGCCAGCTGAGCCCGAGGAACCCGAGGCCGACCAGCACCTCCCCCCACCCACGCTGCCAGCCAGTGCTACCTCCCTGGCCTGTGAGTGATACCCCAGGTTGCTGTGTGGACAACCGGGCTGGGGAGCATTGCTTCAGGGAGGGGATCAGAAGTATCTGCATTGCATGGAGCTCTGACTACAGGGGTGTCAGGCTCACTAGAGAGTCCAGCTTCTCACTACAGGCAGGTGCAGAGCTTCCCTGCTCTGAATCAGCAGGGACCTAGCATCTCAGCCCTGCTATTTACTTACCCTTCTTGGAGGTAGTCTCCCCAGCGTCACAAGGTACCCCAGAGAAGCCAGAGGTGGTTATGCTACTTCCCCAGCATGCTGACTTCTAGGGCCAGGGTCCTCTGTCCCCAAGATTATCCCCCTTCCAGAGCCAGGCCATGAGACCTGGAGTACAAGGGTGCATTCCTGAAGGAACTGTGGGCATCCTTGTGTACCTGTCTGCATCCTGGGCACCAGAGGAGAGAGTCCTGTGTCTGCTGCAGGCACAGTGGGGGAGAAGCCCACCTCTGCTCTCACACTTGAGCTGTGAGCTGAGAGCAGAGGATGTGGCCTTTCCTGGCTGTTGGGTGAATAAGCCACCAGTCAGGCCATGATTCGGGTCATTTAAGTGAAAAGACTGAAATAGACTATTTAATTTATTTAATAGCCACTTCCTTCATTTATCATCCAAATAGCTGGATGCTCTTTTAAGACGGCTATTTAAATTCTTAGCCATCGGCAGACTGTCACTTTGAGACCGTGTGCCTCCAACCTGCCCAAGCTTGCTTGAATAAATCACCACATCATCGTTCTGTTTTCTGATAAATCAAAGAAAAAAAAATTCAAGAGCATCAGCTGTATGAAGGAAGATCTCTCTACTTCTGACACACCAAAACTTGGTTGTCAGCTAGACAGTTCCTAGGACAGGCATGAAGAAATCCCAGTTGCACTTTAGAGAGACACTGTTTAGGTCCTAAAAAGATGCTTACGGGTTGGGAGCAACAGGTCTGACCTCTGGCAGAGCTGCGCGTTGATGAGCTGGTTTAGCTCAGGGTGTGCATTTTTATCTGCAATCAGATCTCCACAGGCATCACTCCGAACCACCCTGTGTGCTTCAGGCCTCAGTCACCCTTCTCAAAGACATTTTGTCCACTGATGGTCATTTCTCTAAAGCAGGTACTGCCATCACATTGTGTAAAATTTGCAAAATTCCAGCAAAGGTGTACCACAAACCCAGTTAATCTTCCTCCCCGGAGGCAATGCCACCAGTCTCTGCACCATAACTTCCAGAGAAACGCTGGACGTAAAATCTGGCACACACACTGCTGCACAAATGTGTGGGTTTGCATGTCTGAGTCACATGTTCACCCACGCAGATGCATGTGCACAATCACTTGCTCTGCATGTGCGTGCATGCGCCTGTGACATGTACAGCAGTGCAGACGGTGCACGGCTGCATATGTGTGTGCTTACCGTGCCTGTTACATGCACAGATAGGCGCACACACACTTTCAGGATCTAGGTCCGGCAACCCTTAGGCCACACGCTTTTGGTAGCTGGACCACGTGCTCCTTAAAGGTGAGCTGATCAGGACGTGGCCAGCACATACACACCTGGAGAAGGCTCTGGTGGTGGGGAACAAGAAACAAGCAAGTTTCTCTGTGCTGGAAGGTACAACAAGTGCTGGGTTTATGACTGCGCTGCACTGTCCTTAGTTGTCCATACAACCCGGGGCAAGTTCCAGGAGAGGTTGTGTCTACGCCGTGTCTTCAGGGAAACGTTTTGTTATTAAGTTCAGAAGATTTTTTTTTCGAATTAATATTTAATTATACAAATGGCAAACATCCACTTAGGCATTTAAAATGTCACCTATCTAGTTAGAGTTTATTTACTTGAACTGTGTCAGGTATGTACATATCTAAGGGGAAATTATTTCCTCGTTCAGAACTGGAGTTCCTTGTCTTATTGCCTCTGCTTAATAAACTTCAGTGTTCTTAGGCCTTCCTCTGTTAAAATACATTCTTACTGGCCCCTTGATACAGAGCCAATGAGATTCCCTCTTTGTGTAGATTATAAATGGACACAGTACCACCACTGAAACTCTGCGCCTCATAGAGGTAGCTTGGCATCCACATGGGGCAAATCCAGGTGTTTGTGTTGTTCTGGAATGTAGAGGCAGTGAAGTAAAAGTACTATTTCAAAGAGTTGTTTTTTTTTTTTAAGTACTTATTACTTATCAAAGAGATAATTTCACATGAGACAGAGACAAGCCAGATCACATGCTGTTCTGGGGCTAATTGATTCCTCAGTAACTATTACTAATGTGGACCCTCTCTTTGGGGTCTTAGAGTTGTAGAGGTGTTCGCTTTTGGTGTCAGGTTACAGGCTGCTGCTGCTCATCTGTGGCATAAGCTCCTGTCTTTTTTAGTGTAGTAGTGATGTAATAATAATTAATGCGACTGTAACACACAGTTGCCACCACAGGGCTATGTCCCTGCTCTGCCATTGGAAACTTCCCTATTCTTTATCCCTCTGGGAGCATAGATTCAGCATTCTTTATGGGGTGCAGAAATTGGAAGGTCTGACTTCCATAATTGCTTCTCCACTGGACATGGACATTGACAGGTCAGTCCACACCCCCAACCTGTCTCTGTATTTCCCTAATGGGGCGGGGCTCTGGAGAAGTGAGACTTTGGACACATTGGTGAGGTCGTCTGCCCAGGGAAGTCAGGATGGAATGATGGTAGCATCTGCAACTTGGTGGCTGAAAAATGTAAGATATAAAGCAGGACAACTTGTTTAATAAACAGGAACCCAAAGGTAGGAATAGAGCAGATGAAATTAGGAGTCTTCGTGTGGGTAGAAGCTAGGAAGTCTATCTTAGGCATGTTCTAAGGAGCCCATGACTTTAGTAATTTTTGCCTGAGACCAATAGCTAACATGCAATGGTGGGCTAAAATAGCATTGTCAGGGAAAATGGTGTCAGAGATGGGCCTAGAAAGCTGGCTTAGGACAGAGAGTAGCCCCCAAATGTGAGCAGCTCCTGTCTTATGGGGGATTGGTGGAGGCACCCACTTGGAACCTCTGGGGCTCATGCCTGGGGACTGCGAGGTCCTAGGCTGGGGATCCTCCAGGGCTAATTTTTGTATAGCTCTAGCCTATATTCTTTACTTGTATTCTTTACTTGTATTCTTTACTTGTCTGTATTATTCTGTATTTACTTGTCTGTATTATTCTGTATTCTTTACTTGTCTGAAACAACAAGCAGTTAGCATTTGCATGATCCAGACATGCAACCCAGTCTTTGTTTTGCAGAAGAAAACACAGTCATGATAACATTTCTGAAGTGTGTTTGGAATGCTGTGGGGGTGATGTATGGGGCACCCTCTGAACTGCACCTTTGTCCTCTGCAGCGGACAGCACATTTGACAGTGGCCAGGGCTCCACGGTGTACTCAGACTCGCAGAGCAGCCAGCACAGTGTGGTGCTGGGCTCCCTGGTGGACGCAGTGCCGCCTGCCGCCCAGTGTGTGTGCAGTCCTCCTGTGAGCGTGACCGTAAACGAGGGGCCTGTCCTGCCACACAGTCTGCCCTCGCTGGGGGCCTACCAGCCGCCTGCCGTGGTGAGTGACACCCTGTCCCCGTGGCCTGGAGTGTGTGACAGGCCCACTGGACTGTGCCAACCTGTGGTCGGTGCCAGCAGTACAAAGCAAGCCCTGAGTGGCCGGGTGACGGTTGAGGTAGCCTGTGACCTGCCTGGGAAGATCAGATGAGCGAACAGCAGTGACTGACGGGGGTACTGGAATGGCTGTGCTAAAGCCAGTGGGTCCTGTGACCCAGACCAATGCAAAGATGAAAAAAAAAAAAACACCATTTTTAGGAGCAGAACCTTCAGTTCCATCCAGTGTCCCGCTTCACTGAGGGCGCCTTACATCTCCTGGCACTCCTCCACACAGTCACTAAAAGTCAGAGGCATGAAATCTAGAGTCGTGGGAAATGTTCTCAGTGATGCCTGAGAAGCAGGGCTGGAGGGGTCTGCTGCTGCTTTTTCTCACATTTGCCCTGTGGGATCATCTGTAAGACAGAAAAATCAACCTGGCTGAAAGGGTAATTGCTAAGTGATCAGTTCAGTTGGAATTTATTTTTTTGATTGAGCTTTTCTTTTTTAAAATATTGAATGGTTCCTTGCTTTACAGTTCAGAGTGGTTAGCCACAGAAGGCTACCCTTGAGTCAGGAAACAAGACAGGGCTCAGAGGGAGATTTAGACCCTCAGGCTAAAAGCCCATAGATTCCCTCCCACCTGGCCTGTGGGGCTCACCAACTGTCACTTCTCTGCTGCCACATGAGTTGCCTTCTCAGGGCTGACTTTCTGCCACCTCTGTGAGCTAGGCAGTTGGAAGACTCAAAAGACCCCTCGGAGAAGCATCTAAAGTAGCTCACTTGCAGTTTGCCTCTGCAGTTGTGTTTGGATCCGGCAGTGAAGTGAACTAACCTTTTCAATAGCTGGATGTTGAGGGCTGCCCCGTAGTGTGAAGCTGGTCCCGTCTGCTGACTCAGCCCCTCTGAACAGGACCAGTGCTCTCCGAAATCTCTACATTGGCTTTGGCTCACAAGTGGGAAGCCCAAGCAAAGCCAGGCCAGGGGCCTAGCCAGGACACATTCCAGAAGGATCTAGAGGAGCTCTCACCTATCTCCTTACCTATTCCTATACAAACACCTTGGGCAAGTCTGCAGAGTACGCTGAGGACTCCGGGGAGGGTTGCCACAGTGCTGTGCTCCTGGGACCCAGCAAGAGAGGGGCAGACAGTTGGTGATACTTGCCCTCTGCCCTGTGAGCCTCACACTTCTGCTTGGTCAGGGCTGCAGCTCGTGGCCCAGAAGTCTGGACATTGTGTTTTGCTCCCTGGCTTCAGGTAGACAGACAAGAGGGCCTGGTGTGCAGCATGTTACTTCTCAAGCTTGAGAGTGAAATGCTTTATCCACTGTGCCAACCTCTGGGGTCTAGCATATTGCTTCTTACATGTGTTTACTCTGAAAAGAGAAATGGTTTTGTTACATGGTTCATCCTGAGCCCACCTGCCTCTCTCATCCAGAAACTGGAGTCAGTCCCAGACAGAGGAAGGGTCTTACCTGGAATCATTTCAGTCTATATCTATAGGGTTAGGAATCCTGAAAACAAACCCAGTGTCATCACTGCACCTGAGACTGAAGCAAACAGCAGTGGCTCCTTAGTAGTTCAAGAAGCCAGCGCTCTGACTCCTGGTTCTTTGTCACTTGTCTCTGTGCTGTGGCTGGTGACTCACACCTCTTAGTACCTAGCTCACCAGTAGGTTGCCGTCCTGTAGAATGTCCCTCTCTTGGCGCAGTCCCACTGCTTGTTCCCATTATTATGTAGCGTGTTTGCTCAATGTCTGACTATCTCTGTGCTTATTTTAGGTAACAGACAAGAGCCATACGCGCCTGTGTCTTTATTTTCTTGCAGACACGGGGCATATGCATCTGCATCTCCCCCCACTAGATGTCAGAGTATCTCTTCACAGTTATGCAAAATCCCTAGACTGGTCTTTCTTCATCGTTGCATAATATTCCACAAAGCTAATCCTCAAGAATAGTCTCTAGTTGGGAACTAAGTATTTTTGTCTTAGAGGTCATCTCAGATGAGTTCTGTAAAGTCATGTTCCCAGAAAAGCATCTTTTAGCAGGATGGTGGATGGAGGTAGGGAGTGGTGAGCTACGGTGCCCTGCCTAGGGCCTCGATACCACTAGTGAGGGCTTGGGTGGGGGGATCCTTAGGATGACGCATGAACATATGTCTCTCCTCTCTGCAGCCCGGCTTGTCAGTGGGCTCCGTCCCGCCCCCCACCCACCCTCCACTCCCGCAGCAGCATTTCCCAGAACCAGCACTGAGCTTTACTCCCGTGTTGCCGCAGCCCAGTGCCCCTGTGCCCACAGGCCTGGGCCAGCCAGTACCCACTGGCCACCAGGTGAGTGTGGGCCCCTCTCTAGATGGCCGCTGTCAGTGCCCCGGTCTCTCTGGCCTCCCCCGCTCTATGCAGCCCTCACTGTGACCCCTTGTCGTGGACAGTGAGCTAAACTGACCAGGCAGGCCTCATACCCTTCTCTCCTGATTTTCAGTTCCCCAGGGTGTGGATGGGAGCAGGGGTGGGCTTCTGGGTCTGTGGAGTTCACAGATCCACAGCCCAGAACTCAGACTCAGTGTCTGGAGGGACCCCATCTGTTCTCTCTGAACTTTTATCCCAGACCTGCCAGTCTTGGGCTCCAAACTTGGTGATGGGTGTATGCTTGTGTGTGTGCCTGGGTGCATGTGTCACGCATATGTGTACATGTGTGTGTGATTGCGTATATTTTTCTGTCTCACCCAAACATGCGAGGCATCTGTTTGCAGGGCAGTGGTCTAAGAGAGGCCCCTTCTCTCCCTGCAGCCTCCTCCGCTGGCCCAGCCCACACCTCTGCCACAGGTGCTGGCCTCACAGCCAGTGGGCTCCCTGCAGCCAGTAGCCCCTCATCTGCCTCCATACCTGACTCCCACCTCCCAGGTGGTGGCCCCCACTCAGCTGAAGCCTCTCCAGATGCCACCAGCCCCCCTGCAGCCGTTGGCTCAAGTTCCTCCACAGGTACTCCCACCTACCTGGTCGCCGTCTGGGGTCCTGTTGGCAGCAACTGTGCTTTCCAACCACGTCTGGCAGATGTGCCAAACTCCCAGAATGCTCGTCAAAAATGTGTGGGCCCAGCTGGGACAGGATGACAGGGCCAAGCTTGCCACTTCATGTAGAAGGTTCTTACGTTGGCTGTCACTGACCTTGTCCTTGTCGCACCTGCATTGAGTTACTTTCAGTGTCTAGTTTAACCGTCACCTGACTCATCTGTGGTCACGGTGGTCTGCATGTTGACCTGCCCCTTAATTTCACCAAGGCCCGTATTATGGGGAGCTTATATGCGTGCCACCAGAAAGGCTTGGTTTTAAAGCCAGAGCTATCAGAGACTCTGCTGAAAGGTTTGGAGGCTAAAGAAACCCATAGGTCTGTCATCAGGCATTTTCCAGACCCCTCAAGCCTTAGGAGTCCCTACACTGCATGAGAACAGCACCTTGGCCTTGGCGGGCAGGGGGAGAGGATCTGAAAGACTCAGATATGTCCATAGCCTGGGGTGGGGGGTGGGGCAAAGCCACTCCAAGTCTGTGGGGTCAGTGATGGTCCCAGCCTTTCACACAGTGGCAGAGCTGACGGTCACTCCGTGACTCCTTTGTATCCTAACTGTCCACAGAGACACCTGGTATGGGCTCCTCTGGGATGATGCTCAATGGGGCCCTTTCTGTGTTTCTGAGGCCTCCTCTCTCCTCGAGACGGTGTCATGTGGTTTGCGCTTACATTGACTTCACCTTTGGGTCTCCTTGGGCCGCAGCCGTACACAGGTGCTTTAGGCAGAAGCCTGGAGGTGATGGTGATGCAGACTGACAGGCCGCCTGGCCTGGGGGCTCACCCGCTCCCCTGTCTCTTTCAGATGCCTCCGCTTCCTGTCGTTCCTCCCGTCGCCCCGCTGGCGGCCATCGACAGCCTCCCTGCCGGCCTCCCTGACCTGCCGGCCGCCAGCGGGCCCCCTATGCCTCCCCCATCTCAGTATTTCTCTCCGGCTGTCATCTTGCCAAGCCTCCCACTCAGCGCCGCCGCCACCCCCCTGCCCACGTCTCCAGCCCTGCCCCTGCAGGCAGTCAAGCTGCCCCACCCTGCTGGGGCACCGTTGGCCGTGCCGTGCTCAACCATCATGCCAAATGTGGCAGCTGCCGCCACTGCCCTCCCTCTGCTGGCTATGGCCCCGCAGGGCGTGGCCACCTTGTCCATTCACCCTGCCATGGCCCAGCTCCCGGCCCAGCCCATGTACCCGGCGGCCTTTCCGCAGATGGTACCCAGCGATGTCCCTCCTTCCCCCCTCCATGCAGCACAGACTGTACGGGCTGCCCCCATGCCAACACCCCCTACACAGCCGGCGCCCCCAATGCAGCCAGCACCCCCCTTGCTGTCTCAACCCCACCAGCCGGGTCTCACCCGCCTTCCTGAGCAGGCTGCTCCGGCTGTCGGCGCGGGGAGCCAGGTAACCTACCCGCCAGGCAGGGTTTGCCCTGCAGGCACCAGGAGACACTGAGCATGGGGTGTGCGAGGCACAGCTCCTTGGCAGGACTAGAGGGGGTGGGGAAGCCCGCTGCCTCACTGTCCCCGGGCAAGTGGGTTGCCACCTGGTCCATTGCTCAGACTAAGGCTGGCATATCCCAAAAGGCTGATTCTGGGGAAAGTCAGAGGTTGGGCAGGAGGAAAGCAGAAGCCTCTGGGAGGGCTGTAGTATTAGGCCTGGCAGTCGCCCAGGTCCTGAGTCTCTTGCTCACCCGTTATCTGGAGAAGGTGCTGCACACTCAGAGATCACAGCCAGGGCTGGTGGCTATTCTGCGTATTGGTGAGCTAGTCTTCCGGGTGTGACCGTATGTACTGTGCTGAGTCTGTCTCACACCAGCAGATCTCAACCTCGGTCCTGATCGGGGGCAGTTGGGGTCTCCTGCCCTTCTAGGTTGGGGGCCTCCTTCTGTAGGAAGCTTTCCCCTGAGAGCTTTCAAAAAGAGGAACATGGAGGTCAGACAGAAGCCCATTGCTCTTTTTTTGCTGTGCAGCTGGGTGATTTCTCCGTTCCTGGGGCACTTTTTCATTGAGATGGAGATGGGGAGAGACACCACAGCACTGGAGCTTTCTCTGGTGTCATAGCACCGCCCATGTGGTGTTGGGCTCAAGCCTGGGCCACATGCATGGCACGGCACGTGCTGTATCCCATGAGCTCTCTGTGCTTCTCTCTCTATTTTTGTTTTTAACCAGAGCTCTGGCTTATGGTGGGACAGGGGATTGAATCTGGGACTTAACTTAGAAGCCTCAGGCATGAGTCTTTTTGCATAAGCATTATTGTATCTTCCCACCCACCATGGTTCTTTTAGAAAATATATGTATTTTATTTTAATGAGAGAGAGAGAGAGACTGAGACCAACTGGCCAGAGGCACTGCTTTGCTTAGCTTATAGTGGTGCTGGGGATTGAACCTGAGACTACGGAGTCGCAGGTATGAATGTCTTTTGTGAAACCATCATGCTGTCTTCCCTGCCCAACCTGACTCCTTTTGCTTGTGGCTGTAGGACTTAGACTTTGGCGCAGCATGCGGCCCAGGCCTGGTAGGGTGGGGGTAGGCACTGGTACTAATTGTGTTGTGCACAGCTTATACAAGAGCACTGGCTCTTGTTTCTGTCGTCTCTATACACCCCCGTGCTCTGAAGCCAGATCTTGCCTTTGAGGAGCTGGGTGGGTTGGAGAGGGACGGCCACATGGCCCACACCCCTGAGTTGTTCACTGCCTGGATTTGGGGCGGGAGGGGGGAGGGCTGCCTGCTTCGTCCAGGCTCCTAGATCCCTCAGCAAAGAGAACGACTGGCATTCTGACAGCCCTCTCTGTCCCTCGTGCTCCCAGGCACTGCTTGGCCACCCACCTCCATATGCCATGGACATCACCGCTCAGGTCCCCACTGCACCTGTACCTGTGTCATCCACCACCATGCTGGTGCCACCCTCCACAGTCCTCTCCCCACCTCTGCCGGAAGTGCTGCCCCAAGCTGCCCCTGAGCTCCTGCCTCAGCACGCTGGCTCCTTGGTGCCCCCAGTGGTGACAGCTGCTCAGAGTGTGCCCGTCCAGACCACGACAGTCCTGCCGCCTGTCAACCCACCGCTATCTAGTGGGCCCATAACTGCTGGCCCCTGTCCGCCTGTCCAGCTTCTGGTGGAACCTGCCCCAGAGGTGTGTGCCAGTCCCCTGTGGCTTGGCCCCTAGTGCTGGTCACTCGGTTACAGCAGCCCCTTACACAATGGCTGTGCTTCTCCAACCTAGAAGGCAGGGCTTCATGGCTTGAAGTTGGTTTTGTGTGCTGGGGTACCACATGGTGCTGTTCCATTCTTCCTCCTTGGGCCCTGGAGACCACATTTTCCATATATATAATTGGATAGAGTAGAGGGTAGATAACATAATGGTTATGCAAAGAAACCCTCATGCCTGAGGCTTCGAAGTCCCAGATTCAGTCCCCTGCACCACCATAAACCAGAACTGTACAGAGCTCTGGTTAAAAAATAAAAATGAAATAAAATAATTGAATAGACAGAAATTGAGAGGAGAGTGGGATAGAGAGAGGGGGGGAGGAGAGAGATACCTGCAGCCCTGCTTCAGCGCTTGTGAAGCTTTCCCCCTGCAGGTGGGCCATAGTTTCCTTACACGCAAGGGGAGGTGGCAGGTGGGACATGGCTGTATACATGCATTTGGAGAGCCCTTTCCTTGGAGCTGTGACAAGCCTTCCTGGCCTGTGTACTCCCTCTCGGGACCATCAGAGTAGGTCACCGTTTTTGGAAAAGAGGTACCCCTGGGCTTGTGGAATCCTCTTGGCTCAAGCGTTCGATAGTGTCAAAGGCCTCCTACCAAGCTTCCCCTTGTAATTGGCTAGTTGAGGGTGGGGATGGGGACTCCAAGCCTGCAGAGAGCAGGTGTGGCCCATCCTTCTCCTGATGTTCTGTTTTAGGAGCAGGCTTCACAGGACAAGCTGCCTGGCCTCCCGCAGAGCTGTGAGAGGTAACCGCCCCATCATGCTTTGCCCTGGGCATTGTCCTCAAATGTCACCTGTTTCTGGGTCTGACCTGGGGGTGCTCCTCTGGGGACTTGTTAGAACTTGTTGAAATTTGGTGGCCAGGCATATCTGGTTCTGTTCTAGTTCATGGTGGAGGTGCGAGCCTGCAGTGTTGAGACCTTTCCAGATTGGAGAGTTAGTGGGCCTGCGGGCTGAGGAGGCTGGAGGGCAAGGAAGAGTCCAGCAGGATCCTGGGCCTCCCAGCTCCTGGCCTCTGCACTCCTGCCATCTCCCGGTCATGGAAACATCCCTTTGGGGAGGGAACTGGTTCTAGGGAGTGAGTGACCTTGCACCCCACCCTCTTGGTGACCAGGCACTGATGATCTTTGGACTTTGCAGACTTAAGTTCAACCATGACCCCCATATTTTATGCTCCCCTTGCTGTTGCACAGATGGAGAAACTGAGGCACTGGAGGGTTTTTGTTTCATATACAATGAGTCATGGGCCCAAGTCACAGGTTGGCTGAGGGGAGGAACTGTGGTTCTGGGTCAGACCCAGAACTCTGTGTGAACCTGCTGTGACACTGTGACCTGACATGATCTAGGATGCGGTGTGTCAGAGAGGAACATCGGGGCCCTGAAAGTAGGCTCAGGGGTCTCTCCCGGGCATAGATGCCTCCAGAGCCTCAAGGTTTTCTCTCCTCCTTCTTTCCTCTCTCTCTCTCTCTCTCTCTCTCTTTCTTTCTTTTCTTTTTTTTTTTTTTTTTTTGCCTCCAGTTATGGGGCTTGGTGCCAACACTACAAATCCACCACTCCTAGTGACCATTTTTTTAAAAAATTGTCTTTATTTATTGCATAGAGAAAGCCAGAAATAGGAGGCCGGGCGATAGCACAGCGGGTTAAGCACACATGACGTGACGTGCAAGGACCCGCGGAAGGATCCCGGCTCCCCACCTGTGTGTGGGGGGGGTCACTTCACAAGTGGCGAAGCAGGTCTGCAGGTGTCTGTCCTTCTCTCCCTCTATGTTTCTCTCTCACCTTCTCCCCCTCTTTATCTCCCCCTACACTCTCGATCTTTGGTTATCTCTCTATCCAATAAATAAAGATATAAAATTTTTAAAATTTATTTAAAAAAAGAGAGAAATCCAGAAATAGAGAGGGATAGGGGGAGATAAAGAAGGAGAGAGACAGAGAGACACCTGCAGCCCTGCTTCACCACTCGTGAAGCTTTCCCCCTGCAAGTGGGGACCAGGGGCTTGAACCTGGGTCCTTGTGCATTGTAACATGTGTGCTCAACCAGGTAGGTTACAACCCAGGCCCCCTTTTTCTTTCCTAATTTTTTTTTTTTTTACTAGATAGGACAGAGAGAAATTGAGAGAGGATAGGGAGATAGAAGAGGAGACAGAGAAACACCTGTAGACCTGCCTCACCACTTGTGAAGCAGACCCCCTGCAGGTGGGGTGCAAGGGCTCAAACCTCTGTCCTTGTGCTTGGTCATAGGTGCACTTAACCCAGAGCCGCCACTGCCTGGCCCTTGAGCCTCAAGCTTTTCTAACTGAGCCAAACCGGAACGTCCTGTTTGAGGCCGGCCTGGGGTATTCTTGCTGGTGCCCCACACAGTGCTTTTGTTTCTCACACAGCTATGGAGGATCTGACATCACTTCTGGAAAAGAGATGAGTGACAGTTGCGAGGGCATGTTTGGGACAGGAAAGCTGGAAGGCAGGGGCTCCCGGAAACATCACCGCCGGTCCACGCGCACACGCTCCCGCCAGGAGAGGACCAGCCGACCCCGGCTGACCATCCTCAACGTGAGTAGCAGGGTGCGCGTGCCTCGGCGCCGAGCTCCTCTGCTCCTTTGCTGGCCCCCTGGACTGACAGAGTGTCCCACAGGTGTGCAACACAGGCGACAAGATGGTGGAATGCCAGCTGGAGACACACAACCATAAGATGGTGACCTTCAAGTTTGACCTGGATGGGGATGCACCCGACGAGATCGCCACCTACATGGTGAGGTCCTGCCACGCCTCCCGTGTGGGGAGCGGCCACAGGCAGAGCCCATGACCCGGCTCTGCTCACCTTCCCTGCACCCCTGGCCTGGCGCTGCTCCAGGCACGGCTGGCTGGCACCTCTGAGGTCTCTTCCAGGGGGCAGGCCCTGCACGTTGGCCGGCCTGGCTGAGCTGTGCAGCCCCCAGTGCAGACGGGTCCCCTGAGGGTGTCCGCTGAGGGTGTCCCCGAGGGCCTGGGGCAGAGCAGGGCTGCGTGTGCCTTGCAGGTGGAGCACGACTTCATCCTGCCTGCCGAGCGGGAGACATTCATTGAGCAGATGAAGGATGTTATGGACAAGGCAGAGGATATGCTGAGTGAGGACACGGATGCTGACCGCAGCTCTGACCCAGGGGCCAGCCCCCCACACCTGGGCACCTGTAGCCTGGGTGATGGGGAGGTGAGTCTGCCAGGGGGTTGGGGGGCTCTGCAGGGGGCCATTCAGGGACCATACTGTGACTGCCATGGGGGCTGCTGGGCAACTGGAAACATCTGAGTCCCCGGGGCTGTCCAGACCACGTGCTCTAAAGGGCACGTTTGTTGTGCGTATTTGGCTGATGTCTGGTTCTTTTACCTCCTCCAGGAGGGTCGGCAGTCCCAAACGAACGCCCCAGTGTATCAGCAGAATGGTAGGTCTGCCTTGCCTCCTGGGCCATACTGTCTCACCAGACCTTCCGGGGAGGGGGGGAGGCTAGTTCTACTTGCCTCATGTCTGTCTGCACCCAGACTTCAATAAGAGTCCCACTGACATGTTGTGAGAAGAGTTCCGCCCCTGCTCTGGGAAGGGGATGTTGGTCCCTGGAGCACCCTCCCGGGGACAGCCAAAGCTTCGTGGAGTCATGGTCGGCTGAGGTGGGGGCTGGCTCCAGAGGGAACCCGCTGTCATATGAAGGCCCCCTGGGCAGCGCTTCCCCTCCACTGATGATGCCTCAGGCATCCTAGCAACTAAGCCCATGTGGAGCACCCTGGGTGGACTGTCTCCCCCTGCCCCCACGTAAGAAAAGTAGACGGAAGCCCCTCCATAGTGCCTGTTTACCTTTCTCCTAGAGGAAAGCCTTCAGGACTGTGGCTGGGGACTTGGGGTTCCCTGCACACACTTCTGCTAGTGAAAGAGCCACATGTGTTAAGAGTCCCCCATGGGGGAGTCGGGCGTTAGCGAAGTGGGTTAAGTGCACGTGGCGCAAAGCGCAAAGACCGGCGTAAGATCGGATCCCGGTTCGAGCCCCCGGCTCTCCACCTGCAGGGGAGTCGCTTCACAATCAGTGAAGCAGGTCTGCAGGTGTCTATCTTACTCTCCCCCTCCCTGTCTTCCCCTCCTCTCTCCATTTCTTTCTATCCTATCCAACAACGACGACAACAATAAAACGAGGGCAACAAAAGGGAATAAATATTTTTTAAAAAGGGGTCCCCCAAGACCCCCGCAGCAGGTCTGGTGCTGGTGTCACTCCTGCCTTAGGAGAATGGTCTCTCACTCTGCTGTGTTTGCCCTGCCCTTAGTCCTGCACACGGGGAAGAGGTGGTTCATCATCTGCCCTGTGGCCGAGCATCCTGTGACCGAGGCCCCTCAATCGTCACCCCCACTTCCTCCAGGCTCCCTGCAGCCAGAAGCCAGCCAAGGTAAGAGCCATCAGGACTGGCATCCTCCTCAGAACTCAGTCCCCGCCCTCCACTTCCCCTTGCAGCTCGCCTCCTGTCCCCTGGCTGTGCTGGAGGCTCTCATTTTGCTGGCATGCTCTGTGTCCACAGGGAAGTACAAGGGTCCCATGTGCACAGGTGCCCTGAGGCTCAGAGCAGCCTGCTGAGGCAGCCCGCCCCAACCTCCACTGAGCCGGCGCACAGCACAGCACTCGGATGGGCACTGCCCTTCTGTGCTGGCAGCACAGGCTGCAGAGGTGTGTGCTTCAGGGCGCTGCCCTTTTGTACCTGCTCAGCCCCACCTGCTCTGAGTGTGGCTCACCTGCGGTGGGTGGGTGGCCATGGCCTGCTTGTTCTGCCTGTTTGGAGGGTGGGGTGGGAAAGTCCCACCGAGTGCTAAGACTGATTTTTAAATTATCCACGAGGAAGAGAGCGTTCTGATGCTGCCTGCACCTGTGTGGACGGGTGCCAGCAAGCATGCCCTTGGGGCTCTCGACTCACTCCTGATTTTGTAGCCACTTGGGAGGCCGAAAATAGTCCATTGAACAGATTTAAGTGTTCGTTCCCTATAAGCTGGCTGGCGAAAAGATTATGTAACTTGATCTAACTTTATGGTATGTTCATGAAAAATATCTGTGAATCAAACATTTGGGAGCTTAATTCCCATGGGGAGAAGGTCACCTTAATAGCAAAACCCTCAGTAGGGACACGGGCTGAGTTGGTCGTCCCCGTGGAGGGCCAGCCCTGCTTGGCTCAGAGAGACTCAGCGAGAGGTGCCGTGTCAGCAGCCTCAGCTTCAAACAAGAACGAGTCCAAATACTACTACTTGATGTTAACCTAAGACACTCACAATTAACCAAAAGGAAAAAAACCTACACAAATAAGGCTGGGTACCCAGCCAGGAGTGTTACGCCTGACAGAGCATGCATATTACAGGTGTGCAAAGACCCATGTTCAGCCCCCCAGCCCCCACCTGCAGGGGGAAAGGTTTCACAAGTGATGAAACAGTGCTGTAGGCCTCTCGTTGTCTGTCTCCCCGCTGAATCTCAGCTTCTCTCTGTCTCTATCCAATAAACAAAGATTTTGAGAAACAAACAAAGCTAGTGTTTAGCATGGTGCAGAGCTTAGAAAGACATGCCCAGAGAAAAGCCCTCATTCGTTTATTCATGCACTGACCTTAAAAAGAATTTCAGAGCAAGTTTCTTTATCAAAAGGAAAAGAAAAATAGAAGCAGTCATTTCTGCCAATGACAAGTCAGTTCATTCGGATTAATTGTTTATGAGGATTACCAAAGGGGTGGGGGGAGCTCAACAAATTATAAAGGTCAGCGGCGCTGAGATATTTGGAAAGTCTATAAAGCACATTATCCTGCTGAGAGCTCAGAGATCCTGGAAACCCAGGACATAAGTCTGGTCCCTTGGGGGCCTCTTTCATTCCTGCGGGGCTAGCTGAGAGGCGCAAAGGGACATCCTGCAGCTCTGCCAGCTTAGAGGGAAGTGGAGCCCTGGTCCTTTCCAGGAGGGTGTCCCTGCTTGTGCTGTGTGGAGATGAGCAAAAGAGTGAGTGCAGAAGTGGGCAGAGCGGGCAGAGCGAGGGCCCTAAGTGTGGCGCCCTCATGGCGGCAGTCTGAGTGTTGAGACCGAGGCGGAAGCACAAGCCTTTCGTGTGGGAAGACACCACCCTTTAGGACCTCTCATTACCTGTGCAGTTCTGTGAATACAATACCTGACACATAAAAAAACAACTGGGTGGTGACTTGTCCAGGGGTAACCCCAGGTTGGAACTCTAGCACTGCATGTGCCAGAGTGAAGCTCTCTTTCTCTGTCTAATACATAGATAAGTAGATCTTTTTTTATTAACTCATTTATTTTGACAGGACAGAGATAAATTGAGAGGAAGAACTAGAGAGGGGAAGAGAGAGACAGACACCCGCAGCAACACTGCTTCACCTGTGAAGTCTCCCTTCTACAAGTGGGGACCAAGGGCTTGAGCCTGGGTCCCTGTGCATGGCAGCACGTGCACTTAACCAGGTGCGCCACCACCCAACTCCTAGATAAGTATTTTTTTTTTTTAAAGATAATATAAAATATTTGGGCAAGGAGCCATAGTCTGGATAAGGGGGTGTGTACATCAGGCCATCTTTGCCACCAGGCTTACTGGCACACCTGCAGTGAGGCAGGACACACCTCTCTGGGGACTTGGGAAACAAGGAGAAGCTGGAAGCTGGGGAGCACCTGAGAATCAAAGTACCACTGAGCTTGTGAGCCTAGTACGTGGTGAGTTTGGTGCCTCCTGGGCTGAGGCCCTCAGGTTTTGACGTGTGTGTGTGTGTGTGTGTGTGTGTGTGTGTGTGTGTGTGTGTGTAAGAGAGAGAGAAGAGAAGAGAAGAGAAGAGAAGAGAAGAGAAGAGAAGAGAAGAGAAGAGAAGAGAAGAGATGGGATCAGGCTTCAACACTCTGGGGCTGATTTTTTTCAGATACGGGTTGGCAAGATACCTCACCTGGATAGTGCACCTGTCTGGGCACATGTGTGGCCCAGGTTTGAACCTGGCCCATGTGGCGCTGGTGAAAGTTTTGGTGCTGTGGTGTCTTTCCCTCTCTCCTCTGTCTCTGTCTGTCTATCTGAAGAAGTTGTCCTGGAGCAGTGAAGCCCTGGTGATGACAATAAACAAACAGACTGTGCTAGGGGATGATTTGAACCTGAGTCATGGCAAAGTGGGCATCCTCCCGGGTGAACTCTGTGGTCAGCCACAATAGTTGTTTATAAGGAGTTGGGCGGTAGCGCAGTGGGTTAAGCGCAGGTGGCGCAAAGCTCAAGGACGAGCGTAAGGATCCCGGTTCCAGCCCCCGGCTCCCCACCTGCTGGAGAGTCGCTTCACAGGCCGTGAAGCAGGTCTGCAGGTGTCAGTCTTTCTCTCCCCCTCTCTGTCTTCCCCTCCTTTCTCCATTTCTTTCCATCCTATCCAACAACAAAGACATCACTAACAACAGCAACAATAACTACAGCAATAAAATAACAAGGGCAACAAAAGGAAATAAGTAAATAAATATTTTTTAAAAATTTTTAAAAATTGTTTATAAACTTTTACACCTGGATCTGATCCTAAATTAGTGCATAGTGCAATTAGAAAATTGAGTTAGTGAATACATTCACCCCTAGGTTCTGAAAATGTATTGGAAGAAATAGCATCAACAATGTGATTAATTTGGCAAAGGCAAAAACTTACTGGTTCAAGAATTTCTTTTCTTTATTGTATTTCTATTTATTTATTTATTATTGGTTAGAGACAGAGACACTGAAGAGAGGGGAGGGAGAGAGACAGAGAGACACCTGCAGCCCTGCTTCATCTTGTGGAGCTTCTTCCCTGCAGGTGGGGGCCAGGGGCTTGAACCTGGGTCCTTGCACACTGTATTGTGTGCACTTAATCAGGTGCGCCACCACCTGACCCCAGTTCAAGAATTTCAAGCACAATAAATTCAATAAAATCTATTATTTGGGCACATCTTAAACTGCTGAAATTTAGGGACAAAGGAAAATTTGTAAAGTAGCCAGAGGGGGGAAATGATACATTACCTAGAGAAGAACCATGGCTTTATTAACTGCTGATCTATCAGCAGAAACAGTGAAGATACAAACTATCGGACAAAACTCAACACTTTCTCATGCTAAAACTCAATAAGGAGGGTATAGGGGTATGCACCAAATACAGCAGATTCACAACTCAAGCCATGTTCAACTAAAAAGCTGAACACTTTTCTTCTGGTTAGGCAAAAAACTAAGTGCCTAGTCTAGCCACTCCTACTCATTCTGAAAGTCCTAGTCTGAGCAGTTAAACAAAAAAAAAGAAATGAAAGGCATCCACCTTAGAAAGGAAGAAGCTAAATGGTCTTTTGAAGATTACGTGAAATACAAAGTGGTCCAGGAGGTGGTTAGATGCAGAAGAATTAGACTCTCAAGCATGAGGTTCTGAGTTCAATCCCTGGCAGCACATGTACCAGAGTGATATCTGATTCTTTCTCTCTTGCTTCCTTTCTTTCTCATTAATAAATAAATAAAATTTTTAGAAAAGAAAAGGCCTGTCACAGCTAGCAAGTGAGCTCTGTAATGTGGCAGGATACAGTACCAAAACTTGTATTTCTTTGTTACAAACAGCAAACTAGCCAAAAGATACATTAAGAAAGCAATTCCATTTCTGTAGTGTTCAAGACAACAGACTTAGAAATGAGGTCAAATAAGAAGACCTGAACACTGATTGATGAGGGAAACCAAGTCACACATGAGCTGAAGGAGTGTTGGTGCTCAGTACTGGAAGGAAAATCCTGTTGAAGTGCCTATGTTCTCCAGAACAGCCTAAATTAAAGCCAGTGGGATTCTTATCAAAATTCCAATGACAGTTATCATACAATGGAACAGTTCTAAAGTTATGTGAAGTCACTGGTGTCCAAATAGCCGAAGCAGTCTTGAGGAAGCGCCAGACTTAAGGCATCTCACTTCCAGATCGCAGGCTGTATTACACAGCCGTCACAGTTGGAATAATATTTATAAACAACTGAAGCCCCACCCTTTCCTGTATATATATATATAACCAGCTTGTCTGTGACACAGCACCAAGGTCTAGTTTCTCCAGTAAATTTTGGGAAAACTGGAGAATCACATGCAGAAAAAGTTAAATTGGACCTCTGTCAGACAATATTTGCAAAAATCAATTCAAAGTAAATTAAAGTTCCCTTCCTTCCTTCCCTCCCCCCCCCCCCCCAGGGTTATCAGTGGGGCTTGGTGCCAACACTACAACCCACTGCTCCTGGAGGCCATTTTTTCCATTTTATTGGGTAGGACAGAGAGAGATTGAGAGAGGGAGAGAGATAGATAGACGGCTGCAGACCTGCTTCACCGATTGTGAGGTGGACCCACTGCAGGTGGGGAGCCGGGGCTCAAACCTGGGTCTTGTGTGGATCCTTGCGCTTAGTACTGTGTGGGCTTGACTGGGTGCGCCACCACCTGGCCCCTCTCTTTTCCTTTTCTTTTCTTTTCCTTTTTTAATTTTTTTATATCTTTATTTATTGGATAGGAACAGCCAGAAATCAAGACAGAAGGGGATGATAGAGAGAGACACCTGCAGCCCTGCTTCACCACTTGCAAAGCTTTCCCCCTGCAGATGGGGACCAGGGGCTCAAACCCAGGTCCTTGTGCACTGTATTACATGCGCTCAACCAGGTGCGCCACCACCCGGCCCCTTCTCTTCCCTTCTCTTCTCTTCTCTTCTCTTCTCTTCTCTTCTCTTCTCTTCTCTTCCTCTTTCCCTTCCTCTTCCCCTCCTGCTCCCCTCTCTTCCCATCCCCTAATTTCCCCTCGCTTCCCCTCCCCTTCTCTCTCCCTTTTCCTTCCTTCCTTCCTTCCTTCCTTCCTTCCTTCCTTCCTTCCTTCCTTCCTTCCTTTCTTTCTCTCCATCTTTCTTTCTTTCTTTCTTTCTTTCTTTCTTTCTTTCTTTCTTTCTTTCAAGTTTCCTTCAATGCAGTGGGGCCAGGCTCAAACCTGGGTTGCACACAGAGCAAAGCAGTGAGCTATTTTTCAGCCTACATTAAAGTTTCAAACATCAAACCGGAAGCCATGAAACTCCTAGGAGAAAACACAGGGTAGAAAAACTCCTTGAGGTTGGACGTGGTGATGATTTACAACACCAAAAGCACAAGCAGTAAAAGTAGAAAATTAGTAAGTGAAACTAACATCCAACTAACAGCAACAAGACAGAGCAAAATGCAGAATGCAGACAGTATTTGCTTGGGCTAGCGTGTGCCACATCTCCCTCCTGCCGAGAGCCTTCTCTGGGCAGCCCACACACATGTTGGTAGCCACGCCACACTCCTGATGAAAACACCAGGCACTTGGCCCGCTCATGGATGGGAGTGTCATCTTGTCCCCCTCTGGTGGAAGTCAGCACCTCAGCCACTCAGAAACAGCAACTTGGGAGTGTCACAGAGGGAGGGAGGGCGTCTAGGACGGGCCGCCCTGGTGCTGTGCCAGACACATGAAGAGAAGGAGACACACCAAAACAAGTGCCGTCAGCCCGCTGACGTCACGACGAAAGTTAGGTCTGGTGCAGCAGTGGTGTTAGACAAATGTACATGGCAGCACTTCAAAGAGACAGACAAGGAAATGGTGTCTAAAGGTCCTGGGCTGGGGTGGTAGATAGAACACAGCACGTACACGCCGGCCGCCCCAGATGTCACAGGGTTTGGGATCCTGGTGTCTCCTTACACACACACACACCTCATTCATTCATTTATTTTTAATTTTCCAAGTCATTCTTTAAATGTATGCTTCATAGTGGCTTAGGAGATTATAAGGCTCCATAGCACGCCTAACACTGAAGCTCTTTGCTCCACCCTCCCAATGAAACAGCTCAATTTAAAGCTTTGTGTGTGTGTGTAATGTATTCATATTTTTGTTTTATTTATATACTTTATTTATTTATTTATTTATTTTGCCTCCAGGGTTATTGCTGGGGCTCGGCGCCTGCACTATGAATCCACTGCTCCTGGAGGCTATTTTTCTTCACTTTGTTGCCTTTGTTGTTATCGTTATCATTATTGGTGTAGTTGTTGTTGGACAGGACAGAGAGAAATGGAGAAAGGAGAGAACACAGATGGGGAGAGAAAGACAGATACCTGCTTCACCGCTTGTGAAGTGACCCCCCTGCAGGTGGGGAGCCAGGGGCTCGAACCGGGATCCTAATGGCGGTCTTTGCGCTTTGCACCACCTGTGCTTAACCCGCTGCACTACCGCCTGACCCATTATACTTTCTTTTAAAATGAAATGCTGGGGGAGTCATAATCGGTGAAGCAGGTCTGCAGGTGTCTGTCTTTCTCTCCCCCTCTGTCTTTCCTGCCTCTCTCCATTTCTCTCTGTCCTATCCAACAATGACGACATCAATAACAACAATAATAACTACAACAATAAAACAACAAGAGCAACAAAAGGGAATAAATAAATATTTTTTTTAAATGAAATGCTGGGTCTCTGCCACCTCCAAACCAACTATTTCATTCTTTTTTTTTCTTTCCAAGTTTGGGGGTGGGTAGGGGGTAGAGTGGAGAGAGAGACAGAGAGACAGCAGCAGTACTCTACCACCCATGGCACCTTCCCTAATGCTGAGGCACTCCCACGTGGTGCTTGTGTCTGAACCCAGGGCGCCGCTGTGCTAAGGCACACACCCTTCCAGGTAATCAATCTCCCGGATCCTATTTGCACTTTTTAGGTTTTCTTTTTTGCCACCATTGTTACCGCTGAGACTTGGTGCCTCCGTGACGTCACTCTTCCCAGTGGCCTTCCCCACCTTTTGTTTTGATGTCTATTTTTTTCCTTTCCTCTTTTTGATAAAAAAGAGAGAGAGAGAGAGAGAGAGAGAGACTGAGAAGGAGAGATACCTCCAGCACTGCTCTATCACTTATGAAGCTTCCCCCTTGCAGGTGGGAACCATGGACTTGAACCCGGGTCTTTGAACATGGTGACACGCATCCTCCAATGGCTGAACCCCCACCCCCACCCCCCCCCCGCCTTTATAAATTTGTTTAAGAGAATACGGTTGTTTTGTAGGTTTTACTTTTCAGAAAAGGACTCGTGGGGCCTGGTAGCGGCATACCCAGCTAAGCACACACGAGGAGCCATGGGCCTGCGGCAGGTGGTTTGGGGGTGACGCTTCCCAAGTGGTGAGGCAGGTTTGCAGGTGTCTCCCTTTCTCTTTTCCTTTTTTTATCAGAGCACAGCTCATCTCTGGCTTATGGTGGTTCAGGGTATTGAACCTGGGACTTTGAAGCCTCAGGCATAAGGGTCTCTTTGCATAACCATTGTGTTATCTCTGCCTCTCTATTCCTCTCCCCTCTCAACTTCTACCTGTCCTATCTAATAGAAATAGAAAAAAGAAAGAAGGGAGGGAGACAAGAACTCAATCCAAACGAGGTTCCCAGCCCTGTGAGCACACGATGCAGATGGAACCCTCAGGCCGATGCTGAGAGAACTCTGTTGAGCTGTGCTCCACTGCTTGCCCACCTTCCTCCTCATGGTCCCTGTTCACACCCTGGCTGGATGGTGGTTCTGCAGGCTGGCCTTCCCAGAGCCTGTCAGCTGGTTCCTGGACAGTCCAGTGAGAGGAAGTGCACTTGCCTTTCTACTTAGGGCCTTAATCCCTTAAGTTCATCCCCCACTCTCTGTGCAGCCAGGTCAGTGTTTAGTGAGCTCACCTGGTAGGTGGGCCAGAGAGTTAGACAGGTGACAGGCTTGCCCTGATGGCTCCGTGCTAAAAGCAAGACCAAAAAGACTATCCGACTACCTTGTCTAGTGAACGTGACTCTGCTAGAGCCTAAGTGGTGGGGGACAGGGGTCAGGACACTAGCAGCAGGGCCACCTATGTGAAGTTGGTGGCTGTGTCAAAAGGCAGAAGTAAGTAAGCTGCATGTGTGGCTACGGCTGGGTGTAGAAAACATTTTAGCTGACAGAGCGCCGGGTGGATGCGGCCTGTGAGGGCTGGCACAGACACACTTCCTGTTTCCTCCAGATCCAGCACCCAGCAAAGACCAGCTGTCTCTGCAGGAGCAACATGGCTCCCTGGCACCTCCGCAGCCTCCCTGCCAAGCAGGCCCTGGGGAGGCCCCTGGCAGCACACCAACCTCTTTGGTACCAGCCTCCCCTCCCATGACAACTCTGCCTCAGGACTTGGGTGCACCGGCTGCTGGCCTCAAGCCACAGCCAGCACTAGGGGCTGCTGTGCAGGCAGGCAGTCCTGGGATGCTGCAGGCACCAGCTGGTGAGAGAGAGACCGTCCCGTCAGGAGAGACTCATGACACCCAGCTTGCCACGAGGCCCACAGTCAGTGGCAGAGAGTCTTGTGTTCTGCCTCCAGAAGCCCCCAGCCACTCCCCTGGCCTGAAGGAGCCCACCTCAGCCAGAGAAGCCAGTGCCCAGGGAGAACCCCCACCAGCTATGGCCCCAGTACCCAGTGCTCCTTGCGGGACCTCTCAGCCCAGCCTAGGCCAACCTCAGCCCTCAGCCCCTTATGCCGTGGGAGCCGTCAGCCTGACCACCCCCCAGTTCCCTAGCCCCCCACTGGGGCCCACGGCCCCCCCACAGCCACCCTCAACCTTGGAGTCTGATGGGGAAGGACCACCCCCCAGGGTGGGCTTCGTTGACAACACCATCAAGAGTCTGGATGAGAAGCTGAGGACTCTGCTGTACCAGGAGCATGTGCCCACCTCCTCAGCCTCTGCTGGCACCCCTGTGGAGGCCAGCGACCGAGACCTCACCACAGAGCCCCTGAGAGGGGACCAGGTTCGCACTGAAGTCTCCGGGGGGGACCTGGCCCTGCAGCCCCCACCAGAGGTGAGTCCCAGCCTTGTTCAGCAGTGCTAGCCCCTGGGAAGGGCAGGATGGGGCAGGGCTTATGCAGAATCCCCTGAGTCACAGCTGAGCAGCCTGCTCAGAGACCACTGCCCGTGCCCAGCCTGCCCTGCCTGGATGCCACCCGGTTTTCAGACGGGACAGGAAGTTCTGTGGGTGAGCTTCAGAGGCAGCAGGGGAGTCAGTCCCACAGCATCTCCCTTTCTTTTCTTTCTTTTTTTTAAATTTTTTTTCTTTTTTTTATATTTATTTATTTATCCCCTTTTCTTGCCCTTATTGTTTTTTATTGTTGTAGTTATTGTTGATGTTGTTATTGATGTCATCGTTGTTGGATAGGACAGAGAGAAATGGAAAGAGGAGGGGAAGACAGAGAGGGGGAGAAAAAGACAGACACCTACAGACCTGCCTCACCGCTTGTGAAGCGACTCCCCCGCAGGTGGGGAGCCAGGGGCTCGAACCAGTATCCTTACGCCCGTCCTTGTGCTTTGTGCCTCCTGCACAACCCACTGCGCTACCACCTGACTCCCTGCGTCTCCCTTTCTGATGCTTTCTCCAGGCAGAGGAGTCAGACGTGGCTCCTGGGAGGGCGTCTGCGTTGGAGCAGACCACATCCTCTTTGCCACTAACAGGTAAGGAACCCCAGGTCACCAACCTAACACCTGAGCTCCTCCTTGCAGAAAATATTCTGTGTCTCTGCCTTTGCCATTCCTGGAGCACCTGGGTGGGTTCCAGACATGACAGCAGCCAGCGGCACAATGTCTTAGATCCACCCGAGTCCCGCCCAGCTGAGGCCACATGTGCATAGTCCCAGAAGTGAGTGAGAGCCATTGGCTGGTTTCAGGACTTGGTCAGGCCTGTCCCCCCACCTCTACCCTGCTGTTGCCAGCCGAATACTCGCACAGGGTGTGTTCACAGTGAGTGACTGTGGGTTACTGGAGTTTCATGGTTATTTCGGACAAAGAGTAGGATTGAGGGGGGCAGGCGGTGGCACATCTAGTTATGCACACACACTGCAGTGCACAAGGACCCAGAGCTGCCTGAGGGAGGAGGCCAAGAGGCAACTCACCACTGAACCGTGCATGTGGACCTGAATTCAGATTCCTGGCCGCCACATGGAAGCGTCTGTACAGGGGGATACTTCACAAGTAGTGGAATAGTGTGCTCCGTTCCTTCCTCCCCTCCCCTCCCTTTTCTCTTTCCTTCTCCCCCTCTCTCCCTCTTTCCCTTTTTGTCTCTTACCCTCTATCTTAAAAAAAAAAAAAAAAAACCTGCATAGAGCAAAGGAATTGTATGTGCACAAAGCCCCAGAGATAACCCTGGGGGTTAAAAAAAGCTTTTGCAGGGATCTGGCTGGTAGTGAACCCTCTGTCCCTGGAGGCATGAAAAAAGATGATGCCCATCGCTGGCCCTTGAGGAGGGGGCCACTGGCACTGATCACAGGAGGGACATGTCCAAGATGGGCCTACCCAGGAACCCCGCACAGCCCTGCTGAAGCTCTGTCAGCTCCTGCCCTGTAGATGCAGGACAGAATTTACAGCTTCCTGGGGAGCCTCTAGCATTTGGATTCAGCTCAGGGACACATGGCTTTTTCAGCTGAGAGGTATCAGGGAGACAAGTTCTAACATCAGGTGACAGGTGGCCTGGCAGAGATGACAGTTGAGAATCGTGGGGCCATCAGGTGAGACAGATGAGGAGGGTTTGTCTGCACCTGAGGGAAGGAGTCAGGTGCTGCACCAGTTGAATGGTGTTTCCTTCCTCCCCGAGGGCAGGGGACAGGGGACAGGGAGGACATCGGTTTACTTGTGGTGTCCTAGTGCTGTGAGTCAGCTCAGACAGCCTCTTGGGTCACCACCCCCCGCCTCCCTCCCTTGGCCCAGCCAGTCTTCCTCTGTTCCCTTCCACCTCAAAAATAACAGCTTTGATGTTCTAACAGCAGAGACATCTTCCAGCAACTCTCTGGGCTCCGATGGAGGATGTGTGGCCTCAGATTCTCCCGTAGTGCCTAGCGCTGCTCAGGTGAGGGGTTTGCTCTCATGAGACACTTAGCTGGTCATTGGGGCCGTCCGCGGGTGGAATTCTGGGTGGAATCTCCTCATTTCTGCTTGTTTCCAAGGATGCCCCTGTTTCTGCCTCTGCTTCTCCTGCTCGTCTGGAGCCCACAGACCAGATTGACGGGGGCCCCAGGGAAACCTCAGCTGAGCCCACACAGAGCAGCAGCCCGGGAACGTTGGCTGAGGGTGGCCAGGCTAGCCAACCCCAGATGCACGGCACTCTGACTTCGGGGCCCCCTTGGAAACAGCCAGGACAACAGGACGGCAGCTCACCAGCCAAAACCATGGGCCGGTTTTCTGTGGTTCGCACCCAAGATGAGTGGACACTGGCCTCCCCCCACAACCTGCGCTACTCAGCCCCACCTGACGTCTACCTGGATGAGGTCCCTCGCAGCCCAGACATGCAGCTGGCTGTGAGGAGGGCGCAGACAGCCTCCTCTATTGAGGTGGGCGTGGGGGAGCCCGTGTCCAGTGACTCAGGGGACGAGCATCCACACCGGAGGCCGCCCGCACAGAAGCAGAACTCCCTGCCTGGCAGCACTGGTGTGGCCGGTGACTTGGTGAAGAAGGCCACGGCTTTCCTGCACAGGTCCTCGTTGACTGTCTCACCGGGCCTAGAGACGCCTAGCAGGGCAGCAGTGAAGATCCCCACTATCAGCGTCACCTCCTTCCACTCCCAGTCCTCCTACATCAGCAGCGACAATGACTCAGAGATCGAGGATGCCGACATCAGGAAGGAGCTGCAAAATCTGAGAGAGAAGTAGGTCCTGGGGTGTTAGGGGGCAGGTAGGGGTGAAGTCCAGGTCACATGGTGTTCCTGTGTGGTTGGTCAGCTTGGCTCCTGGCCCCTGGGGGTGGTGCCTCCTCCTCCTGTGACCCTCAGCTGGACATCTCTCCATTCCCAGGCCTTCCTCACACTCTCTCCTGACAGGTACAGTTGGGGAGACCATAGCTAGCTGCACCCTGAAGTCCTCGCAGGGCAGGAGGGTCCAAGCATAGTGACTGCAGTATGGAGAGGTGGCTGGCTGTGGAGGAGGGGCTGTGATCAGGGCACCTGGCTTAGACTAGGAATGCAGGCTCCATGTTGGCGCCCACCCTGCCCCCCTCCACCCTCTCTGGGGCCTGTGTACCACTTGTATTACCTCAGCTTCTCCTTCTGGTGTTGTAGCACAGCGAAGGAGCGTGGGCTGAGCTGTGTGCAGAGAGGCCTGCCAACTTGGTGGTGCTGGACCCCAGTAGGAGGATCATGAGGGTGACTGAGAGGTAGAGTGGGATTTCTAGGGTTCCTGAGGATGGATTGTCCAAGGCACCAGCAGGAACAAGGGGCATCACTGTCCCCAGCTACCTCACTGCTGTGAGGGAATCTGTGGAGAGCGAAGAGTGTCTGGATGTGAGATCAGAAGTTGGGGAGATGTGGCCTGGGCAGGACCTGCAACCAGGGGAGAGGGGAGGCGGGCCTTAGGCCCAGCTCCAGGTGACCGTGGGGCGTGGCCTGAGATAGAGGGTGGAGGATTTAGACTTGAAGGACCCCAGAAATGGAGGTGGAAGCCAGAAATAAAGGCGGTGGAACCAAGGATGGTCTGAGGTCAAGAGGTGAAGAGGCATCGCCTGGAGATGAGGTGTGAGACCTAGAGTGGAGCCTAGAGGTGGGGGGGGAGGGGAAGGGTGTGGAGGGCCTGAGGGGTAGGGGGCAAGAGGCGAACAGCTGAGGGTTTGGGGAAAAGGACAACTGAGAAGCACGTATCTGGGAAGGCATTTGGGGAGCCTGAGAAATAGGAAAATCAAAATAATAAGCGCAGGCTCTCTGGCTGAGAGAGCAGGGCACCCTGGGGGAAGGGTACGACACTGTGGACTGCGGTGCTGTCCAATGGGAGAGAGCCAGCTCTTCTGCAGCCTGGTGTGGGAGCCCCAGTCCTAACCCTTGAAGCCGCCAGGAGCCCCTCGGGCAGGCAGGGCAGAAGTCATGGGGTGGATTCAGGATCAGGAGCCTCAAAATGGGGGAACCCCAAATCCTTCAGAATAACACTTCCCAAAGCTAACCCAGCAGCACTCCCTTAACCTTCCGCATGGGAAGTTCACACCCTGTGAAAAGGCCGACTGTTACAGCATCCATTTCCAGTCTGCCATCTCCCCAACATTTGGGGGGCACAGCCACTCAGACTTCTTTTATTTCTTTATTAGTAGTTGAAGAGAGTAGTTTTTCTACTGGGTTATTGGGGGGGGGGTGGGGAATCACGTTTTTCTGTGCAAAAAATGTGTCATGACTTTTCTGCAAGCCAACCAAACAAATCTAGCAGATCCTGAAGATACAAGAGGTAAAATCAGAACTTCCTGCTTCATTTCCAGTTATGAAAACACACCTTTTTAATTTAATTTGCCTCCAGGGTTATCACTGGAGCTTAGTGCTGGCACTACGAATCCACTGCTCTTGGAGGCCATTTTTTCCACTTTATTTGCTAGGACAGAGAGAAATTGAGAGGGGAGGGAGAGATAGGGAGAGAGAGAGACACCTGCAGACCTGCTTCGCAGCTTGTGAAGCAACCCTCCCCCCCCCACACACCGCAGGTGGGGAGCTGGGGGCTTGAATCTGGTTCCTTGTGTGGTTCTTTGTGTTTACTACTGTGTGAGCTTAACCACGTACACCACTGCCCGCCCCCCCCCCCCAACACACCTGTTTTATAGATGTGCATGAAAGAGGAGTTGGGTCTGGGATAGGGCTGGGGGCTGTAGCTCCCTGGCCTGGGTGGATGGCCCCCCACAGATGAGGGATGGCAGTGGACCTACCAGTTGCAGGAGCTGGGGAACAAGGAAGCTAGTCAGGAGCTCAGCCAGCATATCCCCAAGGGGCACAGCAGGGAGGCACCAGCCCTTTAGTGTGGCCTAGAGCCAGCCTTTGTCTGAATTTTATCTGCATCTAAACAATGGCTTCCTACCTAGGGACCTGTCAACTTCTGCTCTGGGCACTGGGGGAGGAGAAGGTGGGAGACATTGTTTTTAGGGTTCAGTCTGGGCTGGGACCCTCCTGGTTAGGAAGGGCCAGTGTGTCAGGCTCCTGGTGAATTATGCATGTCTAGGAGCTGCTGTGCAGGCACCAAGTCCCCCTTCACGGCCCCGCCCATGTGAAATGCTCTTTCTCTAGCCACAAAGAAAGAAGTCCACTTGCTTGCCTGATACTGGAGCGGCACCACCCCCCCAATCCCCAGTACTGAGTACTGACTGTGTTTCTCATTCACTTGTGTCAGCACCGATGCATTTAACATCACTGGTGCCCACTGCCTCATGAATTGTAAAACAGCCGTGGTCAGAGCTCAGGCACCTGAAAGTGTGCCTCTCCTTCCTGCAGTCTGTATTGTGGGTGTCAGCTGTCAGGGGACCTCAGGGACACTGACCTGGCTAAAATGTATATGAAATGATGCCTAAATGCCCCCTAGAGTCTCCTCTGTGCCCGGGCTAACCAGTGGGCGGCCCGTCCCTCTCCTCACCACCTGGTCTGCCCCACTCCTGTCCTCAATGGTTGGAGCTTCAGGAGAAACCTCTGTCCCCTGCAGGCACCTGAAGGAGATCTCAGAACTGCAGAGCCAACAGAAGCAGGAGATCGAGGCCCTGTACCACCGCCTGGGCAAGCCGCTACCCCCCAATGTGGGCCTCTTCCACACGGCTCCCCCCGCTGGCCGCCGCCGGAGGACCAGCAGGAGCAAACTGAAGGCTGGGAAGCTTCTGAATCCCCTGGTGCAGCAGCTCAAGGCCGTGGCCTCCAGCACAGGTCGGGGTACCCTGCTGTCTGACTGAGAGGCGGGCTGGGGCAGGTGGGGAGGGGGCGGGCAGCTCAGTGCCCATGTGTACCCCAGACCTGAGGAAATGCTTGAGCCCCTTTCACTGGAGCAGGGAAACCACCATGGGGTTTCTGGGCCAGGGCCCTGTGTGCAGTGGGACTGCCAGCACTCAGTCCCAACCAGGGTACCCAGTCAGGAGGGCAAGGCCTTGGCTTCCCAGGATAGGAGTGAGGACCCATCCTGTCATGGTGCTCCCCATTTGTTCTTCCCTGCAGGGTGCTCCTGGTGTGGGGCTGCTTTCTCTGGCCCCATTTCTTACCTGCTTGTCACTTGCTTCTGGTGAGGTTGAACAGGTGTCTTTGCAGGAAACGGGGGAAGAGGAGACGACTCCTCCCTCCCCATCAGTAAGCCATAACAGCCTAGTTTGCTCCAACCCACCTCCTTGCATGCAGGGACCCCTGTGAGGCCCTCTGTGGCCATTCTGACCCTGTCCATCATGCGTGAAAAATAAGCTGCCCTGCGTGTGCACACTGACCCGGAGCCCCTCCGCTCAGGTCGAGACCATTGAGCCAAGGCTCCCCAGGGCCAGCAGCCCTCCCTCTCACCGTTGTGGGCTACCTGCGAAGTAGACTGCCAGGAATTGCAAGAACTCCAGGAACCCCCATGCCCACTCGCAGCACGAAGCACAGACTAATTACATAGGGAAGGCCCGCAGGCTCACGCTGAGCCCAGGAATGTCTCCAGGTGGACTGTGGCCCTCTGACTCTGTTTGCTCACCCCTGCACAGGAGTGGGGAGGGATGGAGTCCATGGTTGTATCCTCTAATCACCTCACACCCCAAAGGGGTGAGACTGGCCACAGGTGCACAGTGCCTCTGCTTCCCCAAGGTCACCTAGCAAAGAGCAGGGAGGATGCCTCGCCGTGCTGCCAGTCTGCCCACGCGCCTCATCCTGCCTGTCCCCCTTCTCCCCACCCAGGTCACTTGTCAGACTGCAGCAAAGGCCCTCCTGCTAAGGACCCTGCCAAAGCCAGTGCAGGGCCCGCGGCAGCTGGCACAGCGGCCGCCCCGGCTTCAGACCCCAGTGGGAAGGCAGTTCAGACCCGGCAGCCTTGCTCCGTCCGGGCCTCCCTGTCTTCGGACATCTGCTCCGGCTTAGCCAATGATGGAGGCGGAGCGCACGGCCAAGGTGATTCCAGTTTGCCGTCTCCGGGCATGGTGTAGTGCGTCGGGCCTGTGTGGTGTAGAGGGGGTGCAGCTGCGGCCCAGGCTGCCGAGCAGCTTCCTAAAGAACGAGGAGGAGTAGCTGTAGCCTTGAGAGAAGAGAGCGGAGTGCCCCACTGCCACCCGGTTTTGCTGTAAGCGGCTCCCAGGGAGGTGATGCTTTGCTAGAGCTGTCCTGGGGAAGGCGCCAGGACACCGGGACGCCAGCCACGGTGTGTACGTGAGCTCTGCACCGGCCCCCAGGCACTGGCCGCCCTGCCCTGCCCTGCCCTGCCCCCACACCTGCGCCCCCTGTGTCCTTCTGTCAGGAGGGTCGGCTGGGCACGAGGGCTCAGCTCTTGGGCTGGGAGCTGGTCTTGAGGACGAAGCGCTCATCACCGCTGCCGTGGACGCGGCGGCCGCGCGGTGAGGTGTCCCCACGCCCCCCACCTCTGCACAGAGAAGTCGTGGCGACTGCTCGAGGCCCCCCATCCCCACCCCGCACGCTCTCCTGGGGTCTGCTTCTCTTCCACTCCTACATTGCCTCCTTTCCATCCTGTGGTCGGTGGCTTTGGTTCTCCGGGCTGGGCTAGATGGAGCCGTGGCTGTTAAGTGACGAGGCTGATGTGGCTGGTGGTGTGTAGGATGAACCCCCCCCAGAGACCTGTACTTGATGCCTGTCTCTTTCTCTTCCCTCTATATTCATTTGCAGGCTGGACGCTTTACCACCCAACGTCTGAGAGAGTGGCCTATAAGTCTAGTAGCAAACCTCGCGCTCGATTCCTCAGTGGACCCGTGTCTGTGTCCATCTGTCTGTATTTGTTCTTTTGTATTTTATCACCTCCTGGCCCTTGGTTTCTCCCTGCCCCCCTGTCTTCATTATTTTCATACATTGTGTAGGAGACTCCCCCACCCCCATTGGACCACCCACTTAATACTGAAAGCAGACTCCCATCCATGCCCACCTCTTGGCCCCACAGAGTGCCAGTGCATGCTCTCCGCTGTGCCCGGCACCAGCATGCACACAGCCACTGCCCTCCCGGCCTTGGGCACATTGCCCCCACCCCACGCCATCCAGGCTCTCTGCATTCCTTTTGTTACATTTTTTTTCCTTTCTTTTTTTCTTCTTTTTTTTTTTTTTTTTTTTAATGTTGGACGTGGTTTTATTTCTGTTGCAACTGTGGCAAATACCAAGTCTGCTGTCCCCCGTTCCAGCGACAACAACAACAAAAAAAAAGAGAGAGAGAGACCACCCTGGCTTCTCTAGACGCATGGTGTGTTTCACACATGTCTGGACTCTGAAGACATGCATGTAGCGAGCCAGCACAGTTGCAGAAGGTCATTGGAGGGTGTCACTTCTGTAACAAGGACCGTATCACGACATTTAGTACTGTCACGCCCACCCCCCAGCCCCTGCATGTGGAAATGCCGAGAGAACTGCTCCAGTTAGGTTGCTTGCCCCATGTCTGCTGGGAGGCAGGGTCCTCAGAAGGCATCATTCCCAAATTCCCACTCGGGCTGCCCTCGGGCCAAATGCACCCCGTCCCCTCTCTGGCTGGAGCACTTTACTTGGTGGATTCCTCTTCATCTCACGGGTCTCCCGAGATGAAGCTGATCATGCAGCCCCCCCCCCCAAGCTCTAAACCAAAGCCTCGTTCCAGCTGTGCTCAGACCTCCTGGTGCGCTCTCCTAACCCACAGGGACGCATGTCTAAGAACGGCACACCTGATGGGGGCCATCCGGTATCATTTTTTTTTTTTTTTTTTTATCTCTTAGGGCAATTGGCAGATACATCCAAAACTGCAGGATGTTCTGGCTTCTGTCACTGCTTTTATTTTTTGTTTGAGTTTTTTACAACCAAAATAATTAACTTTTTTTTTTTTTTGCCAATTGGATCAGATATGCTGGTTTGAGGCACGTGGCTTTTTGCTGGTACAAAAAAGATACATTGTGCTTGTCGGGACCTGGAGGCCATGTCCATAGTCGTGTCCATCATAGCTCAGGCTCCATTGCCATCAGAGGACCTGTGTTAGCCTTCTTGGCAGGGGCAGCTCAGAGGCAGCCTGGCAGCCTCCTGTCTACTGGCAGGGTGCCTAGTGTAGCGTGGGTGTCGTCAGGGCCTCTGGTCAGTGTCGGGGGCGGGGGGAGCCAGCCCTCTGACTCCCTATGGCTCTCACTGCTTGCATGCACCCAGGAAGTCCTTGGTGTGCAGGGTGCTCTCCAGGCACCTCTGAATCAGACAGGCATCTGTGTCACTCAGGAGAGCCACCAGCCCAGCCCAGGGTGCAGTTTGAGCCCCCTGAAGGCTTGCCTAGAACCCTGGAGGTAAAACACGGGTGTGATTGTAGTACACATGCCTCTGAGGTCATTGCCACATTAGCCTTCGACCCCTGTGGTTCTGGCTCTTATAGGTTTTTGTTTTACTATGAATTACTGTTCTCAGATGAAAAGAATTGTGAGGCACAGCAGGGAGGGAGGGCTGGGATTTCACTTCTGACCCTGTTGCTGAGAGAGGAACAGCAGAGCAGAGCTTATGGGTGGGGAGAGGGAGTCTAGGTCGAGGCCCGAAATGCCTGGTATCCTTGTTTGCACTGGTGCAGAGTAGACTAGGAAAGCTTAGGGGTTCAGTGGGTGGGGGGGCAGATAGCATAAAGGTTATGCGAAGAGAGTCGTGCCTGAGGCTTTGAAGTTCCAGGTTCAATCCCCTGCACCACCATGAGCCAGAGGTCAGCAGTGATCTGATAAAAAAAAAAAAAAAAAAAGAGTGGGTTCAGCAGAACTCCCCTGCTGCTCTGGAGGCATGGGATGTGCCAGGACGCCCTGTCCCCTGTGCTACAGTATCACCCAGTCCTCCGGGGCCTTTGTTGGAGCTGCCGTCTGCTGGTTCCTGGGTGACCAGGTTGCTTTGACAGCTAAGAGGAGCCGAGCAGCACTCATGGAGCACCAGGGAATTGGGAGGGGGAGGGGCGAGCTGAAGGCTTGGCGTGGCCTCCTGAGCACAGGGAAGTGGGAGGGCCAGGCTGAGTGGGGCCTCAGAGTGTAGGCTACAGGACTTGAGGGAAGGAGGGATCTAGCCTGAGCTAGAGCTCAAACCCCCAGCAAAGTCTGCCGTTTGCTGCCTTGAACTGAGCACACCTGGGAGGTTCTGACCAAACAAAACGTGCATGGCGTGTTTTGAAGCATAGAAAGAAAGTGAAGCTCAGGGAAGGGGCCAGGTAGACTGAGGTATGGCGGACAGGAGGGGTGTTGTGTGGGTGTGGCAGCTGCAGGAGGTCAGGAGGTTCTCCCCCCCCTCCCCCCCCCCCCCAGTGTGGGGAGGTGGCCAGACTTGGTGCAGAATGTGGGGAGAGTGTAGCCTTGGGGAGGTCAGGGGGCTGGACTCCTTGGCAGAGGTGGAGGTGAGGGCATGGTCAGACTGCTGCTGCTATCTTACAGGGCCCTCTTGGGGCTGGGAGGGGGCCACCCTTGGTAGAGGAGTGTTATCTATAGGACCCTCCTACAGCTGTGGCGGGTCTGGAGAAGCTTGGGGACTGTGGATGCAGGAGTCAGAGACTAGAAGGCCAGTGGCCATGTACTCCGACTGATGTCCTTGCCTCTCCCTCCCCACAAGCAGGAGCTGACTCCCTGTGGCTTCTGTGCACCCAGAGCCGTGGGCTCAGCTCTTTCTCTCTCGCCGCCTGCCACAGACCCAGCATCCATACTGGGGCAGACTTTACTCTGTCGCCCACCCCCCACCTCTTGTGAAGGCCGCTGTGTAGCCCCTGGCCCTTACCGTCACACTGACTCCTTCTGGTTCCTCTCCAGAGAGTCCACTGTGAGAGAAGACAGTTACTTAGGAAGGAAGTGCCAGCCTCTCCCACTGCAGGCTGTCTGTGGGGCAGGTCTCCGTGCAGCTTGCTGTTGAGGCTTAGAATTAAGTCACCCCAGGGAGGAGCCAACACTCATTCTGCCCCCTGAGTTCATGCTTCATGGACACATTTGGGCATTAGTCTTTACTTGAGAGAGAAGTTGTTGCTCAGTGTAGAGAGACCCTTTTGTGCCCATTTCCTCCCATGCCAGAACACCCACCACGAGTCTGGGTGCTGTGAGGGAGGGAGAGCAGTCTGTCTCTCCTGAGAAGGCTCCACTTCACATGGGTGGGACACGGCTCCTCCTGCAACCTCTTCATGGCCTGGGAAGAAAAGCAGGTTTCCCCAAAGCTGGGGGAAGCCATGTTGTTCCCCACCCCTCACCTGCCACATGACAGTGCCTGTGGGACCTTCAGGCTGACTCGCCATAGGGCCCTGAGTAAGGAAGTCCTGTGGGGAGGCCTCCACTCTCTGGCTGGTTAAACCATCCTGCTTCCTGCAGGCTTTGGGTGGCATCCATGTGGGTCTCCTGGGAGTGCCAAGGGGATACCTTGTTGATCTTCTGGAGCCCTTGGTGAACCCTGTTGAGTTCCACATGTTTCTCCTCTGCATTCAGTCTCCTGTAGGTCCTGTGGGGACCTTGTATGTGTCCCCAGAACTCTCGTGTTGCTATGTTGTGTCCTGGTGTGTATGGGCAAGAACTGAGGTTGGGGGGCAGGCACGGTGTGTACCCCAGTGTGGAGCAGATGAGCTGGGCCTGGGTCGAGACCTGGCCATCATATACCACGTGTGCTCACCTTCAAGGCCAGGTCTCAATCCGGGCGCCGAGGGTGTCAGGTATGTGTGAGTCACTGCTGTCTGTGGCCCTGCACGCAGAAGGAGGGACCCGCATCTGGCTGGTGTGTGTTTAAAAGTCTACCCTGGGGACTGGAAGCTGTCTGTGCTCCAGAGACCTGGGGCTGAATCTGGCAAGGGTATGGCAGCCTGGCCGCTCTCATGGCAGGCGTAGGCTCCCCCTGGTGGCTCTGAGCAGGCAACTCCTAGCCTACTCGTTCTGTGTGCACTTGAGGACCTTTTAAAGTATCTGCTGCCATCAGGCCGTGGGGCCCCGGCAGGATGGTCAGCTTCTCGCACTCCTGCCTCTGTTAGCAGAGTCTGGAAGCTGCATCAGGTAGCTCTTCCCCTCAGAGCTACTCCCCAACCCAGAGCAGGAGGCAGAGCCTGTTCTGATGACTGTGTGGCGAGGCCAGGCTCTCTGAGCCCCTGGACCTTGGGCTTCTCCTGAAGGAGAGTGCTGGCGATGGCACCGATTGGCAGCAGGTGGCTGGGGAGCATGGGTGTACAGACGACTGTTCTTGCTGAGGGCCAATGGGCCAGGGTGCAGGCAGACCCTCCCTGCTGGTGCAGCCTTGCTAAGTGACCTTGGGGACATCTGGGCCATTCTCACCTTCTCTCCTTTGCCTTCCCAGCTGTCTAGAAGATTGCAGGGTAGGCGAGGTGTAGCTGTCCCTCCTAGTTAGCTTGGCCAGGTTGTGCTAGAACTGAAGTGGACACACCCCCTGGCTGTCTTAGCCCAGAAGCCACTGGGGCCTCAGGCATCAGTAGCTCTTTGTGGTGGTTTGATAGCAGGAGGCTGGGAGGCTCCTCATGCAGGCCTTGTTCCTGCTCTGTGGACACATCTGAGACAACACAGCGCTTTACAAAGAATTGGGGTGGGCCCTGAGTTCTCTCCTTAGATAGGATCCCATTGGTAGGAAGAGTCCTACTGGACACCCACCGCAACAGGCTTGGTCTGGGATCCAGGATTGGCCTCTAACCCACAAAACAATGTATCTTTTTGCACCTGGAAAACCTCCCTGGGCTTGGTGGCTGGCTCCATTGAGGACCCCGGTGGCCGACATCAGCAAGTGTCCTGGCCTCAACCAGTGGGGCTCTCAGAGGAGCCTTGGTTTAAAAACCAGGCCAAATGCTTTGCTCTTTTTTTTTTTTTTTTTAATTTTTGCATCCTCTTTCTTTTTCACTTTTCTTTTTGAGTATGCTTCTAGAGACCCACACACACTTCCAGCTGGAGCTTGGGGGCTTGGCCCTGCACCTCCACCCCTGGCGAAGCTGGTGTGAACCTGCACACTGACTCGGGTGGATGCCCCGTTAGCCAGGGCGCTGCCCCTTCTCTCTGAACTGCAGGCCTTGTCCTCCTCACACACTGATGACCTTTGCTTAGAGTGTGGTGGCTTGTCCCCCGTGTGTGCTGTCCTGCCTAACCCTGTGGTCTTGTGTCGTTTCTTCTTCCCTTGCAGGGTCTGCCTTGAAACGTCTCTGTCTAGGCAAAGACCACAGCAGTCGTAATTATTGGGTTTTTTAATGCCTTGTCCACTCTCCATCGCATGGGCTTTATCGTGCTAGTGCGCTTCAGGGCTTCCTCGGGTTGGGGGCCTAGGAGCATCGGCCGGGAGTGGGCCTGCCCTAATCCCACCCTCTGCAGCCATCTTCCCTCACCTGGCCTAGAGGGTCAGCACCCCTTGGCCTCCCTGGCTCCCTAGAGTTAGTGCCTTCTCGCCAGCCCCCATCTGGCAGACTTTCTTCTCCAGAGGTCCACGCGTTACCGTCACAAATTGGCTCCTTTTCCAAAATGGTAGGAAAGAGCATTTCCTTGAGTTGCTAGAGACAAGGCCCCAGAGGAGAGATGCCAGACCAAACAGGTCTCCACCTACTCGGGCCACCCATGCTTTCTCATCTCGTGCCCTCTTCCTTGCCCCTCCCCACCCCAACCCCCCTTTATTTTTCCTGGCTGAAACGGTCATGTAGAAGTAGCTCCGTGTATGTAAGATCCCATCACTACTGTCTAACTGTTTGCATCTGTGCTTTCCCGTGGCTGCCATTAAGTTAGACTACATTCTACAATGGCTTGTTTGAAGAGATGGTCACAGAGTTATCTTTTCATGCAGACAATTATAAATTGGCTGTCTCAAAACTACCAACCAGAAATTATATTTGGGGGCGGAGGACAGAGGAAGGGGACACAGTGAAGACCTGTTTTCAAGCCCCATCTTAGTCATTAAATGTAAAAAAAAAAAAAGGTCTCTGTGAGGAGGCCAGGCTTTCTGCCGTCATCCAGCCTCCCTGCATCCAGCAACAGGCCGCAGCCCCAACAGGTACATGAACTCGCAGGGCCCAAAGCAGAAAGCTCTGGATGCTGTGACCTCACCCCAGTGTTCAGCTGAGGAGAGACACAGTTCCCAGTGTCTTAACTTCTGAAGCACCAAGCCATTAACAGTGGGAATGACACTGACAAGCCAGCACCTCCCGCTGCTAGTACAACACAGTTACTAGTACGGCTGCTAGTAATACCTGCTGTGTGCCAGGTACTGTGCCCACAGTGTTGTCCCTTCTCTCAAGTCCTTGTGTTACATAGCTGGTGGTGCAGAAGTCTAAGACCCACCCTAGTCTGCATTCCACTGCCTCAGGGACTTCCCCAGCCCCCCACTAGGGGCCTAGTGACCTAAGCAGCGTGGACACAGAGCAGTACTGAGGCGGCCGCTGCTGCTGGCAGGGCCCTGGCCTCTGACCTGACAGGGGAGACAGGTCAAGGCTACCCATCCCATGCTTAGAGAAACGCTCTACCATGGGCCCCAAACGCAGACCATCTCCTGAAGCAAGGTGTTGCCTGACTAGATGAGGCCATTGTGAGAATGCTGTGCTGGCTGTGTCCCTGTCCTGTGGTGTCACCAACCCTGGCCTGTGTGTCCTCCCTAGGGTCCTCCACCAGCAGCCTGGTCCCTGGCCCTGAGCCAGGCCCTCAGCCCGCCCTGCACGTCCAGGCCCAGGTGAACAATAGCAACAACAAGAAGGGCACCTTCACGGATGACCTGCACAAACTGGTGGACGAGTGGGCGAGCAGGACAGCGGGGGCCACGCAGCTGAAGCCGTCTCTCAACCAGCTGAAGCAGACGCAGAAGCTGCATGACATGGAGACCCCAGCAGGGCGGCCCCCTGCCCCCAACGAGGCGTGGCCTGTAAGTGCCCTCACCTAGAGCCCCACAGCTAGCAGCTGAAGGGGAGGAGAAGTGAAGTGGCCGAGTGGCCCATGGCCAGAGATGCTGAACTTCTTCTCATGTGCTTCTTGGTCACTTGTGTACCTGCTTTGTGGAAGTAACAATTCATCTCTCTTTATTATTTGTCTACTGCCAATTGGAGGTCCCCGTGCATGCAATTTCACTCTTCCTGGCTGTTCTTTCGTTCGGTCAGGTAGAGCATAAAGCAAGACAGAGAGAAGAAAAGACACCACACACAGTATTAGCACTTCCTCCATCACACTTGCCATGTGGCTCGGATGTTCAGACCTGGGCTCCAGGCACAGCAAGACACACACCCTGATCAGTGAGCTGCCTTTTAGGCCCCAACAGTCCAAGTCTTTGACTCATTTTTAACCATTTTTGCTCAAATGTAAGTTCTGATAATTTATCGTCTGAGTCATGAAGTGGAAAGAGAGTTTCCTAGGAAAGAGAAGCCCCACTGGCACATACAGCATCTGGGACTGAACCAGGACCAGTGGCTTTAGCTGTGCAGGTCCTGTGTTCTATCCACTGAGCTATTTCCCTGGCTGCAAAATGCCCATTTTAATTTTTTTCCAGATTTTATTTATTAATGAGAAAGACAGGAAGAATGAGAGAAAGAACCAGACATCACACTGGTACATGTGCTGCCAGGGATTGAACTCAGGACCTCATTCTTGATAGTTAATGCTTTATCCACTGTGCCACCTCCCAGACCACTTTTTTTTTTTTCTTTTTGTCTACAGAGCTGAGGTTTTGCCCATATGTGATTTCACCAGTACTGGGCTGGTCTTTAATTCTTTTTTATTTCACACATACATAGAGACAGAGAATTAAAAAAGATCAGGGGAGAAAAAGTACCCCTTAAGTGCTGTGACACTCTGGTGTGGAGCCAAGGCTAGAACTCAGGCCGTTCACATTACAAGACATGTGGCTGACGGGGTGAGCTGTCAGAAAGCCCTATGTTGCTGAGTTTGAATTCTTTCTTTCTTTTTTAAAAAAATTTTTTTATTATCTTTATTTTATTTACGTGATAGAGACCGCCAGAAATTGAGAGGGAAAGGGGTGATAGAGAGGGAGAGACAGAGAGACACCTGCAACACTGCTTCACCACTTGCAAAGCTTTCCCCCTGCAGGTGGGCACTGGGGAGTTCTTCCTATATTCTGATATCCCTTATCAGAGATTTGGTGTGAAAATATGTTCTCCCATTTTGTGAGTTGGCTTTGTATTCTGTTGATAGTATCTTTTGATTCCTGGAAGTTTTTAATTTTCATGAAATCCAATTTATCTGGACTCCCCCCCTCCTTGCTGCCTTTGTTTTTTCAGTGTCATAGTTGGGAAATTGTTACCAAATTCACCAAAGCCATGCACCTTTGTTCCTGTTTGATTCTAACATTTTAACTACTATATCTGTGCATCCATTTCATGCATATAGCATAATGGTTATGCAAAGAGACTCTCATGCCTGAGGCTCCAAAGTCCCAGGTTCAATCCCCCACACCACCATAAACCAGAGCTGAGCAGTGCTCTGATTAAAAAAAAAAGGGGAGGTGGGAGGTGGCACAGTGTTGGGCTCACAGACCAGAAGGTTCCACCAGAGGAGCAGGACTCAACTTGTCCCTCCTCCCTCACTGGGATCCCAGTGAGAAGGAACACTGTGTCCCCTTGCTCATAGTGGCAGACTCACCCCCCATCCCTGGAGCCCTGGCCTAGCTTGTGGGTCACTATCTCAGTTCATTCATTCTTCCATATGTGACTGTCCAGTCTTCCCAGCAGAATGTGTCGAAAAGACTGTCCTTTCCTTATTGAATGATCTTGGTACCCTGATTGAAGGTCAGCTGACCACCACCCTCAACCCCTCCCCCCCCCCCCCCCCCGTGTGAAGGGGTGTTTCTGGGCTTTGTATCGTATTCCATTGGTCTCTGTCCTTTTCCAATACCACATTTTTTTTTTCTGCAGCTTTGCAGTAAGTTTTGAAACTATGAGGTATAAGACTTCTAATTTTGTTGTTTTCAACTTGATTATTGGAGGTTCCTTGAAATTCCATGTGACTTGTGTGTGTGTGTGTGTGTGTGTGTGTGTGTGTGTGTGTGTGTGTCTGTCTGTCTGTCCTTATATCTTGGTGCAGTCCCATGAAGACTTCAATAGTACTTACATTGAATCTGTAATATACGTTGTTTAGTATTGATACACTGACAGTATTGAATCTACCAACCCACTGAACATGGGTGTCTTTCTATTTGCTTCCACTTTAATTTCTCTTTCTATTTTTTATATCTATTTATTTGTTTTCCCTTTTGTTGCCCTTCTTGTTTTTTATTGTTGTTATTGATGTTGGATAGGACAGAGAGAAATGGAGAGAGGAGAGGATGACAGGGGGAGAGAAAGACAGACACCTGCAGACCTGCTTCACCGCCTATCAAGTGACCCCCCCTGCAGGTGGGGAGCTAGGGGCTTGCACCAGGATCCTTACGCTGGTCCTTGCTCTTTGTGCCACATGCACTTAACCCACTGTGCTGCCACCCAACTCCCTCTTTGAATTCTTTGTCACAGACTGTGTCTTTATATATTGCATGCCTATTAATACAGATTTATAATAATTTCACTTACCTTTTAACTCATAGAAAAAAGGAATTAAAACAAAAATCACATTAACAACTGGTGTGTGTGTGTGTTTTCCTGTTTTGATAAAGGTTGTATGTGTGTGTGAGGGAGAGAGAGAGAGACAGAGAGAAGGAGAGACACTGTAGCACTGCTTCTCTGCTTGTGAAGTTTCCACCCTGCAGGTGGAGTCCAAGGCCATGACTACATCTTCATACGTGCTGTAGTGCACACTCCACCAGTGCTTCATCACGTGACCCCACTGGCTTCTGCTTACCATCGAATTGCCTTATTTATTTCTCCACATGGCTTTAAGTTACTGTTTATCATGTTTTCATTGCAGCCTAGAGGACTCATTTTAGTATTTCCTAGAGGACTAAATCTTTCTTAGTAGCACTTTTTTCTTAGTTTTTATCTATGAATTCAAATTTCTCCATCTTGAAACGTCATTTTTGCTAAATACAGAATTCTTGGTGCTGGAGGGCTGAGGAGATAGCATAATGGTTATGCAAATGGCTGCCATGCCTGAGGTTCTGAGCTCCAGGTTCAGTCCCTGGCACCACCATCAGCCAGAGTTAAATGTTGCTCTGGTTTCTCTGTTTCTCACTTACTAAAAAATGAATTAAAAAAACAACAACAACAAAAAACGGGGTCCTTGCACTTTGTGCCACGTCCGCTTAACCCACTGTGCTACCACCCGACTCCCAGACTCATTAATTTGAATAACTGCTACTTTGTTCTCCCTCCTCAAATGTGTTTGTTGTGAAGTCAGTCTAGCCGATTTGTAAATTTCAGTTGTTACGCTTTTCCTATCTTGTTTCTTTTTTGACATCGGCGTGCTTTCCATAGGCATTTTCCCACCTTCTTCTTTGTCTATGGATCTCCGTCATTATTTGAGCACATTATGATTGATTGAAGTCTTTAGTTAGTAGTTCCAATGTCCAGATGTCCTCAGGAATAGTCTCTGTTGATTACCCTTTGCCTCTGCACGGGTTATGCTTTCCTGGGGTTTTGTATGGTTTGTGATTTCTTATAGGACACTGAGCATTTTAGTATTGTTAACTGATAACTCTGGAAATCAAATCCTTCCCTTCCCCAGTGTTCGCTGGAGGTCTAGCCAGTGTTTGGGCTGAGATTTCTTGAGCACCGGGAGCACTAAAAACATCCCTCCTGAGTGGGGGAGATAGTATAATGGTTACAAAAACAGACTCTCGCACTTGCGGTTCTAAGGTCCTAAACTCAAATCCCTATACCAGAACCATAAACCAGAGCTGAGCAGTGCTCTAGTTAAAAACAGCAAATACGGGAGTCGGGCGGTAGCGCAGCCGGTTAAGTGCACGTGGCACAAAGCGCAAGGACCCGGGTTCGAGCCCCCAGCTCCCCACCTGCAGGGGAGTCGCTTCACAGGTGGTGAAGCAGGTCTGCAGGTGTCTATCTTTCTCTCACCCTCTCTGTCTTCCCCTCCTCTCTCCATTTCTCTCTGTCCTATCTAACAACGACATAAATAACAAGAGCAATAATAACTACAATAGAAGACAAAGGCAACAAAAGGGAAAATAAATAAATAAAGAAACAGCAAATACATAAATTAATAAGCCGAAACGCCTCTGTTGGTATCTGTGTGCTAGTGCAGTCCTTCAACATTTAGCCAGACCATTTGCAATTTGCCACGGCCTTATTTTCTTTGCATTGAAACTAGCCGTGTAAGTCTAAGTCAAGTGCATGATGCCTCTCTATGTATGCTTAACCAGGTGCAACACCACCCAGCCCCTGGCTAGGTATATTTTACTAATTTTATTACTAGCTTGCAACTTTTACTTTCACTTTCTCTTTATTTGATGATCTTCCTTAATAATACAGTTTGTATTCTGAATTTATCAGTGTTTGATTTTTTTCGTACTCACTTCTTAGATCATAGAGCATTTTCCTTTCATTTAAAAAAAAAAAAAGTTGATAGGAACTTTCACTCCCACAATGTGACTGAGATTGAAGGGAGATTGGGGCTTGGGGGGTGGGGAAGCCATATATTAAGTGCAATAGAAAGAAAATGGACTTTCCCCCCTACCCCCCAAATCTTATTTACTTAATAGGGAAAGCCAGAACATCACTCTGGCATGTGTGGTACTAGGACTGAGCTCAGGACCCTGCACATGCAGTTCCTAAGATTTGATTTTTCTTTCTTTTTTTTTTTAACCAGAGCACTGCTCAGCTCTGGTTTATGGTCTTGCATGGGATTAAACCTGGGACTTCAGAGCCTCAGGCATGAGAGTCTCTTTGCATAACCATTATGCTATCTACCCCTGCCCAGCTCCTAAGATTGTCACCTCCCTGGCTGCCCTACAATTTTCATCCTGTCAGTGTTTGCCCACTTGTGTTTGCACGGTGAGTGTTTGTGTTGTTTCCTTCCCTTTGCCGCTGCTCCTTCCTAGTCTAGGCTCACTGTCTTGTAGAGTTGTCTCTAGTAGATGTGTGCCAGTTATCTGCTTGTCATTTCCTGTTTGTCTGGAAACATGTTTATCTCATAGGCATTCTCAGAAAATATCTTCAGTGGGCATCAGACTCTAGGCTGGCATCTTGGCATTTTCATTTCACTGCTGTTTGGCTTCCCTTGATGTTGTTGGAAATGAACTGCTAGACTCTGTTATTTCTTTGAAATAATAAGTTATTTCTCTCCTGAATTCTTGTAGTTGGATATTTGATGATTTATTATAAAGTATCTAATCTTTATCCTACTTATCTATCATAAACCTTAGAGTTAAGACCTTTCTTTGATTTCTTTTTTTAACCTTTATTTTATGTTTATTACATATGAGAGAGAAGAGTGTGCGTGTGTGTGTGTGTGTGTGTGTGTGTGTGTGTGTGTGTGTTTTACATGAGGCTGAGAGAGGGAATAAATAAGCCAGAGCCCCACTCTGGTACATAAGGCCTCAGGGGTTAAACTAGGAACCTCCGGCATACAAGTCCAGCGCTCTACCAGTTGGACTATTTCCTTAACTGCTGGAAGTGTTTTTAATCATATGGATCCCCATACCGCTCTGACACTAGTCCCCCTTTTTCTTATCTCCTCCCCCTACTTCTCCCCTTCTCCATCCTTCCTCTCTCCCCTGAGATTTAGTTCACATGTGTGGTCTTTTCCTTTATTCTTGCCTATTTTTCCTTACCTGTTATCTCTTGTGACTTTATTGTGGATATTTCCTCATTTTAAGATTTATTAATGTGTTTGAGAATCAGAGAGAAAACAGGACCACAGAGGCCAGGCGGTGGCATACCTGGTTCAGCACATTTGAGGAGGGAGAACAGCAAAGCAGCAGTTATTAATTAATGAGTCTGGGAGTCGGGCCGTAGTGCAGCGGGTTAAGCGCAGGTGGCGCTAAGCTCAAGGACCGGCGTAAGGATCCCAGTTTGAGCTCCGGGCTCCCCACCTGCAGGGGAGTCGCTTCATAGGCGGTGAAGCAGGTCTGTGGGTGTCTGTCTGTCTCTCCCCCTCTCTGTCTTCCCCTCCTCTCTCCATTTCTCTCTGTCCTATCCAACAACGACATCAGTAACTACAACAACAATAAAAAAAAAAAACAAGGGTAACAAAAGGGAAAATAAATAAGTAAATATAAAAAATTTTTTTTTAATTAATGAGTCTGAGGAACAGAAAGGCTGATGACGGTGCCGGGGACTGAACCTGGGAGCTCAGAACCTCAGGCAAGAACGCCATTTGCGTAACCATTATGCTGTCTTTATTTTATTGGATAGAGACAGCCAGAAATCTAGAGGGAAGGGGGTGATAGAGAAGGAGAGACAGAGACACCTGCAGCATTGCTTCACCACTCGCAAAGGTTTCCCCCTGGGGCTCGAACCTGGGTCCTTGCATGTTGTAACATGTGCACTCAACCAGGTGCGCCACCACCTGGCCCCTAAAGATTTATTTCTTTATTACATGAAAGAGTCTTACATGAAGCAGAGAGGGGAAAAAACAGAGTATCACTCTGTTGTATATGCTGCTGGCACTTCCAACGAGGCATGATCAAGAAGCAGGGAGGATTCCAGATGCCAGCATGATGCCGACCAGACTTCCCTGGACAGACGACCCCACCAATGTGTCCTGGAGCTCTGATTCCCCAGAACCCTGCCCCACTGGGGAAAGAGAGAGGCAGACTGGGAGTATGGATTGACCTGTCAACGCCCATGTTCAGCGGGGAAGCAATTACAGAAGCCAGACCTTCCACCTTCTGCATCCTACAATGACCCTGGGTCCATACTCCCAGAGGGATAAAGAATAAGAAAGCTATCAGGGGAGGGGATGGGAATTGTGTGAGGCTGTACCACTCTTATCCTATGGTTTTGTCAATGGTTCCTTTTTATAAATAAATTTAAAAAAATAAAGCAAGGAGGAGGTGGGGGGTGCACTCTCCATAGCCCCAGGGCCAACTCTGGGTTCTTTAAAGCCCTCCACATGCAGCAGCCCCTCCCTGCCCCTGCTGCTGAGTGGGCAGAGTGTGGAATTTCTCAGAGGCTCCTTGGGTGAGGGGATGCAGTAGTCTCCATGGGGCAGCAGCCTCCTGTCCCTGCTTGTGATACGTTGTCTTTGTGTGGTTGCCTGGTCAGCTCTGCTGTAAGCGCTCTGATTAGGGGGTTGAGACCTGCCTGTCTGTTTCTGCTCCTTTCTGAAGCTCCTTTCTGAAGCTGCCTCATCACTTGCTGCCTTGTGGCTGCCCTGACCTCACCCGCCTCTCACCTATTCCTGTCCTTGTGCTGCCTCTCCTCTCTGCTCAAACCTGGGGCCACTCTGCACTGACTCGTAGGCTCCAGGTGCTTGTCCTGCATGCTCTGCTGCTCTGGGCCTCTCTCAGGGGACTCTTGAGCATAGGTGCAGTGACACCATGTCCTCAGGAGTCAGGCCTCACTTTCTGTGGCCCTTTGTAGGGGCCGGGGCTAGGGAGTGGGGCCTAGGCTACAGTGTTAAGGAAAGCGGGTAGGTAGGTGTCTGCTTTGTGGCCTCACGCAGTCATTCTTGTCAGGTCCTAGGGCCCTGTCTCCTGGGGATGGAGAGTAGGGACCCAGGGAGCCACTAGGAGAAGCCAGCTGCTGCTTCCAGCCACTTGTGCCACCCTCTCCCCAACCCCATTTCTTGTCTTGTAGGTGAACGCATCTCGAGCAGCAGTGGGGACCCCATGTCTGGCCCCAGTGCCTGGCCCTCCACCCACTGTGGTCATTCCCGGAGCTGCCTCAGCCCTGCCCATGCCTGTGCCAGGTACTGCCCTCTCTGGACCCCCACCCCTGCCCTGTTTGCTGCCTCTGAATCAGCCCACAAGTTTGCTTCCTGTTTCAGTGTCCTGGGGGCCCTGGGTAGCCCAGGCTGGCAGCCCAAGCCCCTCCTGGGGGCCAGGCTTTGGTGAGGTGATCCCCATACTCCTGCAGCTCTCTGCAGTCAGCGTGCCTGGCCCCAGGCTGTGGATCGCATAGCTCCTGTCATCACTTGCCTGGTAGACTGCACCGGGCACCCAGAGAAGCTGACTGTAGCTCGGTCTCTGCGTGTCGTTGTCTGGCCTTGGGCTGGGCAGAGGTCATGCTCACCCCCTGTGCTGTAGACCCCACTCCCTCTTTTAAGTTCCTTGACCACATTTGCCATCTTTGCGCCAATTTCCTGTACTTAAACTCATATTGTAATCACCCGCGGAAGGACAGAGCTTTGAACCCCCGCTTTTCTGCCCTCTGATGGTGGAAAGAGATGCTCTATAAAAAAAAAGACAAAAAAAAAAAAAAACATGGAAAGGGTACATCTCATTTACAGTCAACTTGTATGTTGGTATCTTGACTTCCCATCTAGGTTGCAGACATTTGAATGGTTTACAAATCTGAAGCTAAATGTAATCTTTAGTTTTCTATTGTAAACGCCTTTTAAAAAAATGAGTGATCTCGAAAACTGCAAAGTTGCAAATGCAGGGAGTGCTACTTCCTGGTCAGTAAATCTTGTTCTTAGAGGCTTTGGGCCACTGACAGGGACCAGATGATGTCCCTGCCGGCCAGCTGCTTGGGCCTGTGTTGCAAGTCGGTGTCTTTGAAAGGAGCATGGGCAGCTATGTCATGCAGCTCTTGGCAAGGTGGGCAAACCTCCTCCTGGCGCAGAGCTGCTGAATGCCTACGAGGCAGCAGTATGTATTGGGCACAGCTGCCTGCCACCCTGCAGAGACCCTCTGGGCTAGGGCAAGGGGTCCTACCCACCCTCTCTGGCCTTTCTTCCTTTCCCTTGCATTGAGTCCTGTGTTTGCAGATCGCTGCACTTCCCATGCACCTAGGCTACGTGCTGGGGTAGGAGAGAGTTCTCACAGAATGGGGTGGGGAGAGCTCAGCCAGTATGGGAGACAAAGACCCTCCTCCCTCCCTTCCGTTCCCGTGGGAGGCAGCTCAGCTGTGCTGCCCAGCTGTCCCAGCTGTGAATCACCAATTCTGCTGCACTTTATTAGAAACGACTAAGTTCTTGCAGTTTAAATTCATTATTCCCCCAATTCCATTAGAATTGGCTTTTTGTAGGTGACAGTGCAGAATCTTCTGCCAGGGCACATTTCCATTCTCTGTTCCATGGCCCTTGCTCACTGTGGTTGTGAATCATGTCACCTGGCTCCTGAGGGTGGTGGCAGCTTCCTCTCTCACCGTCCTCTGCTGCACTGGGTGCGGGGTGGGGGCGTGGAGTCCTTGCCTGTACTCAGCAGTCAGTGGCATGGGATCTCTAAGAAGTTGTACATATGAAGGAGAAAAATAAACATTTTTGCTTGAAAACAGTGTGGAGGAACTTTTTTTTTCCTTTTTTTAAGATTATTATTATTGTTATTATTATTATCATCATTATTTTGCTTACCTGCCATCTGAGGAAAAGCTGAGGCAGTCAGCCTTGTCAGCAGGACAGGAGCTGGTGGCTGGGTGGGTGCTGCTCCCCACCCTGGCGTGGATTTCACACTCAGCCGGGGTAGATGCCAGACTAATCTAGCACGGGAACCGGTGGGGTGTCAGTCGGAGCCCATGCTCCATACAGAGTGCCCCTGCCCAGACCAGCAGGCTTGCAGTCATGCTGAACCTGAAGTACGTTTAGGTGCTAAGTCTCCCACCTTGTCCATGGGGTCTGTCCCCCTGAGCCAGGTTTGCATAATTCATAAGGGACAGAGCAAAGGGAATGTGTCGGGCTCCCAAAAGAGGGAATTGGAGCCAGGTCACCTATAGGTGTCACGGGGGGAATAGGTGTCACAGGGGGACAAGAGCTCTGTTGTCCTAGGAGGCAGAGGTCTTGGCACAGGTGCGGGTTTGGGGAGCACCTCTATCCCCCATACCCTGGACCTCAGCATATGCTATCTGACCAGCTTCCCTAGGACCTGCTGCCCATGGGCCCTTACCTTTGTGCCTGCACAGTAGATACCGGCTTAGCTCCCTCCCTGGGTGTTTCCACCTGGACGCAAGCCGTATGCCCCTGCACTCAGGAGGTGGGAGCCTGGCCCTGGAACAGTGCAGACTCCTTGGGCGCCTCTTACCGGCCCTGAACAGAGGCAGGAGCCTTAGGGTGGCTGCTTCTCACACAGCACCCAGACCAGAGGCAGCTCACCCCCTGACCACGGTGGGCCGAGCAGGTGTGGGCAGTTCAGCCAGGCTCAGAGAGACTGGTCTTGGGGACAGTTCCCAACAGGCCACAGAGCAGCCTGGGTCTGTGCAGCATGTGGTCAGCTCACAGAACCCTCGCCGAGCGTGACCACTCGGCCCCCCGTCCACTGGGAAGCTCAGGTGACTGCTTGGGGCTGATAACGAGCTGTGGCGGTTTTGTCTTCTAGATTCTGAGAGTGAGGAGCCCGACTGAGCCCAGGCAGTCCGACCAACCCAGACGCCGGGCCCCAGAGTCATCTCAGGCTGAGAAGGGGACACTGGGAGTGACGGGGCCTCGGCCAGCCCGCGCCGCCTGTCATTCACGCTGTTTTGTAACCACTTTCTAAGCATTTTTTATTCACAATTGGAGACACAAATGTAATGCAAGAATAAAAAAATATTTTGGGGGAAAAAGGACTTTGGTTTTTCAAACTCTTCTCTCCTTCCCAGTGGCTCCCGACAGGCAGGCAGCCAGGACAGTGGGGGGTCAGAGGATGCAGGAGAAACTCCCTGAGCTGGATCCCTGGAGAATGGATCCAGGCACCACTTCACCGAGGATCCTGGGTGTACAGAGGAGCGTCTGCATTTTCCTCAGTGCCCTGCAGCACACCTGGGAACTCAGGATCCTCTGGCCGGGAAGACTCAGACCAGGGATGAGGCCCCACCTCACTGAGAAGCAGTGAGACCACAGTGGCAGGTGCTCCAGGACCTGTCTCACACCCAGGGAGCCACCCGTGGGCTCACAGCCCAGGAGGCTGTGCAGAAACTCCCCATCTTTGCTACCTCCCCTCCCCAGGCCTGCACAGATTCAGTGCACTGGTGTCACTGCAGGGAGCCTGTGTGGCACTGCAGTTGTTGCCAGAGTCTCAGAACAACCTCACTGTTCATGAGGACACACTCGTCAACCAGCCCCTGAGATGTAGCTCCTGTTCAGAGCTGGTGGCTATAGCTTAGGCTCCCCTCTCACCGTCTGAGCACACCAGCAGCATGTCTTTGAAAACTGGGGTGGGGGTAATCTGGGAGCTGCCCACCTGTCTCTTGCCAGCTCTCTCCCAACTTTGAGCAGACATGCCCGTGTGACTGCAGCCTCAGGTCCTCCTCCCTGGCGCAGAGCAAATGATGCGTCCTGGCCAAGGATAAGCCCTTTCTTTCCTTCCTCCCAACCTCCCTTCTTTTCTTTCAAATTTTATAGATAAATTTGAGGTAGGTAAATAACTTGAGAGGGAGAAAGAAAGAAAGAAAGTTCTAGCAGCACTGCTTCACCACTTGTGAAGCTTGCCTCCTTGCCGGTGGGGACCAGGGGCCTGAACTCAGGTCCTTGCACTTGGTAACGTGCAAGGGCACTCTTGTACCAGGTGTGCTACTACCCAGTCCCGTGTTTGCTTTTTTCTTATATGTTTATGAATACACACATGCATATATACGCTAGCATGAGAAAGAGAAAACCAGAGAATCGCTGCTGGGCATTGAACTCAGAACCCAAAAGCTTTTAAACAGACAGCTCTAGACACTGTGCCACACCCCACGCCACCTCCCTGTGTTTTTCACTGTGCTTGTTTTTTGTCACCATCTGCTGGTGTCTCCTGTTATTGCTTTTCCACTGACAGTACTAATACAATCTACCTTGTAGGCAACCAGTGTATTTACATCACTCCTTTTAAACAAGTACTAACAGCGATGGTGCTAGGGGTAAAAAAAAAAAAAAGTTATTTTGTAGTAACTGTTGACAAAATGGTAATCAGAGTATGAGCCAGAGTGTGAGGATGGGTAACTGATGTGGGAGGCCCAGCAGGGCACACAGGGTCATACAGCCTGGAAATGTGAGGAACTAAATGGGTGGACACTTCCTCCCAGAATTAAGTGGGAGGCACTCTGGGGCCTTTCCTAGGATGGGGGTGAGGGGGGGAAGGCCCTGGGCTGGAGCAGCTGAGTGCCTGGGGCCTGTGCACCAAGTATGACCAACAGCTTGCTGCTCTCCCCAGCGTGTCTTCAGAGGGGGAGCCAATGTGCACTGCCTTGCCCCCTGGGACTCCAAGGGACAAAGATGACCTCACCCCCCACTTCCAGGAGTGCGCAACTCCCAGCAACATGGGTGACAGGCTGGACCAGTGATGGTGGCTGTTACTTAGCCACCCTCCGGGGGTGAACCCCACACTGATCTACGTCCTACATGTCCAGCCGCATCTGTTCCTCAAGTGCCCGTGCTTGCTGGATGAGCCCCAGCCTCTTTCCACAGCCCAAGGCTCTGGGTGGTTGGCCTCACCCAACAGGCTTGCACCCCTGCTCAAAATTTGACCTGGATGTAGCCCGTGAGGCCCATTCCTCCCTCCACCCACCCCAACATGAAGCTCTGATGCTTGATTTCCCTCCTGCCCACAGGATTTCCCCTTCACTGAGGAACCCCCTCCCAGGACCCCAGAGCCCTCTGCCCAAGTGGAGAGTGAGTCTCCTGTCCACTGACTCCCAGCCTCCTCGGAGGGCTGTCATCTTCAGAACAGCCACCAGCTGCACAATTGGTGCACAGTGGGTCATGGACACAACTCAGTTCTCCCTTTGGGCCAGGATGCCAAGAGCGTGCACTTGGAACTACCTCCCAGACTATGGAGAGGAAGGGCCTGTCACATGGGGTGCCCCCAAAGTGCCATCAGGCCAACCCAGGCCCCCCAAGACAGACTGGCAGCACAGACAGTGCTTCCTGCAAGATAAATTCTGCTCTCCTCACCTGCCCGGGAGAACCCCCATAGCCCTCCTCTCAAGTGTCCGAGGTGATACGTGTGCCCTGGCTTCAGTTCAGAAATGCTCCTGTCACTAAAGGGTTGGAACATCCTCTGTGACCCTGGACATCCAGCAAAACAGAAGAGCATTTCCCAACAGATTCTGACTAGCTGAGACTGCATCAAGCCAGCACAGAGATGAGTTTGTAGTGGAGGCTGAAGTCCGCCTTACTTTACTGATAGTCTGTTGTTTCTTCAAGAAACGGAAGCTTGTGGTGTTTCAGACCAGAGCAAAGCATCTGTGCCTCTCAGTTCCGGGACTGGAATTCCAGAGTCAAGGAGACGACAGGTTGGCTTGATTCTGCAGCCTCCTCTCTGGGCGCGTGAGTGGTTGCGTTGCTGTGTGCCAGAGTGGTCGCTTCAAGCTCACACTGACTGACCGGAGGAGCCTGCACCTCTGTTTTTCTTTCTTTCTTTTTTTTTTTAAATTGTTTATTTCTTTATTCTATCTAATAGGCCAGAGAGAAATTGAGAAGGAAGGGGGAGATAGGGAGGGACAGCAACAGAGAGACAGCCGCAGACCTGCTCGTGAAGCTTCCCCCCTAAAGGTTGGCCACTGGGGGCTTGAACTCAGGTCCTCATGCATTGTAATAAGTGTGCTCAACCAGGTGCACCCAGCCCCCTCTGTTCTCTTATAAGAATGCGAGTTCTGGGAGTCGGGCGGTAGTGCATCGGGTTAAGCGCAGGTGGGACAAAGCTCAAGGACGAGCATAAGGATCCTAGTTTGAGCCTCCCGTTCCCCACCTGCAGGGGAGTCGCTTCACAGGCAGTGAAGCAGGTCTCCAGGTATCTATCTTTCTCTCCCCCTCTCTGTCTTCCCCTCCTCTCTCCATTTCTCTCTGTCCTATCCAACAACGATGACATCAATAACAGCAATAATTACAACAAACAAGGGCAACAAAAAAGGGAAAATGAAGAAATAAATATTAAAAAAAAAGAATGTGAGTTCTGTCATACTAGAGCTTGTGCTTGTGACTACATTCACCTTACTCACATCCATGAAGACCCCCCATCTCTAGATGTGTTCACACTGGGGATTAATTAAGGTTTCAGCATAAGAATTCACAATTGAGACCATAACACATGGCTTATTAAAGAATTGGGGGGCGGAGAGGGGGCACACCCAGTTAAGTGCATATAGTACGAATTGCAAGAACTTGTGCAACAAGTTGGGTTCCCCACTTGCAGGGGTGAAGCATGTCTGCAGGTGTCTAACTTTCTCCCTCTCTACCTCCCTCTCCTCTGTCCATTTCTCTCTGTCCTATCCAATAAAACGGAACAAAATGGTGGCCAGGAGCAATGGATTCGTAGTGTAGGCACCAAGCCCCAGCAGTAACCCTGAGGCTAAATAAATAAATAAATACTGAAAATCTGGGTAGCCGGGTGGTGGTTCACCAGTAGAGCAAGCACACATTATCCTGTTCAGGGACCCGGGTTCAAGCTCTTGGTCCCCACCTAGAGAGGGGAAGGTTCACAAGCAGTGCTGCAGGTATCTTCTTTCCGCTTCCCTCTCCCTCCTCCCCTCCCCTTTCAGTCTCTCCTGTCCTGTCAAACAGAAGGAAGCAAAACACCACCAGTACCGGTGGATTTGTAGTGTGGGCAGTGAATCCATGATAACCCTGGTGGCAATTTTTTTTTTTTTAAAAAAAAGGAATTTGAGGAACAGGTGCCGGTTCACCTAGTAGAGGCCCATGTTAGCCACAAGGACCATTCAAGGCTCCTGTCCCCACCTGTAGGGGGAGCTTCATCTGTAGGGCAGAGCAGTACTGAGGTGTCTCTCCGTTTGGTATCTCTCTCCCTATTTCTCTGCCTCTCGCGCTCTATCAAGAAAGGAAAGAGAGAGAGAGAGACCACCCGGAGCCAGTGGTAAAGTTGTGTGGGCAATGAGCCCCCATGCTAACCCTCACAGGAAAAGAAAAGAATTTTTTGGCACAAATTCTTTTGTGAAGTGGGATACACATGTGTGGGAACACACATGTTTAAGATGTAAATTTAGTAAATGCTAAACACATGCAAACAGGAGGAGACGTCAAGCTACGTCTGTGGAGGAGTAGTGGCCTACTTCCCCCTCTTCCTGGGTCTTACGTGGGCCCAAGGGGAGATGGCCCTGCACGGCCCTGTGACTCCTAAGCTCTAGAATTGTGGCCAGTGACCAGCAGTGACGCACTAGGCTGGTTGCAGCACTGTTGATGGAATGACACTGAGGACACCAGAGCTCCTGATGTAGAAAACTCAGGCACGCAGAACTAAGGAATATAGGAGAGGGTGACAGAGCAGACGAGAGAAATTAAAATCAGTTTGCACGATGGTAGATTTAACTTGCACTATTAGTAGCCACATTTTGTAGTGATATGTAAAATGGTCTCATCAACCTAAGAGCCCAGATTCAATTTTAAAAGACACAACTCGGGCTGTAGCGCAGTGGGGTAAGCGCAGGTGGCGCAAAGCACAAGGATCCTGGTTTGAGCCCCCGGCTCCCCACCTGCAGGGGAGTCACCTCACAAGCGGTGAAGCAGGTCTGCAGGTGTCTATCTTTCTCTCCTCCTCTCTGTCTTCCTTCATCTCTCTCCATTTCTCTCTGTCCTATCCAATGACGACAACAATAATAATAACTACAACAATAAAACAACAAGGGCAACAAAAGGGAATAAATAAATAAATATTTTTTTAAAAAGACACAACTCGTGTGGTCCGAGAGGTGACACAGCAGATAAAGAATTGGACTCTCAAGCATGAGGTCCTGAGTTCAATCTCGGGCAGTACATGTGCCAGAGTGATGTCTGCTTCTTTCTCTCTCTCCTACCTTTCTCATAAATAAAACTATTAAATATTTTAAAAAGACATAACTCATGAGCCAGGAGGTGGCATACTGGTTAAGCACACACATTGCCATGCACAAGGATGTGGGTTCAAGCCCCCACTCCCTTCAGGACACTTTACAAGCAGTGAAGTAGGTTTGCAAGTGTCTGTCTATCCCTCTCCCCTCTCAACTTTTTTTTTAATTATCTTTTTTCCCCTTTTGTTGCCCTTGTTGTTTTATCGTTGTTGTGCTTATTATTATTGTTGTTAATGTCGGTGTTATTGGATAGGACAGAGATGGAGAAAGGAGGGGAAGACAGGGAGAGAGAAAGACACCTGAAGACCTGCTTCACTGATTGTGAAGCGACTCCCCTGCAGGTGGGGAGCCGGGGGCTCAAACCGGGACTTTGCACTTTGCACCATGTGTACTTAACTCACTGCGCTACCGCCTGACCTCCCCCCTCTCATTTTCTATCAGTTCTATCTAGTAAAAATGGGGGTGTGTGGCTGCTGGGAATGGTGGATTCATAGGGCAGGCACCAAGCTCCAGAGATAACCTTGGTGGGAATTAAAAAGAGAGAGAGAGAGACACAAGTCTATGCTACCTATAATAAACATGCTTCAGAGAGATCCAAGTAAAGGAATGAACAAAGGCACATCATCCTGAGATCCACCAGAAGACAAAGCAGTGCAGTTCTCACAGAGACTCAAGATGGCAGAGATGATCATTCTGTAATGAAACACTCCTAAGCGCTTATGCACCCTAACAGAACTTGGAAGAGAAGACACTTTTACATTCCAGATATGCCAAATCCGCTCCCACAAGAACTGACAGAACAAGTAGACAATGGAAACCATTGTCACAGAATCTGACTCTGCTGTTGGTGTCTGACTGCCTCAGTCCCTTGTTCCCCTTCTTTGTCCACATCTGTACATGCTGACTAGAAGCCCTGTGCTCCTTCCCTTGGCATCATGGGAAATCCAGGTTATATATCTAGAGTCTCATTAAGCTTCCACCCCAGCCACTGTCCAACCCCAGCCAGACACCAGACAAGTAATTACACTGCCAACTCCCTCCACTCAGGCTACTCTGTCCTTCAGATAACAGTTGATTTAGATAATTGGTACTTATTTGCATCTTTTCATTTTCCTCCTTTTATTTGGGGAGACGAGTGCCTCCCCCCAGTTTGTTTAGAGAGACAGACAGAGTGAAAGAGACCACAGCACCTTCAGTGCAGTGGAGTCTGGAATCCAATGTGGATCGCATGCATGGCAAAGCAGCGCACGGCCACTTAGAAATTATGCTGCCCCCACCTGCAGGGGGTCGCTGCACAGGTCTGCAGGTGTCTGTCTTTCTCTCCCCCTCTCTGTCTTCCCCTCTCCATCTCTCTCTGTCCTATCCAACAACAACAATAACAACTACAATAAAACAAGGGCAACAAAAAGGGAATAAAAAAATCTTTTAAAAAATAGAACCATTTGAAAAATTATGCTGTCGATAATTCCACCAATTAAGAGTGAATCTGCAAAACCCAGCCCTTCCACCACCACCACCATCAGTCCCAATAAAAGCAGGGCCCCTGCACACTCACACACTCACACTTTCTCCTCCAGTTTCCGCCTATCTGTGACCTCACTGTGACCCAGGCATGCTTTGTAAATTCCCAGGTCTCCTAAGTAGCAAAACTGTACTTTTTTTTTAAATATTTATTTTATTTATTTATTTATTCCCTTTTGTTGCCCTTGCTGTTTTTTTATTGTTGTAGTTATTATTGTTGTTGTTGGATAGGACAGAGAGAAATGGAGAGAGGAGGGGAAGACAGAGAGGGGGAGAGAAAGACAGACACCTGCAGACCTGCTTCACCGCCTGTGAAGTGAGTCCCCTGCAGGTGGAGAGCCGGGGGCTCGAACCGGGATCCTTACACCAGTCCTTGTGCTTTGCACCACCTGCGCTTAACCCGCTGCACCACCTAGCCTGGCTCCCCGAAAGTGTATGTTTAATATGTGTTTCCTGGTGGGTATTGCTGAAGGGCATCTTCACCTGTAATAAGAACACTAGGTGCCAAAACTGTGTGATACTGGCCAGGGGCCATCATGACTGTGTGGTGTTAGTGTACAAGTAGAAATGTCTATGACAGGGGGTCGGGCAGTGGCGCAGCGGGTTAAGCGCACATGGTGCAAAGCGCAAGGACCAAGGACCGGCACAAGGGTCCTGGTTTGAGCCCCTGGCACCCCACCAGCAGGGGAGTCGCTTCACAGGAAGTGAAGCAGGTCTGCAGGTGTCTGTCTTTCTCTCCCCCTCTCTGTCTTCCCCTCCTCTCTCCATTTCTCTCTGTCCTATCCAATAACAAACAACAGTTCGACATCCTCGAGGAAACACTCACGAAAGACATGTCTCTGATATCTGATTACTGTAAAAAATGGCGACTAATCCCTAGCACTGCAAAAACGGTATCATCTGTTTTCCATCTACACCATGCCTCGGCCTCGCGTGAGCTTAATGTGCGGCTTGGCGATACGAGAATCCGGCATGAAGCCCAGCCAGTCTATCTTGGCGTTACTCTCGATCGCACTCTGTCATTTCACGAACATCTCATAAAAACTGCAGCAAAGGTGGGCGCGAGGAATAACATCATTGCAAACTGGCCAGCTCCTCATGGGGCGCGAGCGCTTCCACACTACGATCATCATCTCTGGCATTATGCTATTCCACTGCAGAATACTGTGCCCCAGGATGGTTCCGTAGCCCCCATGTCCACTTGGTCGATTCCAAATTATATTCCTCCATGAGGATCATTTCTGGAACCATCCGTTCCACCCCGGTTCCATGGCTGCCAGTTCTTAGCAACATCGCCCCGCCAGATATTCGTCGGGATGCGGCATCATCTAAGTTCATTTCCCACGTCTACGCTCGACCGGACCTGCCAATATAGCGGATATCTTCGCCCACCCTGTCCAACGCTCGACGTCTCGTCACCCAATCTGGTCCCCTACGCCTACACTGAACTTCTCTGTTCCAGACTCTTGGAAACAGAGTCGGCAGTCAGCTGAGGTCAAGAACAAACACCTCATCACAGACCCCTGCAAGCGTCAACCCGGCTTTGACCTAGCACGTTATGATTGGGCCCTCCTCAATCGCTATCGAACAGGCCATGGCCGGTGTCCCGCTATGTTCCATCGCTGGGGAGCCAGAGACGACCCGAACTGCCCCTGCGGCTCCAGACAGACTATGACCCACATAGTCAACGACTGCCACCTCTCCAGATTCAAAGGAGGTCTCGAAACTTGACATCAGGCTCAACCTGACGCTGTTGACTGGCTACGGAAGAAGGGCAAACGCTAGAAGAAGAACAAACAACAGTTAACAATAATTACAACAAGGGCAACAAAAGGGGGAGAAATGGCCTCAGGAGCAGTGGATTCATGGTGCAGGCACTGAGCCCCAGCAATAATAACCCTGGAGGCAAGAAAAAAAAAAGGAAAAAAGAAATGTCTATGACAAACTCACTGGGGCCCAGATGAACCGGCCCCAGGCCTTTCTAGCCAACTGATTGTCATCAGGAGGCTAAAACCTACAGGAGTAAAGAATTTAGAAACCCCAAACTTAGTCGACTGAATGCAATAGTCTATGAAAAGGGTGATATTTTATGACTAAATAGGATTTGTTCCAGAAATTCATGGATGGCCCAACTGAAAATAGGCAAAATTGGTCCTTTTCTGCCTAGTACCACAGGAAGTCAGACTTTACCACTCCAGCTTTTACATTAAAAGGAATATGCTAATATGCTATCCTTGCTAAACAGTCTGAGGTTGGAGTATTTCTTACTCAAGGCATACCTACTTACCTCTGTCCTAGCTGCTTTGTGCTCTTTCTTTCTTTTCTTTTGAGACAGTAGGTAGCACAAAGGACTGAAATCTGTGTCTCCCCCTCATATTGTTTTCTTCCTGCCACAAAACCATGGCAAACATTCTTCCCACCCCTAGTCCTCCCACCAGAGAATTCTGACTTCGCCGCCGTAAGAAATCCAGTCCTTTGGTATTCAGACTCACGGCTGTGGAAAATTAATTGATGTACTTTTGCCAGCTAGAATGCCAAAAGATATGAAATGATTTTTGACAAACTGACACAAGATGTGAAAGACATATATACAAATGGAAGAAGCAGGCCGGGTGGTGGGGCACCTGGTTGAGCACATATGTTATAGTGCACAAGGATCCAGGTTCAATCCCCTGGTCTCCACCTGGCAGGGGGAAAGCTTTGCAAGTGGTGAAGCAGTGCTGCAGGTGTCTCTCTGTCTCTCTCCCTATCTCTTCCTACCCTCTAGATTTCTGGCTGTCTCTATCCAATAAGTGAAGATAATAAAAAATAAATAAAAATAAGTGGATGTTTAAAAAATAGAAGAAGGAAAAAAAAAAGACTAGCAAATGCTGAGTCTGCGGGTTAGAAAACTCAATGTTGGGAGTTGGGCGGTAGTGCTATGGGTTTAGCGCACGTGGTGCAAAGTGCAAGGACTGGTGTAAGGATCCCGGTTCAAGCTCCCAGCTCCCCATCTGCAGGAGAGTCACTTCACAGGCAGTGAAGCAGGTCTGCATGTGTCTCTCTTTCTCTCCCCCTTTCTGTCTTCCCCTCCTCTCTCCATTTCTCTCTGTCCTAACAACAACAACATCAGTAACAACAATAATAACTACAACAATAAAAACAACAAGGCAACAAAAGGGAAAATAAATAAAAATTTTTTAGTTTTTTTTAAAAAAAGAAAGAAAACTCAATTTTGATAAAATGTCCATTCTCTAATTGACCTGTGTCCTAAATATAATATCAACTAAATTTCCAACAGGAATTTGACAAGATGATTCTAAAAATTTATATGGAAACTCAAGGGACCTAATCAACCTAGATTACTTGGTAAAGAACAAAGTTGGGGATTAACAACACCAGATTTTTTTTATAAAGAGTAAACTTCTAAAAAATATTTTATTTATTAGAGAAATGCAGAGAGAGAGAGACAGAGAGAAACACCAGAGCACTGCTGAGCTCTGGCTTATGGTGGTGTGAGGGATCCAACCTGGGATTTAGGAGTCTCAGGCATGAGAGTCTGTTTGCATAATCTTTATGCTGTCTCCCCTGCCCACAACACCAGATTTTAAAGCATATCATGATTCTACAGTAAGAAGACTATGCTGTGACATCAGTAAATCAATTCGATCACATGAAACTAAAAAGCTTGTGCACGGTAAAAGCAAACTACACAAGGATAACCAGGCAACCATTCATTACACAGAAGATATTTGCACATCACACATCAGACAAACAGCTGATATCAAACATCTATACAGATTTGGTAAAGATCTATAAAAGAAGCAAAAATAACCCAGTAAAAAAAAGTGGACCAAAGAACTATACAGATTTCTAAAGAAGAGATGCGCATGGCCCACAGACACATGAAGAAATGCTCCACTTCACTTCAAAAATATAAAGGGAAGAGAGTCGAGCAGTAGTATAACGGGTTAAGCGCACGTGGCGCAAAGCACAAGGACCGGCATGAGGATCTTGGTTCGAGGCCCCGGTTCCCCACCTGCAGGGGGTTCGCTTCACAGGCGGTGAAGCAGGTCTGCAGGTGTCTATCTTTCTCTCCCCCTCTCTGTCTTCCCCTCCTCTCTCCATTTCTCTCCATCCTATCCAACAACAATGACATCAATAATAATTACAACAATAAAACAACAAGGACAACAAAAGGGAATAAATAAATAAATATAAAAAATTTTAAAAAATAAATAAATAAAAAGGGAAAAACGTTCACCAGGAGCAGTGGATTCATCACCATGCAGGCACCGAGGTGGCAATTAAACAAAACAAAACAAAGGAAGATACCCTTAAAGACACAGAACTTTACAACCTGGGAAGTGGTGCAGTGGATAAAGTATTAGACTCTTAAATATGAGTTCCTGAGTTCAATTCCCAGCAATACATATGCCAATGTAATACTCTGGTTCTCTCTTCCTTGTTTACTCCCTCTGACAATTAAAAAAAAAAAAAGACATAGAACTTAAAAAGAATAAAAAAGAAACAGAACTTTGATCAGGCAAGCAGGGCCTGGGTGAGCCAAGTCCAGGCACCCCAATTCAATTGCATTTTTGTGCCTACAACTTTATAATAGCAGGGAGATAACAGCTACAAGTTGTGCAGGAGTTGACTGTGGCCATCAGTCTATTAGAAGGCCGCTAGCCTGGCTGCTGCCATATTAATGTTCAATTTCCTTAGTAACAAATGCTGGGGTGGAGCTAGGGAGAAGCACTCCACTTACAGCACACAGCCTGTGGAGAGTCTGTTTTCCCCACCAGCCTGAGGTGTACCTGAAACCTTAAACTTGTGTTTTATAGCCACCTCGGTACTATAGCTTCATTCTGGCACTTGTGACTGCAAATCCCTGGTCACTCCGGGCTCACGCACACAGACCCCAGTCCTATTCCCCATGGATCATCAAATATAAAGGAAAGGGGGGGGGGACAGGCGGTGACACACCTGGTTAAGCCCTCACATCACAGTGTGCAAGGACCGTGATCAAGCCCCTGGTACCCACCTGCAGGGGGAAAGCTTCACGAGTGAAGAAGCAGGTCTGCAGGTATCTATCTTTCTCTCTCCCTCTCTATCTCTCCTTCCTCTCTCAATTCCTCTCTGTTTTATCTAATAAAATAGAAAGAAGAAAAAGAAAAAAAATGGCCACTGGGAGTGAAGGATTTGTAGTGCAGGTACCAAGCAAGCCCTGCACTACACATGAGACTACCTGATTCCATTTCAAATGGCTTTTTTTTTTTTCCTAACAAAGTTACATATTCTAGATGTAAGCTAGGGCCTATGGTATTGTGTATATATGTTCACATCTCCAAAAGTTAGGGGCAATTTAATACCTCAAAATAAAAGTGCTTAATAGTCCTCTGTGGTTAGACTTAGACCTAATAAGCTTGGCAATCTAGTAGAAGGAACTAAAGAAGGCCCCATAAATTCCCTAATCAAATATTTACTTATCGCCGAGGCCTAAACATTGGCCTCTCCTATCCCCTACTTCACTTCCCTCTAGCCAGTCAACTAACTCTACAAAGGGAAATAAGTAATATTTAATCTTCCATCTTTTCATCTCTTCTGACAGGGCATCAACATTATTGTTACCCCTTGCCAAGCTTTAGAAGAAGCACCATATAGAACTGTCTAAGTGATACATACTGGCCAAAAAATATTTAAAGGACAGTTGTTCCTCTGACAAACTTGATTAGAACCATCAAACAAATAAATGCGAAAGTTAACTTAGACTATACTAAAAGCCTAGGTCTATTTCTTCCCTAACTCGAGCCTGGACTCTGTAAGCCTAATACTGGCTCAGTTACAACAAATGGCATTCAAGACTTGAACAACCGGGCGAAAGTCCGAGCTTGTCAGGCGGAGAAGGGACTATAAAAGCTGGAAGAGGGCTAGAGACTAGCTCACTTAATGATGGCTGTTTTAGCCAATACCAGGCCACCTCATCACTTGGAATCCTCATCAGAGAAGCCTGGTATTCCCACATAGGTACGATGGGCCTAGGCTTCTCTAGATCCTTCTGTTTACCATCACTGGTCACTTCAATCAGGAGTCTCATCAGAAGTCCTGACGTGGACCTCTTCAGGACCACTATAAACTAGCAATGACAAGGACTGCCCCACTTTCTAAAGCGAGGATGGGTCAGCCTACTCTGCCACTCAAGGAAGGCTGGTCCTGTAATGAGTGCAGCCCAGAACGTTCCCAGCTATGACCATGAACTGCAGGTTCAGACAGATAGGGACTCAGAGGTTATACAGGTTTCTTTGCTAAAAGTGAATATACATGGGCCCTGGGTTAGATAGATGTGGTAAACAGTTCATTGTATTTAAATATATATTTCAAGCCTGTAGCTACTCTTTGCCCTAATCCAGCTTTCAACTTCTATTCTCAACTCTGACACCATCCTCCACAGACAATATTTCTAGTCTACCTTCATGTCAGCTGCCAAGCTCAAGCAAAGATTATTAAAGTCCTGGGCCTCTAGAAACATGCATAAAATAGACATCCTAACTTGTTTCCACCCCAGGGTCTTTATTCTCATCTGCTGTATTCCTTCTCTTTGGTTCCTGTCTATTAAACATTTACTCCTGCTTCATATCTTACTGCCTTTCAGCCACCAAGTTGCAGATGCTACTACAATTCCATCCTGACTTCCTTGGCCAGATAACCTTGCCAACATGTCCCAGAACCTCACCTCTCCAGAGTCCTACCCCATTAGGGAAAGATAGAAACAGACTGGGGGTGTGGATCCACCTGCCAACATCCATGTCCAATGGAGAAGCAATTACAGAAGCCAGACCTTCCACCTTCTGCACCCCGTAAAGAATTCTAGTCCATCCTCCTAGAGAGGGAAAACAATAGAAGAAGATAACCAAAGGGACCCTAATTCCACCAGGACCCCAGACATTTGTCACCAGGACTCTTTTGTCTTTATAGCATTACTTAAAATGAAGCAAATCTGGAAGATACCAGAGGAAGTCAGGCACTGTTATGCTTATCTGAGAGAGAAGAGGAAAGAGGAAGGACCTTCAGAAGTAGTAATAGGTGTGGGTGTGACTTAGAAAGGAAGTGAAAGCAAGACTGTAGAAAAAAATGGATAAAAACAGATAGAGAAAGGAAGCCGGGTGGTAGCGCAGCAGGTTAAGCACACGTGGCGCAAAGCGCAAGGACTGGCTTAAGGATCCCGGTTCGAGCCCCCGGCTCCCCACCTGCAGGGGAGTCACTTCACAGGCGGTGAAGCAGGTCTGCAGGTGTCTGTCTTTCTCTCCCCCTCTCTGTCTTCCCCTCCTCTCTCCATTTCTCTCTGTCCTATCTAACAACGACGACATCAACAACAACAATAATAACTACAACAAGGGCAACAGAAGGGTAAATAAATATTTTAAAAATAATAAATAGATAAATATTTTAAAATAATAAATAAATAAATAAAACTTAAGAGAAAGAGAAATACCATAGCAGCGGGGCTTTCATTCAGTGCCTTGACACCTCCCATAAGGCACCGGGGTCTGATCCTAGGCTACATGCGTGGAAAGACAGGTGTCCTATCTGGTCAGCACTTGCTCACACCTGCTTAATAGCAACGACCACAAGTCCCTGACTCCTCTGAGGCCAGCTGAAGGCGCTATAAGGCTGCTGTGACATATAGCTAGAGAGGGCAAACACAAGCACCCAGACTCAGGCTAGATTAAATGGTTCCTCCTCATGATTTCTGACAAATGCTTATACCATTTACACAACACTTATGTCTCAGTAACTTACAGATATAAAACCAGTGCCCAGCGGGTTAAGCGCACGCAGCATGAAGCGCAAAGACTGGTGTAAAGATCCCAGTTCGAGCCCCCGGCTCCCCACCTGCAGGAGAGTCGCTTCACAGGCGGTGAAGCAGGTCTGCAGGTGTCTGTCTTTCTCTCCCCCTCTCTGTCTTCCCCTCCTCTCTCCATTTCTCTCTGTCCTATCCAACAATGACAACATAAACATCAACAACAATAATAACTACAACAATAAAACAACAAGGGCAACAAAAGGGAATAAATAATAAATATTAAAAAAAATAAAACCAGTGTCATGAACCTCCCTGCTTAAAGAACATTCCTCCTCCTGTTCTGTCTCTCCTACAGATCAGAGGGCATACCAGACCAGGCCACTCTGCACTGTACAAATTATCTCTACTCTTAATCTAAACAAATGTGCTTTAAAACCATTCTGAGACGCAGCATCCTTGGACTTCTTCATCTTCTCAATTGCTCGGTGCAGGTCCTGCTGTTGCACAGGCCAGATTTTATCTTCATCATGTCTTTCTTCCGATGCAGAGTTGACATACTCCCTCACACAAAGGAGGGCAGCGTCTTGGCACATCTCCTTTAGGTCACTTCCTGAAAAACCGTCAGTTTCCTGGGCAACTTGTAGTAGGTCCACGTGTCTGTCCAGCCCTGGGAAAGGTGCTCAATATTACTGGTCATTAGGGAATTCACATCAACCTCTGTGAGAGATTCCTTCACACTCAGTGTGAAGACAGAAATCAAAAGCAACAGCTCAAGGCTGGAACATGGTTCAGACAGAATGGTTGCCTTGTGCCAAGCTGTTCTGGCCTCTCTCTCTTCCTGTCCTCTGAGTTTGGTCCCTGGCAGTACATGTACCAGAGTGATGTCTGGTTCTCTTTCTCCACCTCACCCCTCCTCCTCTATCCCTCATTAATAAATAAATATGTTTTAATGTCTCTGCACTATATTCTGCTGTATCGTGCTGAATAAACTAAGAATGTGTTTGCCCTTCTGTAGAAACCCTCACTAAAGAGTTTCACAGTGATCCCTCAAAAATCAAACAAGCCACTGCCAACCTCTGGACCTGGAGTTGACCAGCACCCCAGAGAGAGCAGTCAGCCCAGGGACCAGTTGGTAAATTCTGCTTCTGTTTGGCCCAGTGGATGGGTGACAGGAACAGTGATGGAAGGGGTGGAGAGTGGAGGGGTGGCATGTCGGAACTCACACACTGTGACCTCTCTCCCATTTATAAAATCTTTGCCACTTGTGCAAGACCCAGGTTTGAGCATGGCCCCTAATACACTTAAAGAAGCTTTGGTGCTGTAGTCTATCTACAAAAAAAAAAAAAAAAAATTCTCACCATGGAGATTCTGTGGGGCGGGTGGGGGCTGCTGGTTGAGGAGCAGGTGGAAGCCTGGATCCAGGTTCAGTGCAGACTAGGCAGTGAGCAGAGCAGGAACCAATCACTCACCACAGGCAGCCCTGGGACCCAGGGCCAGGCCAGGGCAGAGGGGCCAGCTGGCTATATCCCACACAGGCAGCCCAGGGACCCCAGCTTCATGAGGGCCTCCGTGGGCTGGGAGCCAGTGCCTGCTAAGTCTGACTCATCCTGCCTCCACCCCTCAGAAGCAGCAGTGGAATGTGTCCACAGACTTTTTTTTTTTCCTGTAAAAAAAAAAGATTAACTGGGTTCATTACCAAATAGTTTCATAATAGCAGTCTGAGCACACGCTGTGTTTTCTCTCCCAACACGGAATCTGAATAAAGATACGGTGCAGAATGATTCCGTCAAAGCCATACTGTGAACAAGTCGGGCGGTGGGCATTGTATGAGGAGCCTTGACACACAGAAGGTGGAGTCCAGCCCCTCCGGGATACACAGGAGCTCATGGTCCTGGTCACAGTCTCCATTTAACTCAGTGACTGGGGACCACAGGAGCCAGCCAGCAGGGGGATCCTTCCCCACCCCTGCACCCCTGGCCAAGCAACAGCAGAGATGCCATCTCTAGACAGAGAGAGACAGACAGGGAGATAAGAAGAGGCCAAGAGGGGGACACACACAGGAACAGAAACAGTCTGTTGGGCAGGCTGCCAGACAGATGGTTCAAGGATGCTGGCTAGCAAAATAACTCACTCGGATAGTGTGCATGACCCAGGTTCAAGTCCAGCCCCCACCACACTGAAGGAAATATTGGTGTTGTGGTCCAATCTCTTTCTTTCTCTCTCTCTCTCTCTCTCTCTCTCTCTCTCTCTCTCTCTCTCCCTGCTTCTCTCTTTCTAATAAATAAAATAAAATAAAGTAAAATAAAAAATAGAAAGTGGAGTGGTCCAGGAAGTGGTGTAGTGGATAAAGCACTGGACTCTCAAGCATGAGGTCCTGAGTTCAGTCCCTGGCAGCACATGTACCAGAGTGATGTCTGGCTCTTTCTCTCTCTCTTCCTATCTTTCTCATGAATAAATAACTAAAATCTTAAAAAGAAAGGAAGGAAGGAAGGAAGGAAGGAAGGAAGGAAGAAAAAAGAAAGAGAGAGAAAGAAGCTCGTGACTCAAGTTTCCAGGTCCACGGTGCATGACCTGATGCTATAAATGCACAAACAGTTAGATCTGACTTAGCTCCAACTCCTCCCGGCCCACCCCACAGTGAGGGGACCCTGCCCACACCATCCTCAGGCTACCACAAACACCCTGTCCAAATAAACGAAAGCTAATAGCCATATGTGGAGATTTGCCTCTAAACCCATTCAAATTCGGGTAGTACAATTGGTTAAGCACACATGACACGAAGCGCAAGGACCAGCATAAGGATCCCGGTTCAAGTCCCCAGCTCCCCACCTGCAGGGGAGTCCCTTCACAGGTGGTAAAGCAGGTCTGCCGGTGTCTATCTTTCTCACCTCCTCTCTGTCTTCCCCTCCTGTCTCCATTTCTCTCTGTCCTATCCAACAACAATGACATCAATAATAATTACAAAAATAAAACTACAAGGGGAACAAAAGGGAATAAATAAATATTTTTTTAAAAACCATCGAAGGGGAGTCGGGTGGTAGTGCAGCGAGTTAAGCACACGTGGCGCAAAGCGCAAGGACCAGCATAAGGATCCGGTTGGAGCCCCGGCTCCCCACCTGCAGGGGAGTCGCTTCACAAGTGGTGAAGCAGGTCTGCAGGTGTCTATCTTTCTCTCCCCCTCTCTGTCTTCCCCTCCTCTCTCCATTTCTCTGTCCTATCCGACCATGACGACGACATCAATAACAACAATAACTACAACAATAAAACAACAAGGGCAACAAAAGGGAATAAATAAATATAAAAAAAATTAGGGACCAGGTGGTGGTGCACCTGGTTGAGTGCACATGTTACAGTGCACAAGGACCCAGGTTCGAGCCCTCGGTCCCCACCTGCAAGGGGAAAGCTTCACAAGTGATGAAGCAGTGCTGTAGGTGTCTCTCTGTCTCCCTCTCTATCACCCCCTTTCCTCTCAATTTCTGACTGTCTCTAGCCAACAAATAAAGATAAAAAAAAATTTAAAAACATTCAAATTCAATAGAATAAGAAATTTCATTCATCACAAACTGGGCTTGAAGCCACCTGTGGCCCACATAGACAGCCTGGAGTGGATCTCTCGCTTCATGGACCTTGCTGGCTGAGAGAAGCCGTTGTCTTTTACACTTTTGCACAGATACACCAGACTTCCTCGAAGTGTGCCATTCCCATCCCCAACCCCACCCACAGGGCACCATCTAGCCATCTCATTGGTGGCTGCTCCACCAATGGCTTTGTGTCTAGGGAGTGAAGGCCACCTTGTCTAAGCGTGAAGGCCACCTTGGAACATACCTAAAGCAGATTCCCTAGCTTCTTCCCACAAGAAGACCCCTAGTTTCATCTGTTCTATTCTACCTTTAGATTCATGTTTATTAAACAATTTCTCCTGCAGATGCTACTATGATTCCATCCTGACTTCCCTGGGCAGATGACCTCACCAACATGTCCTGGAACCTTACCTCTCCAGACCCCTGCCCCACTAGGGAAAGATAGAAACAGGCTGGGAGTGTGGATCCACCTGCCAATGTCCATGTCCAGCAGAGAAGCAATTACAGAAGCCAGATCTTCCACCTTCTGCACCCCATAAAGAATTTAGGTCCATATTCCCAAAGGGATAAAGAATAGAGAAGTTTCCGATAGAGGGGAGGGATGAGTGAGACATGGAATTCTGGTTGTGGGAACTGTAAGGAATTGTACCACTGTTATCTTACAATCTTGTTAATCATTAGTAAATCACTTTTAAAAAAACAACCAACACCAAGTGAAGGTCAGGTTGGGTTGAGAGCTGGAGAACAAAGGGGAGGTTTCTACCAGGGGAGATCTCAGCTTGCACTGGGGCGAGAGTCCCTCACAGAGCAGTCTCCTGCCTAGGAGACTGGAGACTGGCTCCTTCCTCCCTCAGGCCCTGCAGGGCTGGGTGACCCGGATGCCCAGGTGAGTCAGGCCTGGATCCTGAGCTTCCCAGGGTGGAACCAGCTTCACTCTGGTGCCCTTAGGGCCTGCAATCTGGCACTGCTGCCCCCAGCCCCACGCCAGGAAAGCTTGCACCCACCATCAGCAGTTTGTTCCCAGGTCATAGACATCCGGGTGCCCTGGGAGCTCCCCACTAACCCACATGACATTCAGAGCACAGGTGCTGGAGGAGGGTGGGTGAAACAGCTTGGATTTCCATGATGGCCACTCTACTGTGTTCTCCGGCCTTAATGAAAACTTTGGCAGTCGGAGGTAGATAGCATAATGGCTATGCAAAGAGACTCTTATAGCTGAGGCTCCAAAGTCCCAGGTTCAATTCCCTGTACCACCATTACTACCATAAAGTAGAGCTGAGCAGTGCTCTAGTAAAATATAAATAAATAGGGAGTCGGGTAGTAGTGCAGCGGGTTAAGTACAGGTGGTATAAAGTGCAAGGACCAGTGTAAGGATCCCAGTTCAAGCCCCTGCTCGGCACCTGCAAGGGAGTCGCTTCACAGGCGGTGAAGCAAGTCTGCAGGTGTCTGTCTTTCTCTCTCGTCTCTTGTCTTCTTCTCTTCTCTCTATTTCTCTCTGTCCTACACAACGATGACAACATCAATAATAACAACGATAACTACAACAATAAAATCACAAGGTAACAAAAGGGAAAAGAAAAGAAAAAAGAAGAAAAAATATAAATAAATAAAACAAAAGATGCAGAAAACTTTGGCAAAGAGAGTGCTCTTCGTACAGTACTTGCTGATACCAAAGCTTTATTGGCATATAGTTGACACCCTGTGAATGGCAGGGATCCAGAGCGCACAGTCTGTGCCTTTGGATACAGGTAAGCACCCGTGAAACTGGCTGTGACGTGATTTGGGACACGCCCCCTTTTCGCTGGCCTGATGTTTGAGGTCTATCTCTGCTGTGGTAATGGTGAGTGTAACACTTTTTATGGTTGAATACCATTTCATTAAATGCGTATGCCATGATTTATCATTCACTTTTTCTTTTTTTTTTTCTTTATTGGGGGATTAATGTTTTATATTCAACAGTAAATACAATAGTTTGTACATGCATAACCTTTCTCAGTTTTCCACATAACAATACAACCCCCAGTAGGTCGGTCCTCTGTCACCCTTTTCCAGGACCTGGACTCTCCACCACCGCCACCCACCCCAGAGTCTTTGCCTTTGGTGCAGTCCACCAGCCCCAGTCCAGATTCTGCTTAGTGTTTTCTCTTCTGGTCTTGTTTTCCAGCTTCTGCCTGTGAAAAACATTCCATTTTTGTTGCTGTTTTGCCACCAGGGTTTTCAAAAGGGGCTCAGTGCCTGCACAATGACTCCACCATTCCTGTGATTTTTTTTCTCCCTTCCTACCTACTTCTCTTTCCTTGCCTTCCTTCCTTCCTTTCTCTTCCTCTCTCCCTTCCTTCCTTTCTTCCTTCCTTCCTCCCTTCTTTTGTTTTCCTTCTTTCTGATAGAGACAGAGAGAGAGAGGGAGAGAGACAGAGAAAAAGAGCTTTGCAGGACTGTCCCACTGTTAATGAAGCCTCCTCACGCCACTCTCTGTACAGGTGGAGATCAGGGTATTGACTGAAGCTGCATCACCACCTGGCCCCATCATTCACTTGTTGATAGACCCTGGGTTGCCTCTACCTTCTGACTATGAACAGCTGTATACTTTGGAGCATCTGTTTTAAATTTGTTTGGGTGTTGATTGATTTAGGACTAAAACAGCTGTTTTAGGCCTCGAAAAAAAGTTTTATTTATTGTATATGAGAGCATTTTACGTGAGAGTGTAGTCAGAAGGCTATAGCCAGTACATGACGTGCTAGAGCTAGAACCAACAACCTCAGGGGACCAGGCAGTGCACCCATTCGAGTGCACGTATGTATCACTATGCACATGGACCCAGCGTGTGTGCTCTCCTCATCCCCACCTGCAGTGGGGAAGCTTCATGAGTGATGAAGCAGGGCTGCAGATGTCTCTCTTTTTCTTTCTCTATCTCCCACTCTACTCTTAATTTCTCTCTGTCTCTAGCAAAAAGAAAACAGTAAAAGGAAGAAAAAAAATTTTAAAAAAAGGAAAGGAAAATGGCCACTGAGAGCAGTGTATTCATCACATAGGCATCCAGCTTCAGTGATAATCCTGTTGGGAAAAAAAAACAAACAAACAGGGGCCAGGTGGTGGCACACCTGGTTGAACGTACATGTTACAAGGCACAAGGACCCAGATTCAAGCCCCCGGTCCCCACCTGCAGGGGGGAAAGCTTTGTGAGTGGTGAAATAGTGTCACAGGTGTCTCTCTTTCTCTCTTCCTCTCTCTCTCCCCGATCATCTCGATTTCTGGCTATCTCTATTCAATAAATAAAGATAATAAAAAACAAAAATGAATTTTGTTAAAAAAAAAAAAGATAAGAACCTCAGGTTTCTAAGTCCAATGCTCTGTCAGCTGGGTTATCTCCCCAGTTTTTGTATTGAACCTTTGGAGGACATGCCAAACTGTCTTCCACAGTGTTCAAGCCATTTATATTCCTGTCAACAATGGATGTGTGAGAGATCTAATGTCTCCACACTTTCTCCAATACCTGCTACTTTCTGTTTCTGATTATAGCCATCCTAGTGAGTGTGAAGTAGTGCCTTGTGGATTCGATTTGAACTTTACCGATGGCTAATGATGTGAGAATTTTTTCACATGCTTATTTAGCACCATTCTCTTGTGAAGTGTTTTCAAATTTTGGCCCATTTAAGCAACTGGTTTTTTGTTTGTTTGTTTATTAGAGCACTGCTCAGCTCTGGTTTATGGTGTTGTGGGGGATTGAACCTGGGACTTTAGAACCTCAGACACGAGTCCCTTTGCATAACTATTATGTTAGAGAGTTCTTTCTATCCATATATCTGGATACAAGCTGCATACTTTGCAAATATTTTTCTGCAGTTTACCTTTTCATTTTTTTCTTTCTTTTAAAATATTTATTATATTTTTCTTTTAATTTTTATTTATTGGTTAGAGACAGCCCAAAATTGAGAGAGAATGAGGGGACTGGGTGATAGAGAGGAAGAGAGAGATAGAGAGACATCTGCAGCCCTGCTTCACCACTTGCAAAGCTTTCCCCCTGCACGTGGGGACCGGGGGCTTGAATCTGGGTCCTTGCACATTATAACATGTGCACTCAACCAGGTGCGCCACCACCTGGCCCCTTCATTTATTCTTTTTTCTTTTTTTTTTTTTTTTTAGCTTCTTATTTATTTATTTATTTATTTATATTTATAAGAAGGAAACACTGACAAAAACCATAGGATAAGAGGGGGACAACTCCACATAATTTCCACCACCAGAACTCCATGTCCCATCCCCTCCCCTGATAGCTTTCTTATTCTTTGTCCCTGTGGGAGTGTGGGCTCAGGGTCATTATGGGATGCAGAAAGTGGAAGGTCTGGCTTCTTACTTCCCCGCTGAACATGGGCACAGGACACACTGGTAGGGTTGTCTGCCCAGGGAAGTCCAGTTGTATTGAATTTCCTAGTTTCAGTTGTATGTTCATGTCTATGAATGACTTTGAGTTAATTTCTGAATGAGGTGTGGATCCAAGTTCACTTTACTTTTTGGTATCTGAATATCCCATTGTTCCACAACTGTTTGTTGAAGTCACTCTCCACATCGTTGCCTCTGCACCTTCGTGACAACTCAGTTGCCCATATATGTGTGTAGGCTAGTTTCAGGCTCTACTCTGTTCTATTTGTCTGCCTTCACAAACTCTGATACATTTTTATTTGCTAACTGAAAACAGAACTGTAGTTCACTTTGTTAAAGAATCAAATTGAGGAGTGGAGGCAGGAACAACCTTCAGATAGCCCTAAGAAAAGAAAGGGGGGGGGGGGCGGGCAGTAGTGTGGTGAGTTAAAGCGCAAGGACCAGCATAAGAATCCTGGTTCAAGCCCCTGGCTCCCCACCTGCAGGAGGGGTCACTTCACATGCAGTGAAGAAGGTCTGCAGGTGTCTGTCTTTCTCTCCCGCTCTCTGTCTTTGCCTCCTCTCTCCATTTCTCTCTGTCCTACTCAACAATGACAGCAATGACAACAACAGTAATAACAATAACAATAAACAACAAGGGCAACAAAAGGAAAAAAATAGCCTCCAGGAGCAGTGGATTCATAGTGCAGGCACCAACCCCCAGCAATAACCCTGGAGAAAAAAAAAAAGAGGGCAGGCATAGATAGCATAATGGTCATGCAAAGAGACTCTTATGCCTGAAGTTCCGAAGTCCCAGGTTCAATCCCCCGCACCACCATAAGCCAGAGCTGAACAGTGCTCTGGCGTTTCTCTCTGTGTCTTTCTCTTCATCTCAGTCAAAAATAAAAGCTAAATAAAATACTTAAAAATATTTTAAAAGAAAGAAAGAAAACTATACAGCAGGCCAGCATAACGGTTATATAAAGAGACTCTCATGTCTGAAGCTCCAAAGTCTCAGGTTCAATCCCCCACAACCACTACAAGCCAGAGGTGAGCAGTGCTCTGGTAAACAAAAAACAAAAGAAATGGAAGAAGGAAGGAAGGAAGGAAAGAAGGGAGGGAGGGAGGAAGGAAGGAAGGAAGGAAGGGAAAAAATTGAGATTTATTTGGGCAGGGGTAGATAGCATAGTGGTTATGCAAAAAAACTCTCATGACGGAGATTCCAAGGTCCCAGGTTCAATCCCCTGCACTACCATAAACCGGAACTATGCAGTGAGGAAGGGGAGGTGGACGGGGAAGTGGAGAGAGAGGAGAGGAGAGGGGAGGGAGGGAGAGAATTTACACATCCTATTTCTTGGGGGCAGGTTACAATTAACATTAAAGGAATTCTATAGCATACTAACAGTATTTTTCATGACTTACTTATGCATTGAGGCAAACAAGCAAGGGTTTTCTTTCTCCCACTTTATTGGGGGGTTAATGGCTCACAGTACAGTTGTTAATGGCTCACACACAGTACAGTTGTTGTACAGTTGTTGACACAAAAGTACAACCTCTCATCTCTACAATAGTCTTCAAGACATTCTCTCCCCCAGTCTAGCTCCTTCTCCATCATCGTATACCAAGACCTTAAAGCTCCTCCTTCCCTCCCATCTCCTTCCTTACCCAGAGTTCTTTGCTTTGGTGCAATATTTTTCTTATTTTTTATTCTGTTCCTTTAGCCCATCTTCTGAGAACTGGTTGTCCTGGACCAGTTGTCCCTCAGACACACCTTCAAGGCTACTTTGCTGTGTGATGAGTCACCTTGGTCCTATTCCTTTTCACAAAACACAAGCAGACTCCAAATGTGGTCTCCTCACAGGAATAGGTCAGCTGCGTCCTGAGTGTTGACACGTCCATATTGTACTCAGTTACCCTTCTCTTCCTTCCTCCTCTCTTCTTTCTTCCTTTTTCTGGGTTTTTCTTGCTTTGGGATTCAGAGTAATGTTGGTCATATAGGATGAGGTGTGAAATATTCCCTTTATGCAATATTTTAGAAAAGACGGAGTTGCTGCTTCTCTTTCATGAGTGGTTTGGTAGAATGCACCAGTGAATGGGTCAATCATGGACAACAAACTCCCAAAAGTCAACCAGATGAAAAAGATAACCAGAAAAATTCTATAACTATTAAAAGGAAAAGAAACCCCAGGGGTCAGGCAGTGGAGCCCCAGGGTAACCACAGGGATTCGTGTGAGTTTGAGCCCCAGCTCCCCACCTGCAGGGGGTTGCTTCACAAGCCATTAACACCCACTTTATACACTCCTTCTAGAAAATAGTGGAGGAGTGAACATTTCTCAGTTTATGAGGTTAGTTCTTATTACTTTGTTACTAAAACTAAAGAAAACATTAAAAAAAAAAAACACTGCAGATCAACATCTGTCAGGAATGTAAATGTAAGTTTATCAACAAGCTGTTAGCAAACCAAATATAACAATGTAAAGGAGGAATTATGAGGGTGCAGGTGGCATCTGGTTGAGTGAACACATTATAGTGTTCGAGGCCTTGGCCCCCACCTGCAGGGGCATGGAGCTTCATCTGTGGTGAAGCCGTGTTGCCATGTGTTTCCCCCATCTCCCCCTCCCCTCTCGATTTTTCTGTCTCTATGCAAAATTAATTAATTACTTAATTATATTAAGAAAATAAAGTTATGTATTAAGGCTTGGAGGTGGCACAATGGCTAAAGTGCTGAACTCTCAAGCGTAGGGCCCACATTCAATCCCTGGCACATGCCAGTGATGATCTGGTTCTCTTTCCGTCCCTCTCTCAATTAAACACATACATGAATAGACAAATCTTTCACAGAAGAATTATATGTCACTCCAGTTCTGTAAGAATTTTCAAGATTTGCAGATCATTCACTCAGGAGGGAAAAAATCATATGGTTATATGAATGTAGGCAGAAAGAGAAAACATTTGACAATGGCTATCACCAATTCATTATTAAAAAAAATAAAAACTCAGACTGGTGTAAGGATCCTGGTTTGAGCCCCTGGCTCCCCACCTGCAGGGGAGTCACTTCACAAGCCATGAAACAAGTCTGCAGGTGTCTGTCTTTCTCTCCTCCTCTCTGTCTTTCCCTCCTCTCTCCATTTCTTTCTGTCATATCCAACAACGATGACATCAGTAATAACTACAACTATAAAACAACAAGTGTAACAAAAGGGAATAAATAAATATTTGAAAAAACCCAATTCCTTGTACTAATAATTGAATTCATTGAAGTAACACACACAAGATCAATACAGGAAAGAAAATAACCACATTTATGTATACTACTCACAAACAGAAACTAAAATTATAAGCACCCCAAAGAAAGCTAAGTACATAAAGAAAACAAGCATAGGGGCCAGGCGGTGGTGCACCTGGTTAAGCGCTTACACCACAATGCACAAGGACCCAGGTTCAAGCCCCAGGTCCCCATCTGCAGAGGGACAGCTTCAGGAGTGGTGAAATAAGGCTGCAGGTGTCTCTCTGTCTTTACCACCCTCTTTTTAAACTTTATTTCTTTATTATTGTATAGAGACAGAGAAATTGAGATGAGAGGGAGATAGGGAAAGAGACAGACTTGCAGCTCTACTTCACCACTCGTGAAGTTTTTCCCCTGCAAGTAGGGGCCAGGGGCTTGAACCTGGGTCCTTGTGCATTGTAGTTTGTGCACTTAACCAGGTGCAACACCACTTGGTCCCCTCTCTTTCCCTCTCTACATCCTCCTCCCCTCTCAATTTCTCTCTGTCGCTATGCAATAATAAATAAATAATATAATTAAAAAAAGAAACGCTAGCATAGTGTTCATAAACTGAAAATCACAAAGTAGTTCTGTGATCAATCAAATAAGCCAAAAAAATAATAATAATCAGAGACAAACTGTATTTATGGGCTGGAAGACTTATAATAATGATGCCCATTCTCCCAAAACTGATCTGTAATGGTAATAAAAGTTTCCAACAAGATATCCACACTTTTCAGAGACACAATAAACTTACCCCAGAAACTTCAATGAAAAGGGCAAACACTAGAATAGCTAAAATAAATTTGACAAAAGAGGAAAGAAGTGGGATGAAAAAGGAGATATTTGTATGGTTTCGAAAATTCCCCCACAAAGTACTTGCTAGTTGAATGAGCACCTCCAGTCCTGGAATAAACTGTGCGACTCCTGAAAGGAAGTGAGCCCTGTAGTGAGGCAAAACCTGAAAGGATTGTGGGAAACCAGTGGTCAGACACAAGCCAAGACTCCATCTCTACTCTTCAGTGATGCCAAGGGCACCAAAGACAGAGGCAGAGTCTTCCAGTTGGTGGGGAACTAAAGAAAGAAACGCAGGAACTAACACAAAACGTGGTCCCAACCCAGCCTTTTTGCTGTAAAGCAAAACTTGAACAGAGTCTGATGAGATAGTAGTGGTGCACCAGCATGAACGCTCGGATTCAGACAGTTCGGCATAATGTGAGAGAATATCCTGCTTTGTAGGAAGTGGAAGCTAAAAATATTCAAGGGTGTGATGTATCAGAGTAGCAAATTAGTCTCAAAGGGTTTTAGAGAAAATGTACTCTGCTATGAAAAAAAAAGGAGGGGACTAGACAGGGGCACACCTGGTTAAGCACACATAGTGCTAAGTGCAGAGACCCGGCCAAGGATCCGGGTTTGAGTCTTTGACTCCCCACCTGCAGAGGGGAATGCTTCACAGAGACAAAGTAGGTCTGCAGGTATCTCTCTTTCTCTCTCCCTCTCTATCCCCTGCCTCCTCTCTTAATTTCTCTCTGTCCTGTCCAATAAAATGGGGAAAATAAAAAAATGGTCACAAGGAGCAGTGGATTTGTAGTGCTGGCACCGAGCCCCAGTGATAACCCTGGGGGTAGAAAACAAAAGAATCAAGAATAAGTGTTGGTATGCTTTAAAAACCCCTTCTGTTTCATTTGGTTTAATCCCCCCTGCATTCTATTTACATAACCTCTGTTAACAAGCACCACCTTCCCTCCAGGGCATTGGTGGTTTAGTGGTAGAATTCTCACCTGCTTCGCCCCCTCTCCTTGTCACACCCTGATCCTCTCCTTGTCACACCCTGATTTTCACCACTCACTTTTCTCTCCACCCTCTCTGCGTCACATCCTGTTCACACCCTACTTGGGAAGTATATATAAAGACAACATTGTTTGTTTTAGTTAGTTGTTAGTTTAGTCTAGCTTGGTATAGATTGCGCTGTGTCCTGCATGAATAAAGAGATACTGCATACAGCTCAACCATGAGTCCCTGGTTGTCTGTCTCCCATCAGTGAAGCTCAGCCCAATATATGGTGCCCGAACAAGGGACTGAAATAAGCCCTGAAACATGGACTGGCATCAACGTGGGACCTAACCCACCCATCGCCCAGATAAGTAAACTTGGCTACCCATCCACCATGGGTTGCCTTTCTACTTATGAAGAGGTTTGCCAAAGCCTCTACTGTTTCATTATGAGACAGTTTCTCTATCTCTGGAACATTTTACTCTGGGCCACACTTCGGTTCCCTGACCAGGAACTTTGGTTTCTTATGACCGGGATCATAGATCTTGGGATATGCACGGAGATTTCCACTGGGACTTTCTGGACTTCTTCCCATGGAGAAGGACTACTCTAATTTTTCCCATGGAGAAGGACTACTCTAATTTGAGGAACATTCTCCAGTACCGTGGCAATCCCCAAGAATGGAGACATGTGGTTAGTTCTACTCTCCTGATTGGATTCTATCTTCAATGGGAACACTTTTAAAAATGGGTGCCTGAAACAATCCAGCAGGAACAGTCAGAAGCACCCTAAATGGAATTTCGAGGAGCTTTTTGGACTAGGACGCCCTCCAGGGACTCATGATACTACATGCTGTCAAGTCTTCATCTGAAAAAGCATCTACTCAAATGGAATTCCTGGAAATCCATTTGGATCCTGTTCTCTGACATTTCCCACAAGATGGAATGACTACAACACACCCTCGGAAACCAATGATGTGACCTGGCACGACCTGAAGAAACAGATTCACAGACTCCAAAGATCACTCTCTACAGAAAAACAGAATTCTGGTGGCTGACATTCCCCATCGAGACAGACGTGCAGTATTTCATCCCCTGGCATTTTCTTCCATGGCCATCTACTTTGGACTGACACCTCCATTGAACTTACTGGTACACGCTGCTGTGTTTCTCAAAGACTAACTTCAGCCAATTGCCTTGAGACTTTATAGACCATGTCCCCTCACCTGCAGGCTCTTCCCCAGAGTCAGAAAACTCCCCCTCCTTATTAGGTTATGCCCACAGAGGCATGAAGCGCCCCAAGAGGCAAGAGATGCCCACAGAGGCAGGAAATGCCCTTTGAGGCAAGAGATGCCCCCAGAGGCATGAAGCGTTCCCAGAGGCAAGAAATGCCCTTTCGCCTGCTAGGCCTTGCCCTTTGAGGTAAGAAACGTTCCCCTTGGCATCACACTGGTTATTGCTGCTCGCCTATTTTGTTTTCCATGTCTTATGCCAGTTCTTTTGAAAACGCCTGTACGATATAGGTTTCTGTTCACCCCACACTCCTAATACTATGGCCGTTAGTTAAAAAGAAAGGGGGAATTGTTGGTATGCTTTAAAACCCCTTCTGTTTCATTTGGTTTAATCCCCCCTGCATTCTATTTACATAACACTGTATTCTATTTACATAACCTCTGTTAACAAGCACCACCTTCCCTCCAGGGCATTGATGGTTTAGTGGTAGAATTCTCACCTGCTCCACCCCCTCTCCTTGTCACACCCTGATCCTCTCCTTGTCACACCCTGATTTTCACCACTCACTTTTCTCTCCACCCTCTCTGCGTCACATCCTGTTCACACCCTACTTGGGAAGTATATATAAAGACAACATTGTTTGTTTTAGTTAGTTGTTAGTTTAGTCTAGCTTGGTATAGATTGCGCTGTGTCCTGCATGAATAAAGAGATACTGCGTACAGCTCAACCATGAGTCCCTGGTTGTCTGTCTCCCATCAGTGAAGTTCAGCCCGACAAATAAGCAAAGTAAGTGCTACTACAATCATGCAATCAAGTCGGAGGTAGTAATGGAGGTGGTATTGTGAGAGAATGGTTGACATAGAGGCATAACTAGTTATGCAGCCAATTTATAATATGAGCCTATTTCTTTTCTTTGTATTCCTTTGTCTGATCTGTCTGTAGTTTACTGTTTGAATGTAGAGAGTAAATGACAGAAAAATGTCAGAGGTAATTATCTCTCTCTATTGGAATGAAGGGGGAGTGCCTTCTTCTCTGGCTATCTGTCATCTGTGACTTTCATAAGAACAAACGACTTGGGAGTCAGGCGGTAGCACAGTGGGTTAAGCGCATGTGGTGCAAAGTGCAAGGACCAGCTTAAGGATCCCGGTTTGAGGCCCCGGGTCCCCACCTGCAGGAGAGTCACTTCACAAGCAGTGAAGCAGGTCTGCAAGTGTCTATCTTTCTCTCCCCATCTGTCTTCCCCTCCTCTCTCCATTTCTCTCTGTCCTATCTAACAATGATGACATCAATAACAATAACTACAACAATAAAAACAAGGGCAACAAAAGGGAAAATAAACAAATAAATATAAAAAATGAAAATAAACTAAAGAATTTAATAATAAAAAAATAACAAATGACTTGCCTAATTTGTAACCTTTTTTAGTTTTTCATTATCTTTTATGTGGCAGTGGGGGATACACTCAGGGTCTTTCTCCTGTGGGTATCACTGAGCAGGCTCCTGGGCTTAACTTTATTTAGATGAAGAGTAAGTATAGAGGGGGCCTGGGTGGTAGTACATATAGTACTAACTGCAAGGACCTGATCAGGGGTTGGGGTCCGAGCCCCCACTCCCCACTTGCAGGAAGGAAACTTCACAAATAATGAAGCAGGTCTGCAAGTATCTCTCTTTCTCTCCCCCTCTCTATCTGCCCTCCCCTCTCAATTTCTCTCGGTCCTATGCAATAAAATGAAAAAAGTGACCACAGGGAGCAGCAGATTCATAGTGGCAGCACTGTCCCAGCAGAAACCCTGGAGTCTGAGAGAGAGAGAGGGAGAGAGAGAGAGAGAGAGAGAGAGAGGTGCCCTGGTCGTCCTTAATGCTGTAGGTGGTGCTGGTCTCCAGGTCTTCACGGGATAAAGGCATACATTGTACTGGGTGAGTTATCAACTGCCAAACTTTTAAAAATCAGTGTTATTTACTGTAATCAAAGTTGCAGACCAATAATATTATAGGATTTTAAAAATTGATGGGGTGTTAAGAAGAAATGTATGCTAGAAATGGGAAACAATATGCCAAGGTCTTTTATTTATTTCGACTGTGTGTTCATTTGACCACTTCATCATCCCGTGTCCCCACCAGAACTTGTTGTTTCTGTCCTTTTAATGCCTGGCATCCTCACACGGGTCTCGTGGCATCTCATTCTTGGCTTTATTTGCATTTCTTCGGTAATCAGTGATTAAAGTACTTTGTTTTCTTGCCTTCGGACCTCTGGAACTTTTTCATTGGTGAAAATTCTGGTCATATCCTCCCCACATTCATTATTATTATTATTATTGCTGAGTTTTGCTGAGTAGTTTAATGAGTTTGCTCTTTAAACTATAACTATGTATAGTTATTAGACCTTTATTGACAAAGAGATTCTCCCTGCAAGGTGACTTTTTGCTTTGGCTCCTTTTGCTGTAGCAAAAGCCCTTCAGTTTGATGTAGTCCCATTCATTCACTTTTTTTGTTTGTTTGTTTGTTTTTGTCCTTGTTGTTGGACTTGAGTTTTTTAAGACATTTCTGAAGCAGAGACTGTGGCGTGTTTTCTCATGTATCTTACAGTTTCTAGTCTGACATCCAAGTCTTGAAAAATGTTGGTCAAAAGTTGGCTTTTTTGCACAGTGAAGTGTGGTGATATTGATTCTTTTTTTTTTTTTTTTTTTTCTTACCAGAGCACTGCTTAGCTCTGGCTTATGGTGGTGCAGGGGGTTGAACCTGTGATTTGGAGCCTCAGGCACAAGTGTCTCTTTGCATAACCATTACACTCTCTACCCCTGCCAGATGTTGTTTGATTCTTTCTCATGGCTCAACTCAATTTTCCCAGCACCACTTATTGAAAAGATTCTCTTTCCCCATTTAATGTTCTGGGCCTCTTATGGCAAATTAATTGTCCATACAGGTGAGAGCTTATTTCTGAGCTTGTAATTCTGTTGCCCTGATCTGTGCATATTTTTTGTTCCAGTTTCCTGCAGATTTTTTGTAAAAAAAAAAAAAAAATTATTTATTTATGGAACAAGGGAGGAGGGGAAGGAGAGAGAACCTGAGCACCACCCTGGCATACGTGATGGGGTCGAATTCAGGATCCCATGCTTGAGAGCCCAATGCCTTATTTACTGCACCAATTCCCGGGCCACACAGATGGTCGTCTTATTACAACCCTGTAACATAGTTTGAAGTCATAAAGTCTGATGGTTCTATTTCCCCTCTTAGGATTATTTTGGATATCCTGTTTTGTTTATTTCCTGCTTCCGGATAGACTTCTTTATCATGTGTTCTATTCCCTTAAAGAAATTCAGTGGAACTTTGACAAAGATTACTTTGAATCTATATATATTCCTCTGGTTAATTCTGATAAAGATGTTGATTCTCCTATCCCACAGGCATGGAAGATCTTACCATTTCTTTGTGTCTTTGTCTATTTCCATTAGTAGTGACTTGTAGTTTTTGATGTATACATCTTTCATTATCTTTTTCTTTAAATTTTTTATATTTATTTATTTTCTTTTTTATTGCCCTTGTATTTTTATTGTTGTAGTTATTTATTATTGTTGTTGTTATCATCATTGTTGGATAGAACAGAGAGAAGTGGAGAGGGGAGGGGAAGACAGAGAGGGGGAGAGAATGATAGACACCTGCAGACCTGCTTCACTGCCTGATGGGGAGCCGGGGCTCGAACCGAGATTCTTAAGCCAGTTCTTGTGCTTTGTGCCATGTGTGCTTAACCCACTGCGCTAACACCCGACCCTTCCTTTTGTTTTTTTAAAGAATTTATTTATTTATTCATGAGAGAGATAGGAGGAGAGAAAGAACCAGACATCACTCTGGTACATGTGCTGCCCGAGATTGAACTCAGGACCTCATGCTTGAAAGTCCAATGCTTTATCCATTGTGCCACCTCCCAAACCACTACATCTTTCACTTTCTTTGTTAAATTTATTTCTAGTACCTATTCTTTGTGTTTCTATAGTAAACAGGATTGGTTTCTGGATTCCTTCTCTAGTTTACTATTTTGCATGTGGGAATGCAACTGATTTTTGCATATTAGTTCTGTAGCCTGCCACCTTGGTACAGTGCCAAGATGTGTGCTTTGTTAAGTTTGGGCCTTGTCTCTGCTAACATAGCACCCCGAGTGTGATAGGTGTCTCAGGAGCTGACCAGAGTCCTCCGCAGATCACCTCACACCTGCACCGTCCTACTCTCATCCCCACTGTCTCAAATGCAGGTTGTGTGGCTGGTATGTGCTTTTCAGCAAGGGCACTCCTACAAATAAGCCAAGCTCGAGAGTCGGGTGGTAGCGCAGCAGGTTAAGCACACGTGACACAAAGTGCAAGGATACATAAGGATCCTGGTTCGAGCCCCCAGCTCCCCACCTGCAAGGGAGTCGCTTCACAGGCGGTGAAGCAGGTCTGCAGGTGTCTGTCTTTCTCTCCCCCTCTCTGTCTTCCCCTCCTCTCTCCATTTCTCTCTGTCCTAGCTAACAACGATATCAATAACAATAACTACAACAACAATAAAACAACAAGGACAACAAGAGAAAATAAATATCTAAAGAAAAAAAAAGAGAGAAGGAAAGAAAATTACCTTGAAAGCTCATATTATTATATGGCTTTTACTGAGGAAAAAGAGTGAGTTTGAAGATATAAACATAAAATCCTCAAAATGAAATTGAAAAGAGAAATAATAGCAACAAATCCAGAGTAGAATACAGAATAGAATACATGTAACAAGAGTAGCAGAAGAGAGAGACACAAACAGAAGTATCAGGAAAAAGAAAGAAAGAAAGACCCCAGGGGAGATAGTGTACACTACACAGATCACAGAGAACCCCCTTGCTAGGTGTGCTGCAGTCTTGGAGGGCCCAGCAAGACCCGATCCAGCCCACACTAGCCCACTGAAGCACTTCGCCTATGTCTGGAGTGAGCACCAGCATCTGTCCCCATGCGTCAGCAGAGCAATGGAAGCTGCAGGGTTTTCTAGAACTGGGTGGCCTGCCCTCCCCAGCCAAGAGTGATGCGTCCTGGCTGCCAGGCAGCTGTTTGTGTTGGAGATGGAACCCTGCATGGGGTTCTGCGTGATCCGTGTGGCATACTGGACACTGGCAGTTGGTGGCAGAGCTCCCAGTTCCAGGAGCTGTGGTGGGCAGGGAGCACCAAAACAGCCATCCCTAGAGTTCCTGCAACAGCTGCAGGGCTGCCATGCTGGTACAGTGAGAAAGCTTGACACCTGTGCCAGGATCCTGGGAGTCCCTTGACATATCCTGGTGTGTGGTTTTGACAGTAAGGATTTGACATGGTTTGGGAAGAAAGACGGAGCTCCCTGGAAGGCACCCTGCTCTCCGATGCTCTGGGAAGAGGCTAGGAGGAGATGGAAGGGGCACAAGCTTGCGAGGCCCTCCCAGCACCTGGGGGTGGAACCTACTCACCTTAATTACTAACCCTTGCTCAGGCCTCTCTGAATAGTAGTCAGAGCTGCTTTCCAAATCAGTTCCCTATGGGCAAGCCAAGAATGGAGGTCCAAGAATGAAGAATAAACCCATATCCTAACCTGTCAGCAGGTGGCTGATGAGGTCAGAAGCACCTCAGGGTGATGGCAACATCACCCTTGGAGGGACACACCAGATGGTTCACCCCAATGGCAGCACTGAGCTCCAGGCATGTCCAGGAGTGCGTGCTCAAGACTTTGCCAGATGGAAGCAGAGTACAGGAAAAATCCCCTGGAGCAAGAGCCAGGCTGGAGCTTTGGATCACAGTCTGTTGCAACATGAAGCCCTGGGGCCAGTTCATGCCCAACCTCCCACACATGCTCTGAAAACACAGGTGAGGGGGCCAGGCGGAGCCCTTGCTCCCAACTTGCAGGGGAGTCGCTTTACAGGTGAAGCAGGTCTGCAGGTGTCTATCTTTCTCTCCCCGTCTCTGTCATCCAACAACGATGACAGCAACAATAATAACTACAACAATAAAAACAACAAGGGCAGCAAAAAATATATTAAAAAGAAAAAGAAGGGAGTCGGGCAGTAGCGCAGCGGATTAACCGCAGATTGTGCAAAGCACAAGGACCAGCGTAAGGATCCCAGTTCAAGCCCCTGGCTCCCCACCTGCAGGGGAGTCGTTTCACAAGCGGTGAAGTGCCGGGCTAGCGTCTAGGGAGGAAGAGATAGCCCAGGAACCAAGTTCGTGGCGATAGCAATACAAATCTTTATTCATGTGGGCGCCCCAGAGTAGGGTGTGTAGGCACCTGGTTAAAACCACATGGAGCCAAAAACCGCAATGGCCAGTGTCCGCCTCCCCCTGCACATCTGACCTCCTCTATGTCAGGAGTCAGAAGAGAGGGAAACCAGAAACAGAAGTGGCTTTTCTTCTTCTAGCGTTTGCCCTTCTTCCGTAGCCAGTCAACAGCGTCAGGTTGAGCCTGATGTCTGCTTGTTGCTGACTTTGAAAGTGACTGGGATCCATGTGGATTCAGTCGGCTAGGAAGGATTGTCAGTTTCCCCAATAAATGGGTACTCACGGGATGCACCACGAGAAGGTCGATCCAATGCATTCCAAGTGGCTTTTATAATACCGTAAGTGGGAGGGGCTGGAAATGGTAGAGGCGCACCTAGCAACCATTGCCAGGGATTCAATGGCTGGAATTAGCAATACCCTGCCGGGACTTTAGAAAGGAGACGTTTAGTCGTATGTAAGACAAAGCAGAAGATTGGTATGTAGATAATAATACTAACATGGAAATAGGGTGGTTTGTGGGCCCTGCCGAGGTCGACCACATCTGCACAATTTCCCAACAGTGAAGCAGGTCTGCAGGTATCTTTCTCTTCCCCTCTGTCTTCCTCTCCTCTCTCCATTTCTCTCTGTCCTATCCAACAATGACAGCATCAATAACAACAATAATAACTACAATAATAAAACAAGGGCAACAAAAGGGAATAAACAAATAATTTTTTAAAAATCATTAAAAAGAAAAAGAAAACACAGGTGTATCCTTGTGGATGTAAAACTCCAGGATACCTTTGATAATGGCAGATGGGACAGAGAATGAATGAATCTGACAACTTTGAGGAGAGAAGCAAAAACTTGACCTTGCAGGAGGAATAATTAGACGAGATCAGGCATGTTCAGGGTGGTATTGCTAAAGACAGGAGAATTAAGCAGTCTCCACACCCAAAAGGCAAACTTGCAATCTGGGAAATGATGGCTTCCCAGTAAGACTCAGACCTCAGTTTTGGAGTCAAGCTCAGCTTGAACTCCAGACAGAATGCCTCCTGCTGCTGGTTGGGGGGGGGGGGGGAACTCAGGCCCAGAAGGAAGCTTAGTGCACAGACAATATGAAGAGACTCCCCAGCACCTGTAGGACCTGGCCTCAACCACCAGGCCCACAGCCTCTGCTAGGAGATGCCCAGAGCAGAGAACTGTACCACCTTCCTTCACAAGGCTTGTTGGAGAGCGGGGCAGGATGAAGGGCACAGAAGAACTAAGTGGCACCCATTTGGTAGGACAATAAGTTCTAGAAGCAGGGCCAGGTGGTAGCGCACCTGTTTAGGCATTCATTAAAGTCCAAAAGGACCCAGGTTCAAGACCCTGGTTGCCACCTGCAGAGAGAAAGCTTCATGAGTGGTGAAGCAGGGCAGCCAGTCTCTCTCTCTCTCTCTCTCCCTCCCTCTCTCCCTCCCTCTCTCTCTCTCTCTCCCTATCTCCCCCACCCCTCTTAATTTCTCTGTCTCTATGCAATAATAATTTTTATTGGGTGATTAATGTTTTACAGTCTACAGTAAAACAAAAGCTTGTACATGTATAACATTTCCACATAACAATACAACCCCCACTAGGTGCTCTACCATCATGTTCCAGGACCTGAACATTCCCCCCCCCACCCACCCCAGAGTCTTTTACTTTGGTGCAATACACCAACTCCAGTCCAAGTTCTGCTTAGTGTTTTCCCTTCTGATCATGTTTTTCAAATTCTGCCTATGAGTGAGATCATCCCCTATTCATCCTTCTGTTTCTGACCTATTTTACTTAACATGATTCCTTCAAGCTCCATTCAACTGGGCTGAAAATGGTAAAATCACCGTTTTTACAGCTGAGTAGTGTTCCATTGTGTATATAGACCACAACTTGCTCAGTCACTCATCTGTTGTTGGACACCTGGGTTGCTTCCAGGTTTTGGCTATTACAAACTGTGCTGCTATGAACATAGGCATACACAAATCTTTTTGGATGGGTGTGTTTGTTTCCTTAGGATATATCCCCAGGAGAGGAATTGCAGGGTCATAGGGTAGGTTCATTTCTAGCCTTCTGAGAGTTCTCCAGACTCTACAGGGGATATGTATATTTTAATAGAAGTTCTAAAAGCCAAGGAAAGTGTTTGCCTCAGACAAATGATGGCCAGAATGGAATCTATGTTCCAGCCTTCCTCCCATAACCCTGGTGCTCTGTGACTCCCACTCCAGTCCTACCTCCAACAGTCTTATGAAAATGGGGAGTATTAGGGTGCCACTATATTCAAAATCTCTTACAGGGGATGAGTGAGAGACACACATACACACACTGGGGGTGGGGGAAGCAGATGTTCTTGGAGGCTTTATCTACTCCACATACTTGGCCCTGATGCCCACACCCACACAGGCATCTGCTAAACTGTCACTCCTTTTTTTTTTTTTTCTTGCTTCCAGGGTCATTCCTGGGGCGTGGTGCCTGTAACACAAATACACTGCTCCTGGAGGCCATTTTTTTCCCTTTTGTTGCCCTGGTTGTTTTATCATTATTGTGATTATTGTTGTTGTTGTTATTGATGTAATTGTTGTTGGATAGGACATAGAGAAATCAAAAGAGGAGAGGAGGACAGAGAGGGGGAGAGAGAGATAGACACCTGCAGACCTGCTTCACTGCTTGTAAAGTGACACCCCACCCCCCCGCAGGTGGGGAGCTGGGGCTCAAACAAGGATCCTTACACTGGTCCTTATGATTTGTGCCCTGTGCACTTAACCTGCTGCACTACCGCCCAACCCCCTAAACTGTCACTCCTAAGTTCTTTTTTTTAAATTTTTTAATATTTATTTATTCCCTTTTGTTGCCCTTGTTGTTTTATTGTAGTCATTATTGATGTCGTCGTTATTGGATAGGACAGAGAGAAATGGAGAGAGGAGGGGAAGACAGAGAGGGGGAGAGAAAGACAGACACCTGCAGACCTGCTTCACCACCTGTGAAGCGACTCCCCTGCAGGTGGGGAGCCGGGGGCTCGAACTGGGGTCCTTATGCCGGTCTTTGCGCTTCACGCCACCTGCACTTAGCCCCGCTGCGCTGCCGCCCGACTCCCATCTCTAAAGTTCTTTTCCTGCCATTTAACTGATGTGGCATAGTTCTTATTGACATTTGATATAACAGTGTATGTGTAAGGTAGTATGGTTTTAATATTTGGTGTTTAATATAAGTCTTATAATACATTCTTTTTTAAAAAAAGTGTTGTGTTTAAATTTAACTGTTCCAGTTTTTTTCTAATTAAGAAGTAGAGAAGTTTAAATAAAGTTTGTGACATGATCTGGTATTTTGGCTATTAGAAATCTGTAAATATAATTTATCTTTGTAAGTTTTCAGTGATTAAAAATAATGCAAGAGGGAGTCGGGCGGTAGTGCAGTGGGTTAAGCGCATGTAGCGCAAAGCGCAAGGACCGGCACAAAGATCCTGGTTTGAGTCCCCGACTCCCCACCTGCAGGGGAGTCGCTTCACAAGTGGTGAAGCAGGTCTGCAGGTGTCTTTCTCTCCCCCTCTCTATCCTCCCCTCCTCTCTCCATTTCTTTCTGTCCTATCCAACAACAACAATAATAATAACTACAACAACAATAAAACAACAGTAAAACAAGGGGAACAAAAAGTAAACAAATATTTAAAAAATAATAATGCAAGAGAAAACAAAACAAAAAAGTAGCCAACTCTTCTCTAAGACAATGAGAGAACTATGGTGATTATCTCTGGGTGGTGGTGCACCCGGTTGTGCACACATCACAATACCCAAGGAGCTCGACCCCCGGTATTGCATGTGCCAGAGAGTGATGCTTTGGTTCTCTCTCTCACAAACAAACAAGCAAACAAGTATTTTGGGATCAGGAAGTGGCACACCCTGTAGAGTGTACATATTACCATGCATGAGGAGCCAGGTCCAAGCCCCTTGTCCCACCTGCAGAAGGGGAAGCTTCACAAAGCAGAAGAGAAGTACAGCAGGTCTCTCTCTCTCTCTCTCTCTCTCTCTCTGTCTTTCTCTCTGTCTGTCTCTAAAAAAAAAAAAAAAAAGAAAAAGGGGAAAAAAGAAAGAAAAGAATGGTTGCTAGGAACTGTAAGGTGGCTGTGTTGGCACTGAGCCCCTGATAGCAGGAAAGAAACATAAATCAATGGAGATGTATAGAATGTCTAGCAATGATTTCATAACAGCTATAAAAATGCTCAAAATACTCAAGAAAGTGATGGACAACTTGTGCATATGGATAAAGAGAAGAAAGGTTAAACATAAACTTCTAGCAGAAGACAGTGAATGGAGAAAGTTACTAGATTTATTCAACAAGAGACTTCTCAGAACAGATGATAAAATTGTCAAATTAGGTGGTCCAGGAGGTGGTGCAGTGGATAAAGCATTGGACTCTCATGCTTGAGGTCCTGAGTTCAATCCCGGCAACACATGTACCAGAGTGATGTCTGGTTCTTTCTCTCTCTCCTCCTGTCTTTCTCCTCTCCTCTCCTTTTCTTTTAGTTTATTTTCTCTCCTTTTTTTTTTATAGAACAGAGAAATCAAGAGACAAAGGAGATAATAAGGGAGAGAGAGAAAGAGAGATGCCTGCAGCACTGCTTCACCATTTGTGAAGCTCCCTCCCCCCGGCAGGTGGGGACCAGGGATTTTTTATTTTATTTATTTATTTTCCCTTTTGTTGCCCTTTTTATTGTTGTTATTGATGTCGTTGTTGATAGATGGGACTGAGAAAAATGGAGAGAGGAGGGAAAGACAGAGAGGGGGAGAGAAGATAGACACCTGCAGACCTGCTTCACCGCCTATGAAGCGACACCCTTGCAGGTGGAGAGCTGAGGCTCGAACCAGGATCCTTGCACTGGTCCTTGTGCCTTGTGCCACGTGCACTTAACCTGCTGTGCTAACACCCCACTCCCAAGGACCAGGGATTTGAACCTGAATCTTTGTGCACTGTAATGTATGCACTTAACCAGGTGCACCACCATCCACCCTCCCCCACCCCCAATTTTAAAGAGAGAAAAATCTTGCCTAATATACTGCACCAAAGCAAAGGACTCTGGGGAAAGAAGGAAGGAAGTGGGTTGGGGGTTAGGGGTAGGCACCTTTAGGATCCCGATGCATGATTGCAGAAAAGAACGTTAAGTTGGGGGTGAGAATGTTTTGCAGACACTTATCAACCTGTTATGGAGAGATGAAGAATCTTATCTACATGTCAACAACTGTACTGTAAACTATAAACCTCCCCCAATAGAATACAAACAAATCTATAAAAGGGAAGCATTGACAAAACCATAGGATAAGAGGGGTACAGCTTTGCACAATTCCCGCCACCAGAACTCCGGATTCCATCCCCTCCCCTAATAGCTTTCCTATTCTTTAACCCTCTGGGAGTATGGACCCAAGGTCATTGTGGGATGCAGAAGGTGGGAGGTCTGGCTTCTGTAATTGCTTCCCCACTGAAAATGGGTGTTGACAGGTCGATCCATAAACCCAGCCTGCCTCTGTCTTTCCCTAGTAGGGTGGGGCTCTGGAGCTCCAGGACACATTGGTGGGGTTGTCTGTCCAGAGAAGTCTGGTTAGTTAGCATCATGCTAGCATCTGGAACCTGGTGGTTGAAAAGAGAGTTAACATACAAAGCCAAACAAATTGTTGAACAATCATGAACCTAAAGGCTGGAATAGTGCAGATGAAGAGTTGGGGGGTGGTCCTCCATTTTGGAGTTGTACCCCTCTTATTCTATGGTTTTGTCAATGCTTCCCTTTTATGAATAAATTTTAAAAAAATAATATAAACACCCCCAGTTCCCCACCTCCAGCTCCCCACCTGCAGGGGAGTCGCTTCACAGGCGGTGAAGCAGGTCTGCAGGTGTCTGTCTTTCTCTCCCCCTCTCTGTCTTCCCCTCCTCCATTTCTCTCTGTCCTATCCAACAACGATAACATCAATAACAACAATAATAACTACAACAATAAAACAAGGGCAACAAAAGGAAATAAATATTTAAATAATAATAATATAAACAAATCTTTCCAAATCATATGCTTAACATTGACACTTTCCTTACATTTTCATTGTATATTATTACAGAAACATAAGTGAGGGGGTACTCAAGAGGCATTATGAGGGTAGGTAGTTATGTTGACAAGCACATTTTATTTAAAAGTGCCTCTGCTGTGAGATGACATGCACCCCATATGTGGGTGTGAAATCATACCCCTGAAATCTGATAGTTGTGTAAAGCACTGTTAAATCACTAATAAAAAAAAAGTCAGGGAGTTTGGCAGTAGTGCAGCAGGTTAAGCGCATGTGGCTCGAAGCTCAAGGACCAGAATAAGGATCCCGGTTTGAGCCCCCAGCTCCCCACCTGCAGGGGAGTCGATTCACAGGCAGTGAAGCAGGTCTGCAGGTGTCTTTCTCTCCCCCTCTCTGTCTTCCTCTCCTCTCTCCATTTCTCTCTGTCCTATCTAACAATGATGACATCAATAACAACATTAATAATCACAAAAATAAAAAACAAGGGCAACAAAAGGGAAAATAAAAAAAAAAAAAAAACGAATAAAAATGCCCCTGCCTCTACCTTCACGCAGATGGCCCGGCCAGGCTGCCCGGCCAGTTGGTGTTGGGTGAATGGTTGGGCTGTTCCCTAAGGCTGGTGTGGCTGCAGGAGTCAGGGTCAGTGCTGTGGAAGGCTTGCTTTACTTTAGGATTTAGACCCTGGGGTGACCTCTGGGGGGCGGGGCAGAGAGCTGTTTGACAGCCTGGTGCATGGCTCCCTTTCTACGGTCTCCCCCTAGGAAATAAGAGAGCCATCCTTCTATCCTTGGCTTTGTAGGGGTCTTTTACTGAATTTTTTTTTAACTCAGACTTCTCAGTCTGTTAAAAGTTGACTTTATATAAATGTGAAAGCAGCTACAGAAACACGTTGAGGAGAAATGCTAGCTCACTGACAAATTTAGCACTGCTAAAAAGGAGTATGCAGGGATTGAGTCATCTTCACATATCAGGCTAGACAAAGAGTCACTGAACAGGGACCAGAGGAAGTCTCACTGAGGAGGCCCTGGGCCTTACCTCCACGCCCTCAGTCCTCACTGTTCAAACCCCAGCACTACATGGGCGTGTGACGCCCCCAGGGAAAACTCGGGGTGCTGTGGGCCCTCTGAAAAGTCAATAAGGGGGAGGGTGAAGTCACACATGTACAAGACCCCAGCTCTGTGAGGAAAGAGGTGTTAGGCCCAGTCTAACATACTTCTCCAGAAAGGCAAAGGTGGCCACTCAGTGTTGTTGGTGAAAAATTAGTTTCCCCTGTTCAGTGTCTGAAAGCAGAGTGATCCTAGTCCTCGGACAAGAGGAGTCAGAGAAGATGTTTTAAGGGTTTGAGTCCCTGAAGGGATCCTTATACTCATGTCATAAGCAGCTTTTCTAGATCTTCAAGAGGTGAAGAGTTAAGCCCTGATGTCCCTTCTCCAGAGGTGGATCTAGGTCTAATGAACTTTTCTTTTTTTTAATTTTTAAATTTTTTTTTTTTATTGCAGGGTCAGTGAGATAACTCACCTGGAAGACGCCTGCTTTTTTTTTTTTTTTGCCTCTAGGGTTATCTCTGGGGCTCAATGCCTACACTACGAATCCATTGCTCCTGGAGGCTATGTTTCCCATTTTGTTGCCCTTGATATTGTGCTTGTTATAGTTGTTTTTGTTGCTGGATAGGACAGAAAGAAATGGAGAGAGGGAGGAGGGGAAGACAGAGGGGGAAACTGTAAGGTGGAAAATTCCTTGCATTTTCCATAGACAAGAGGACTTAATCAGTAAGCCATTGTCTACCGGATGGTTGCAACTGATGGCGAGAGGATGAGGTGACCCTACTCTGGCTAGGGTCTATTGGTTGTGTAGTTTTACAGTGTTTGAAATCAGCCCGCGCTTTGCTTTGAGTGGATCCCGCTTTTTACTAGGTTTGAAATGATTGGATTCCGCGTTTTCTATAGCATGTTATTGGATATAGATTGATAAGGTGATGTGTTCCCCCTCGTTGAGTGTATTCAGAAATCCTATGAATTGTGTGGTTTGAGCCCTGTTCGGGGTCGAGCTGGTGGACTGCTGTCAGTCACCTCTCGGCCCAGATTCGAATTCGTGAATAAACATCTTTTGCTTCCTTGCAGTGGATGGTGGTTTGATTTTGCTCGCTAACAGAGACAAAGATAGACACCTAAAGACCCGCTTCACCTCCTTCACAGCTGGGGAGCTGGGCGCTCAAACTAGGAACCGGGATCCTTATGCCAGCCCTTGCGCTTTGCACCATATGCATTTAACCCGCTGCACTACCGCCCAGCCCCCTGGTCTAATGAACTTCTTTCCTCCCCTTATCCATTCAGGTCTCCCAAGATAATGCCTGTCAGTGTTGGACTGAGACTAGTTGGGTGACACATCCCACCCATGAACCATTGACTCTATTACCTCCCACTCCTCAGTTCTGAGGATCTGTATCCTTTTTTTTTTTTTTTTTGCCTCCAGGGTTATCTCTGGGGCTCAGTGCCTGCGCTACAAATCCACCTCTCCTGGCAGCTATTTTTTTCCATTTTCACTGGATAGGACAGAGAAAAATTGAGAGGGTAGGGACACAGCAAGAGGGAGAGAGAAAGATAGATAGCTGCAGACCTATTTCACTGCTTGTAAAAGCAGCCCTCCTGCAGGTGGGGAGCCAGGGGCTCGAACCAGGATCCTTGTGCGGGTCTTTCCACGTCGTACTATGTTCGCTTAACCTGGAGCACTGCCGATTGGCCTCCAGGACCTTCATTCCTTCGTCAGACCTCCTCAACCTATTCATCAATGGGAATCCCCCATGGCTGTCTGGAAATTAGAAACTGCTTAATCTAGGTGTAAAAAGTGATTCAAAGCATGTTACATCATTTATATTGTCTCGTGAACTCTGTGGGAACCATGAGGTAATAGCTATTATGACCTCACACTAGAGATGTGGGAGCAGACCCAGTGGGTTAGCCATGCTGGGGCGCAAGGTGGATACTCACAGGGGAGCCAGAGACGATACTGCAAATGAATCTGGGTGCGTCTGAGCCGTGGCACCCACTGGACCAAGGAGCAGGATGGCAAAGATCTGACCTTGAATCCATTTGGGATGATGAGGGAGGGGATGCCAGGAGATAGCTTTACATTCGGACTGAATTCATGGGACATTTCCATGGAGTGGATGTAGCTGGGTCTGTCAAATTCCTTCAGAGAGGAATCTTGTTTTCCTCCTCCTTCAGGTGTAAGTGTAACAGCCTTCTTGCTGTGAATGTCAGGGTGGTGGTACAATGCAGCCTATGTCATATACACAGTGAGCACACATGTAGATATGCACACATGTGGATACACGTAAACATACATATACCTGATATATAAATAAGTAGTATACATCTCTTTATTTATTTATTTATTCATTTATTTTGCCTCCAGGGTTATTGCTGGGGCTTGGCACCTACACCATGAATCCACTGCTCTTGGAGGCCATTTTTTCCCTTTTGTTGTCCTTGTTTTATCGTTGTGGTGGTTATTATTATTGCTGTCATTGATGTCGTTATTGAAAAGGACAGAGAGAAATGGAGACAGGAGGGGAAGACAGGGGGAGAGAAAGACAGACACCTACAGACCTGCTTCACTGCTTATGAAGCTACTCCCCTGCAGGTGGGGAGCTGGGGGCTTGAACTGGGATGCTTACCCCACCCTTGTACTTTGCACGACCTGGCCTTAATCCGCTGCGTTACCACCTGACCCCCTACCACCACTTTTTTTTTCCTATGGCCCCATCTTTTCTTCTTTTCCAAGTTACACCTACATCTATTACTACAACCAAATATCCCTCTGTTTTTTCTCTTCTCTCTCTGGGTCCTGATGGAGTTGGAATTCAGAGCCCTTTGGTCATCTTTGCCTATTATTTCTCCCCCAATGGGAGTATAGATCAAAATTATTTGGGGGGGTGTAGTAGGTGGAAATTCTGGCTTCTGTAATTGCTGCTGCACTGCACATGGACATTGGCAGGTCCATCCATACCCCCAGCCTGTTTCTACCTTTCTCTAGTGGAGTCACTCTCTACCTTTTTTTATTTAAATAAATTTTCTTTCTTTCTTTCTTTCTTTCTTTCTTTCTTTCTTTCTTTCTTTCTTTCTTTCCTTACCCCCTTTTGTTGCCCTTGTTTTATTGTTGTAATTATTATTGTTGTTGTTGATTGATGTCATTGTTGTTGGATAGGACAGAGAGAAATGGAGAGAGGAGGGGCAGACAGAGAAGGGAAGAGAAAGACAGACACCTGCAGGCCTGCTTCACCACCTGTGAAGCGACTCCCCTGCAGGTGGGGAGCCTGGGGCTCGAACTAGGATCCTTACGCCAGTCCTTGAGCTTTACGCCATGTGGGTTTAACCTACTGTGCTACCACCCAACTCCCACTCTCTTTTTAAACATACTTTTGTAAAGGAAAACATCATGAACACTTCACCTTTATATATGGATATTGGCCAATTTTTATTTATATTTCCCAAAAATTCATGAAGTATTTTTCAAATTTTTATTTGAGTTGTTTCTCTTGGTTATTGGATAGCAAGAAGTATCTCTCCTTTAAGTACAAAGCTGTTTGTCAGTTGTAGATATGACTATCACTTTTCAATATATGACTCACCTACTCCACTTGTTGAATTTTTTTTAACTTTTTTTTTTTTTTTTTTGCCTCCTGGGTTATCACTGGGACTCAGTGCCTGCACTATGAATCCACTGCTCCTAGAGGCTATTTTTTCCCTTTTGTTGTCCTTGTTGTTTATCATTGTTGTTATTATTGTTGTCATTGTTTTTGGATAGAACAGACAGAAATCGAAAGAGGAGGGGAGGATAGAGAGGGGGAGAGAAACATAGACACCTGCAGACCTGCTTCACGGCTTGTGAAGCGACCCCCCTGCAGGTGGGGAGCTGGGTGCTCGAACCAGGATCCTTACGCTGGTCCTTGCGCTTTACGCCATCCATTTGCTGAATTTTTAAATTTTTAAAGTTTTTTTTTTAAGATTTAAACATTTAATGTTCATTTCTCTTTTGTTATTAGCATATACTCTGGCCAGAGAAAACTTGTCTATCCCAAGGTCAAGAAGATAGTCTTTAATGGTTCTTTCAAAACTTCACAAATGTACCCTTGATAGGTCCATAAGCTAACTGAAATTAACATTTATGTTGTGCGGGACAGGGATCAAAGGGTCATGGTACAGTAAGTTATCTAATGATTTTAGCATTTCTACTAGTCAATGCTCTCCTCCTCCTCTCCTCCAGCTCTGTCTAAAGGTGACAATCCTGACTTAAGTAGCTCCTGTGTTTATGGAGACTCAGAAGACCCCAGTTCTGCAGTCAGCAACGGTAAACACAGAAAATCTGATGTCGTAGTTGTAGTTCAAGTCTGAGGGCCCGAGAGCTGGGAATGATGTTTATTTTCTCAGTTTCTCACCAGGGTTATTGCTAGGACTGCACCACGCCAAATGGTCCTTTTTTTTTTTTAATTTTTTATATTTACTTATTTTTCCCTTGTTTTTCATTGTTACTATAGTTATTATTGCTGTTGCTATTGATATCGTCGTTGTTGGCTAGGACAGAGAGAAATGGAGAGAGGAGGGGAAGACAGAGAGGGGGAGAGAAAGACAGACACCTGCAGACCTGCTTCACCACCTGTGAAGAGACTCCCCTGCAGGTGGGGAGCCGGGGGCTCAAACCGGGAGCCTTCTGCCGGTCCTTGCGCTTTGCACCACATACGCTTAACCCGCTGCGCCTTTTCTTTTCTTTTCCTTTTATATATTTTTATTTATTTATCTTAATGAGAGAGATCATGAGAGAAAGATATAGAGAAACACTAGAACACTGCTTAGCTCTGGCTAAAATGGTACAGGGGATTAAATCTGGGACCTTTGGTGCCTCAGGCAAGAAAAGTGTTTTTGCATGACCTTTATGCATCTTCTCGGTCCTGTTTTTCTTTTTCTTACTGTCTGTGCCACCATCTGATCCCTGTTTTTCTTCTTCTTAAAGAGATAGAAGGGGCTGGGGAGATAGCATAGTGGTTATGTAAATGCCTTAAAAGCCTGAGGCTCTGAAATCTCAGGCTCAATCCCCAGCATCACCATAAGCCAGAAATGAGCAGTGTTCTGGTCTCTCTCTCAGTATCTTTTCCTCTGTATCTACTCTTTCTCATTAAAATAAGGTAAATGAAAATCTATTTTTTTAAAAAAATAGAAAGATAGAAATAGGGAATGAGAAGGAGAGAGAGAGATGAATAGAGAAGGAGAGCACCAGCAACACTGCTTCACCATTCTTGAAGCTTCTCCCTTGCAAGTAGGGACCTGGAGCTTGAACCTGAGTCTTGGCACATAGTAATGTGTGTGCTCAACCATTTTCACCACAGCCCAATCTTTCAAACAATAATTTTTAAAATGCAGAATAATTATACTTTTATCAGATAAATTGCAGCTAAAAAAAGGCAACAGGAGATGGGGTTGACGGATGGCAAAATAGCTTACCTGTATCACTATGCTTATGACCAGGTGTAAGCCCAGCCCTCACTGCACTGGGAGAAGCTTCAGTGATGTCTTTGCCTTTCTCCCTCTGTCTCAATGACTGAGTGTCTCTGTAACTGAAAAAGTCAGCTTGGAGTATTGAAACCCTGGTAACAATAACAAAGAGAGAGCAAGAGAAGATAGAGAGAGAATGGACTTCTGAGAGGCATGCCATGAAGTAAGAGGGAACAGAACCAATCTCCCTAAAAACACTATCTACCACTATCGAACTTAACAAAACTCACCAACTACAGCTGAGACAGCCACAGAAGCACCACAGCCTAAGCCACCAAGTTGCAGCTGCTGCCATGACACCAACCTGACATCCCTGGGCAGACAACCTCACCAATGTGTCCTAGAACTTCACCTCTCCAGAGCCCTGCCCCACTGGGGAAAGATAGAAACAGGCTCGGGGTATGGATCCACCTGCCAATGTCCATGTCCAGTGGAGAAGCAATTACAGAAGGTAAAACCTTCCACCTTCTGCACCCCAAAAATAATTTTGATCCATAGTCCCAGTGAAGAAGATATGACAGGGGGGAGATTACCAGAAGGCTCTGAATTCTAACTCCATCAGGACCTGTAGAGAGAAGAGGAAAAGAAGGAGGAATATTTGGAAGTAGTGATAGGTATAGGTGTGACTTACAAAGGAAGAGAAGATGGGGCCATGGGAAAAAATAGCCAAATATATTTATTTGTTTGTTTGTTTACATAAATAATAGTTAACCCATATCTGCATCCTTGGGAGAATGTCACTTCCAATGGGGGAATGGGGATACAGAGCCCTGGTGGTGGGAATGATGTGGAATTATAAACTTGTTATCTTATAATTTGGTAAATCAATATTAAGTCACTAATAAAATTTGATAAAAAAGAAAGAGGAAGAAAGAAAAAAAGAAAAAATAAAGGAGAGAACAAGAAATAGATGGGATGGACATTATATAACAAGAACTTAACACAACAAGTAGACATCACACTTATTGATATGTATGTGTATATATATAATATATATTCACAAAATGAAGAGAATCAAAATACACTAAGCAATTATTAATAGAACTAAAGAGTGACACTGACAGCACTACAACAAGAGTAGAGAGTTGACACCCCACTTACAATTATTGGACAGATCAACTAAACAGAGGATAAATAAGGAAATAATAGCCGTAAATGACAAACTAGAGCATAGAACAGATGGACCTAATAGTCATTTATAGAACATACTACCCCAAAACAGCTGAATTTATATTTTTTCAAGTGCAAACTAGAAACATTTTCAAGGATAGAGCATATGTTATGACAGAACAAGTATCAATAAACTTCCGAAGATTTAAATCATACCGTGACTTTTTTTTTCTAATCACAATGCTATAAATTAGAAATCAATCACAAAAAGAAAACTAAAACAAACAAAAACCCCACACATTTGAAGACTAACCACTACACTTCTTAGCAATCACTGGACTAGTGAGGAAATTAAAGCAAAAGAGAGAGAGAGAAATAGAACAAAACCTGGAAACAAATGAGGGAAAATGATAAGTTAATAGCAGTGCAGGGAACAATGAAGATCAGAATGAAAACAAATGACCTAAATCCACACAATAGACTAAAGAAACTAACAGCTAGTCATTTTTGTTTATTTTTCTAGAGCATTGCTCAGCTCTGGTTTATGGTAGTGTGGGGATTTGAGCCTGGGACTTGTAGCTTTATGTACCAAGCCTGATGCATAATAGCATAACTATTATATTCTGCCCCCCAACCCTGAAAGCTATTTTTTAAAGATAAATTCAATAAGCTTTTAACTATACGTATAGAGAAAGCTCTAATAAGTAGAATTGAAATGTAAAGATACCATAGAAATATAAAGGAGTATAAAGGACTGCTATAAACAGTTAGATGCCAATAAACTTTGACAATCTAAAAGAAGTGAATAAAATTTAAAATAAATACAGACTACAACAATAATAAAAACCACAGCTGATTTATCCTAAGTATGGAAACTGGCATAATAATTTAAAAATCTAAAAATCCTAGGCCAGATGGCTTTACTAGTGAATTTTATCAAAACATGAAGAAGGGCTGATGAAATGGCCAACGTGGACCGTGTGCTACTCGCCATGTGCATAACCCAGCTGTGAATCCAACTTCTATCACATTGAAGGAAGCTTTGGTGCTGAGTTCTCTTCACTCTCTGTCTCTGTTTCAAACAACAAAGAAAGAAAGAAAACAGACACTCAGAAGCAAATGAGTATACAAAATGGCTGGTTATTTTGTTGGATCCCTATGTGAAAACAGTAAATTATAATGAGTTAAAACAACCTCGGGAGTCAGGCGGTAGCACAGCGGGTTAAGCACACGTGGCACCAAGTGCAAGGACTGAAGTAAGGATCCCAGTTCCAGCCCCCGGCTCCCCACCTGCAGGGGAGTCGCTTCACAAGCGATGAAGCAGGTCTGCAGGTGTCTATCTTTCTCTCCCCCTCTCTGTTTTCCCCTCCTCTCTCCATTTTTCTCTGTCCTATCCAACAATGACAGCAATAACAACAATAACTACAACAATAAAACAAGGGGAACAAAAATAAATTAATTAATTAATTTAAAAAAACGTATTTATAATTGTGTTCAAAAGTATTAAATACTTAATAAATTTAGCAAAGGGAATGAAAGATCTATGTAATAATAATTATAAGATGTTTAAAGGCAGAAATGTTAAGAGACAAAAAATTCCATGTACATAGATAAAAGATATCTATGTAGTCAAAGTGTCAGTTTTACCAAAAGCAACATACAGATATAATGCAATCTTCATACAAATACAAATGATTTTCAAGGAAATAGAATAAAAATGTTAATACTGAACTATTAAAGACTGAACAGTTAAAGCAAGACTGAAGATAAAAACAGAATAAAAGGATTACCTGACTTCAATCTATGTCACTAAGTGACAGTAATTGTTTAGCGTTGGACTAAAAGTAGCCACATGGCATCCTCAGAGGCAGCACAATGTATAAAACATTGGACTCTCAAGCATGAAGTCTTGAGGTAGCGCCAAAGTGATGTTCTGCTTCTCTCTCCTCCTTTTCTTCTCTCTTTAGTAAATAAATTTCTGTGGCGGGGGAGAGGGTATTAGACAGTGGAGAACAGGAGAGCTAGCATAATGATTGTGCAAAGGACTTTCATGCCCAAACCTCCTAAAGCCCAGGTTCAATCCTCCTGTACCACCATTAAACAGAGCCCAGCACTGCTCTGTTGAAATAGTAATAATAATAACACATGCAACAATGGAGCAGAACTGAAATCCCAGAAATAAACTCATACATTGAGTGATATTTAATTTATAACAAAAGATCCAATGTTATGACAAGGAGAAAGAAAAAAAAAAATCTCTGGGGGAGTCGGGCTGTAGCACAGTGGGTTAAGCGCAGGTGGCGCAAAGAACAAGGACCAGCATAAGGATCCCGGTTCGAACCCCGGCTCCCCACCTGCAGGGGAGTCGCTTCACAGGCGGTGAAGCAGGTCTGCAGGTGTCTATCTTTCTCTCCTCCTCTCTGTCTTCCCCTCCTCTCTCCATTTCTCTCTGTCCTATCCAATAATGACAACAACAATAATAACTACAACAATGAAACAACAAGGGCAACAAAGGGGAATAAATAAATAAAATAAATAAAAAATTAAAAAAAAAAATCTCTGGACATAAAAGAACAGAACTGAGGGCTGGGTGGTGACACACCTGGTCAAGCACACGTTATAGTGCAGAAGGACCCAGGTTTGAGCCCCCTAGTCCCCACCTGCAGGGGGAAAGCTTTGCAAGTGGTGAAGCAGTGTTGCAGGTGTCTCTCTGTCTCTCTCCCTCTATCACCCCCTTCCCTCTTGATTTCTGGCTGTCTCTATCCAGTAAATAAAATAAAGATAAAAAAAATTTTAAAAAAAGAACAGAACTGGAATATCCTCTAGTCCCATATTCAAAAGCAAATTCAAAATGGATTAAAGGCCTGAAACCGAAAATTACATGGACAATAATATAGGCGAAGTGGTCTGTGACATCAGTGTTAGAGATATCTTTGGAGATTGATCCCAACTAGTAGGGCAATAAGAGCAAATGTAAACAACTGGGACTATATTTTTTGTTACTGACAGCAAGATTATTGCTGGGGCTTAATGCCTGCACTATGCAAATGCACCAATTACAATGGCCATTTTTCTTTTTCTTTTTTTTCCCTTTCCTTTCAGATAGGACAGAGAGAGAATGGGAGACGGAGAGGAAGAGAGAAAGATAGATACCTAGATAACTGCAGACCTGCTTCACTACTTGTGAAGCTTCCCCCCTGCAGGTCAGGAGCAGAGGCTCAAACCCAAGTCCTTGTACATTTTAACATGTGCCCTCAAGGTGCCACCACCTGACACTTGGGACTACAGTAAATGGAATTTTGTTTTGTTTTATTTGGGTTTTCTTCATTGTTTTTTCATTATCTTTATTTATTTATTGGATAGAGACAGCCAGAAATTGAGAGGGAAGGGGAAGATAGAGGAGACAGACACCTGCAGCCCTGCTTCACCATTCGTGAAGCTGTTCCCCTGCAGGTGGGGACCAGGGGCTCCAACCTGGGTCCTTGCACACTGTAACATGTGCGCCCAACCAGGTGTGCCACCACCTGGCCCCGGATTTTTTTTTTTTATGCAGTATAAACAGAGTGAAAAGAAAACCTACTGAGTGGGAGAAGATGCTACTACAACTTATATAAAATAAAGATTTAAGATCCAAGATATAAAGACAACTCACACAACTTAAACAACAATAACAAAACAAAACAAACAAGCAAAACCAGGCAGACAATCCAATTAAAAAATGGTCAGAAAACTTAAGTAGACACTTGTCCAAGAGGCTGTACAGGTTGACCGAAAGGTATATGAACGTGCTTGGGAGTCGGGCGGTAGCGCAGTGGGTTAAGCGCATGTGGCGTGAAGCACATGTGGCTTGAAGCGCAAGGGCCGGAGTAAGGAACCCAGTTCCAGCCCCTGACTCCCCTCCGCATCTGCTGGGGCTTCGCTTCACAGGCAGTGAAGCAGGTCTGCAGGTGTCTGCCTTTCTCTCCCCCTCTCTGTCTTTCCCTCCTCTCTCCATTTCTCTCTGTCCTATCCAGCAACGACGACATCCAGCAACGAGGACATCAATAACAACAATAAATAAATAAAAAATTTTAGGGGTCGGACGGTGGCGCAGTGGGTTAAGTGCATGTGGCGCCAAGCGCAAGGACCTGCGTAAGGATCCCGGTTCGAGCCCCCGGCTCCCCACCTGCAGGGGAGTCGCTTCACATGCGGTGAAGCAGGTCTGCAGGTATCTCTCTTTCTCTCCCCCTCTCTGTCTTCCCCTCTTCTCTCCATTTCTCTCTGTCCTATCCAACAACGAACAACATCAACAATGGCAATAATAATAACCACAAGAGGCTACAACAACAAGGGCAACAAAAGGGGGAAAAAATGGCCTCCAGGAGCGGTGGATTCATGGTGCAGGCACTGAGCCCAGCAATAACCCTGGAGGGAAAAAAAGAAATTAAAAAAAGAAAGATGATCATAGTCACTGGTGACCAGGTAAATGCAAATTAGAATGTCAATGAGATTCCACCTAACACATGTGATAATGCTTACACTAAGAGGAACAGCAACAAGTGCTGGAGGTGGTGTGGAGAAAAACTCTTGTGTTCCTTTGGTGGGAATGTAGCTGGTGTAGCCATTTTAGAAAGCAGTGTGAAACTTTCCCAAAAACCTAAAAATTATATTGCACCAAAGTTAAAGACTCTGGGGTGGGGCTGGGGGATAATATAGGTCTAAAAAGGATGACAGAGGGCCTAGTGGGGGTTGTATTGTTATATGGAAAACTGGGAAATGAAATTTTAAAATAGACCCATGGACACAACAGAACAAAGGTTGCTTGAAAAAAATAAGGTGGGTGTGGGGATGTAGGAAAAGTTGATGGATTTTGCTTGTGACCATAAATAAATATTTATTTATGGTCACAAGCAAAGTGACTCAGTCGACTGAGTAGACAAAACCAAGGCTTTCTGTAAGTGATATAACTACATAAAATTTGTGTTTTTATCTCTGGCATTTTTTTTCTCCAAAACTTTTACAATAATCATCTATTATCTTTGTATTGAAAAAGTATTTGTTGAGGTTGGCAAAATGCCTCACATGTGCAGTGTCCTGTCTGGTCACATGTGCCACTCAGATTCAAGCCTACCCCTCACCACATAGAAGGAAGCCTCAGTGCTGTGGTCGCTCTCTCTCTGTCCCTAAATATTTTTTTTCTTTTAATTTTTTAAGTTACTTTTTAAAAATCACAGTAGCAGGAACATGTTTAAAAATCGAGCAGTACTGGGGGCTGGACGGTGGCACACCTGGTTGAACACACGTGTTTCAGGTCACAAGGACTTGGGTTTGAGCCCCCAGGTCCTACCTGCAGGAGAAAAGCTTTGTGAGTGATAAAGCAGGGCTACAGGTGTCTCTGTCTTTCTCTCCCTATCACCCCCTTCCCTCTCGACTTCTGACTGTCTCTAGCCAATAAATAAAGATAATAAAAATTATTTATTTTTTACTTTAAAAAGTTTATTGTCTTTATTAAATAGAGAAGCCAGAAATCAAGAGGGGAGGGAGAAATAGAGAGGCAGAGAGACACCTGCAGCTCTGCTTCACCACTCAGGAAGCTTCCTCCTTACAGGTGGGGACCAGGGGCTTGAACCTGGGTTCTTGCACACTGTAACACATGCGCTCAACCAGATGCACCACCACCTGGCCCCAATATGTGTATATATATATATTTTTAAATTTTTTCTTTATTTACTTATTTCATTTTGTTGCCCTTGCTTTATTGTTGTAGTTATTATTGTTGTCATTGTCATCGGATAGGACAGAGAGAAATGGAGAGAGGAGGGGGAGAGAAAGACAGACACCTGAAGACAGGCTTCACCACCTGTGAAGCGACTCCCCTGCAGGTGGGGAGCCTGGGGCTTGAACTGGGATCCTTACACAGGTCCTTGGGCTTTGCTTAACCCGCTGCGCTACCGCCAGACTCCCATGTATATATACTTTTAAATGGAACAGTATTAAATAACTAAAGATGAAAATAAGAGTGCAAGGGGGTGGGGGACGACTGTGCATTCTATACTGCACCTGTCGTCTCTTCCAAAGAAGCAATTTTCAGAACTTTTGGTTGTTGCTTCTAGTATCTAGCTCTATATTTCTAAATAATGTGTTCTTCCTGCTAGTTTGACCCATTGTGTTGTTGAAGGAAACTTATAAAGCCTATTAAAGAGAAACCTGTCATCCTCAATATGAATGTAAGAACCAAAAGCCGGCATGCAACTCTTCTGAGTCTGGAAAGTGGCAACATTAAAATATCCTGAATCTCTCTGCAAAGGAGCAGGGACAGGATAATCCAGTTCCCAGAGGAATTAGAAAGACAAGTGCAGTAAAAAGAAATACCCTATCTTGTTTGCCCAAATACACAGATAGCATTGACTCAGTATAACAGTTACTGTGTGGAAAAATTTGTACTGAGTAGAGGAATTCTTCTCTCACATAGACATAATAAAATTTCTACATCCTGACCCAGACTTTGGAACAAGTGTCCCAGAGAAGTTGAAGGCCTGGCCTGAGTCATCTGGGCAAGACCTCTTAGTCCAATTCTTCATTAAACTTACCTAAACTCTAGGTCTGTCTGTTTCCAGATGACATTATGTGTTTATTTCCTGTTGGGTAGCTGAGAATCAATTTTTACATTTGTGTTATAATCAAATTATCATTGCTGTTTTAAACAAGGGTCCAGGCTAATGTTTTATAAATATGTAGATAGTGTCTGTTGCAAGACCCAGAATTCTGTCTGGTAGAAGTTTAGAAGTTTCTCTCTCTTCAGAAGCAGTCAGTTTGTATGTCCATGCCTTTACTTTTTGCAGTGCATTTATTTTTATCCTTTAAAGTTATATTTTAGGAGGTGGGGCGATAGTACACAAGGTTGAGCTCACATGTGACAATGTGCAAGGATCTGAGTTCAAGCCCCCAGGCCCCTTGAAGGGAGGAGCTTTGCTAGAGGTGAAGCAGGGCTGCAGGTGTCTCTCTTTTTCTCCCCCTCTACCTCCCTGCCCTTTCCTCTCAATTTCTGTCTGAGTAAGCAAGGTCAGAAAAACATACTTTGAAAAGGATGTGTTATCAGTATTTGTTTTAAATTGTGGAAAAATATGTATAACGTCTGAACCATTTAAAGTGTATGGGCCAATGGCATTAAAAACATTTATACTTTGTTGTTGTTGTTGTTGTTGTTGCAAATATCAGTCCCTTTCTAGAACTTTTTTAGTTTTCAAGTTAGAACTCTGTCCCCCAGGTGCATCTCGGTGCCTAGAAACCACTTTTTTGTGGGGGCTGGGTGGTGGTGCACCTGGTTGAACATACATGTTACAATGCACAGGGACTTGGGTTCAAGACCCCAATCCTCATCTGCAAGGGGAAAGCTTTATGAGTGGTGAAGCAGTGCTGCAGGTGTCTCTCTGTCTCTTTCCCTCTCTATCACCTCCTTCCCACTAAATTTCTGGCTGTCTCTATCCAATAAATAAAGTTAATAGAAAAAGAAAAAAGAAAAAAAAAACACTTTTATTTTCTGTTTCTCTCCTTGAGTATGGTGCTAGTGAGTGCATCAAAATGGCCTTTATTATGTTGAAGTAGTTTCATAGTATTCCTAGTTTGTTGTTGCTTATCACAAAAGGGTGTTAAATAGTGTGAAATGCTTTTCCTGCATTAACGGAGATGATTATGAAATTTCTGTCACTTCAGGCTATTCACAGGATATACAGATCCATTTTTGTATGCTAAAAGCACCCTGTCATTTCAAGAATAAATTCTGCTTTGTCATAGTATATAATCCTTTTATATGCTACTGAATTCAGTTTGCTAATGTTTTGTTGAGAACTTTTGCATTACTTTTCATAAAACGACATTGTTGCATAATTTTCTATTGAAAAAATTGAAATACGGCTCTTTTTCATGCAGGGTTTATAAATGTGGCATATTTACTAGGTATGCAAAGATTGCGGGAGGGGAAATAACAAAAGACTCATGAGGCATGAGCCATGAGTTCTTAAATTGCTTCATATCTGAATGATTTCACAATTCCTAAAGGACTATTATTTTTTAGATAGTGACAAGTAGAAAGGAAGATAGAGGCAGACAGAGAGAAGGAAGAGGGGATATCACAACACTCACCACCTCTTGTTGACACTTCCCCTCTGATGGCTCTCCTCAGTTCCAGAGGCTCCAACCTGCCTCTTCACACATAGTAAAATGAGTTTCCACTGAATGTGAACTGCTTCCTGGCTCCTCAGCTGAGCTGTGACCAGTATAAGCACGTTAGAAATAACCATCCCCATGGACCGACCAGTCAACGCCCAGGTTCAGCAGGGAAGCAATTACAGAAGCCAGACCTTCTACCTTCTGCAACCCACAATGACCCTGGGTCCATGCTCCCAGAGGGATAGAGAATGGGAAAGCTATCAGGGGAGGGGGTGGGATATGGAGATTGGGTGGTGGGAATTGTGTGGAGTTGTACCCCTCCTACCCTATGATTTTGTTAATTAATCCTTTCTTAAATAAAAAATAAATAAAAAAGTGAAAAAAAAAAAAAAAAAGAAATAACCATCCCCAAAGAGGATAAGAAAAATTCTTTGGGGGCCAGGCAGTAGTGCAGTGGGTTAAGCGCACATGGCACAAAGCACAAGGTCTGACATCAGGATCCCAGTTCAAGCTCCAGGATCCTCACCTCAGGAGGTTGCTTCACAAGCAGTGAAGCAGGTCTACAGGTGTCTTATCTTTCTCTCCCCCTCTCTGTCTTCCCCTCCTTTCTCCATTTCTCTGTCCTATCCAACAACAACTACATTAGTAACAGCAATAGTAATAACCACAACAATGATAAAACAACAAGGGCAAAAAAAAGCCTCCAGGAGCAGTGGATTCCTGGTACAGGCACCGAGTCCCAGCAATAACACTGGAGGCAAAAAAAAAAAAAAAAAAAAAAGACTTCCTTATAGGACTTACATAGGGCTTGAATTAATTTCTGTTCTTGCCAAAGAGAGTGCACAACTTCCTAATCCATGAAATATTGAGTGTTTGCCATGTCTATAAAGTCACTGCATCAGTAATGTAGAGAAATTAGTTCCAGGCCAGAATTCCAAACCTCAGCACTGTGGACAAACTGGACTTAACAATTCTAAGCACTGGAGATATTTCGGAGAAACCTTGGCCTCTACCCACTAGATGCCAATATATCACCACTCCCAACTTGCAGTGACCAAATTGTCCTTTAGACAAAAAAAAGGTCCTTGGAAGAGGAAATGATCCGCCTGCTGAGAACCGCTGCTGTCGACCAAAGGCTGTTCTGGTATTGCCCAGTGAAATTTGAAAGAATCAATCTGCACCAAATAAATTAACAACATCTCAGAATAAAGTTCAAGAATATTATTGAAACACAAAATACTGAGCAACCAAATTTTTTTTTTTTAAATCACAATATTATGGTCCGGGAGGTGGTGCAGTGGATAAAGCATTGGATTCTCAGCCATGGGGTCCTGAGTTCAATCCCCGGCAGCACATGTGCTGGTTCTTTCTGACAGCACATGTGACAGAGTGGTGTCTGGTTCTTTCTCTCTCTGCCTGTCTCATGAATAAATAAACAAATTCTTAAAAAAAAAAAACTTAAAAAAAATCACAATATTCAGCAAACAATTAAAAAAAACATACTAAATCAATTTAAAAAACCAGCCAGGCATGAATTAATAAGAGAAAAAAATAAATAAAAGGAAGAAATTCCAGATGTAACACATGACAAAATTATATCAAATATATTAAAAACATGGCATTGTAAATAAAGTGGAGGAAAGATGGAACATTTCAAATGAAGACATAGTTACATTTTAATTTATTTAGTACTAGAGCACTGCTCATCTCTTGCTTATGGTGATGTGAATGGATGAAGATCAAACCTGGGACCTCTGGTGCCTCAGGCATGGAGGTCCTTTGCATAACCATGATGCTGTCTCCCCTTCCCGAGGTTATATTTTTTATATAAAACTCACAGAGGAAAAACACTAGGAAAAACACAAGAGATTCACTTCAGCTTTAAAAACATACAATGCTGGGGGGGCGAGGCTGCAGCACAAGGGTCTTGTTTCCAGCCTCTGGATCTCCATCTACAAGGGAGTCACTTGGCAAGCGGTGAAGCAGGTCTGCAGGTGTCTGTCTTTCTCTCCCCCTCTCTGTCTTCCCCTCCTCTCTCCAATTCTCTCTGTCCTAGCCAACAACAACAAAAATAGAAAAGATGGCCACCAGGAGCATCGGATTCGTGGTGCAGGCTCCAAGCCCCAGTGATAACCCTGGAGGCTAAAAACAAAACAAACGGGGTCGGGCTGTAGTGCAGTGGGTTAAGCGCACATGGCACAAGGCGCAAGGACTGACATAAGGATCCGGGTTCGAGCCCCCTGGCTCCCCACCTGCAGGGGAGTCGCTTCACAGGTGGTAAAGCTTGTCTGCAGGTGTCTGTCTTTCTCTCCTCATCTCTGTCTTCCCCTCCTCTCTCCAATTCTCTCTGTCCTGTCCAACAACAACAATATCAGTAACAACGATAATAACCACAACAATGATGAAACAAACAGGGTAACAAAAGGGAAAAAAATGGCCTCCCTTGGGGCCGGGTGGTAGCACACCTGGTTGAGCGCATGTATTACAATGCGTAAGGACCCGGGTTTGAGCCCCTGGTCCCCACCTGCAGGGGAAAGGCTTTATGAGTGAAGCAGGGCTGCAGGTGTCTCTCTGTCTCTTTCCCTCTCTATTACCCTCTCCCTCTTGATTTCTGGCTGTCTCTATCCAATAAATAAAAATAATAAATTAAAAAAAAAAATGGCCTCCCGGAAAGTGGATTCATGGTGCAGTCACCGAGCCCTGGCAACAACCCTGGAGGAAAAAACAACAGACCCCCCCCAAAAAAAAAAAGTACTAAGGACTTTAAAATAAATTTTAAAATTATCCCATATGAATAGAAGTCAAAAAAGAAAAAAGAGCAGACATACTCCTATTGACAAAATGGACTTAAGTCAAAAGCTATGACAAGAGACAAAAGATTATCAAAAGGTTTAATCTATCAAGAGAATGTGGTAAGTATAAATACTTGTGCACCTACCATTGGAGAATTTAAATATATAAAATACAATGGGTCTAGAGAAATAGACAATAAAGCACTAACAGCAGAGAAATTCTTTTTTTAAAAAATATTTATTTATTCCTTTTTGTTGCTTTTGTTGTTTTATTGTTGTAGTTATTATTGTTGTCATTGTTGTTGGATAGGACAGAGAAATGGAGAGAGGAGGGGAAGACAGAGAGGGGGAGAGAAAGACAGACACCTGCAGACCTGCTTCACTGCCTGTGAAACGATTCCCCTGCAGGTGGGGAGCCGGGGCTCGAACCAGGATCCTTATTACCCTGCTCCTTGCGCTTTGCGCCACGTGCGCTTAACCTGTTGAGCTAAAGCCTGACTCCCTAGCAGGAAAAGTCTATGCTCCACTTGCAACAATGGCTAGATCATCCAGACAAAATGAAAAAGGAAACATTGTACCTAAACTATGCGTTAGGGCGGAGGTAGATAGTATAATGGTTATGCAAAGAGACTTTCCTGAGTCTCAGATTCAACCCTCTACACCACCATAAACTATGCGTTAGGGCGGAGGTAGATAGTATAATGGTTATGCAAAGAGACTTTCCTGAGTCTCAGATTCAACCCTCTACACCACCATAAACCCCAGCTGAGCAGTGCTCTGGTAAAAGAAAAAAAGGGGAGGGGGATCTGGAGGTAGCACAGTGGGTTAAGCGCAAGGACCCAGGTTCAAGCCCTAGCTGCCCCCCACCTGCAGGGAGGTCGCTTCACAAGCGGTGAAACAGGTCTGCAGGTGTCTGTCTTCCCCTCCTCTCTCAATTTCTCTCTGTTCTATCCAACAACAACGATGATAACGACAAAAATAACAACAAGGGCAACAAAGGGGGAAAATAGCCTCCAGGAGCAGTGAAGCCCCAGCAATAACCCTAGAGGCAAAAAAAAAATTAAATATTTAAAAATAAACGGTGTTTAGACCAGATGAAGCTCAGAGACATTGACAGAAAAATCCATTCAACAGCAGCAAAATGTAGCTTTTTCTCAAATGTTCTTGCAACTTTCACAAGGAGAGGTCAACCTCACTATTAGGAAAAGGTAGATCAAAACTGTGGTGAGCTATCACCTGATATCTGTATAAACACCGATTGAAAAGGCGAGAGATAGTGAAAGCTGTTAAGGATGTGGAGAAAAGAGGATAGTTGTGGACTGTGTATGAGAATGCAGATTGGTATAATTACTTAAAGCAAACAAAAACAAGTGTAGAGGTTCCTCAAGATAATAAATATATTTTCTGGCTATTCCATTTCTGGTTATACCGCCAAACGGGACATAATCACTACCTTAAAGAGATATATGCACCCCCACACTTACTGTGGCATTATTCATGACAGCTGAGGTATGCAAATAATATAACAGAACACTCTGGTTCACAACTTAGGTAAAACAAAAACGCTCAGATTTTCCTTAAACATTTTCTATGGGATTTAATTCCGGGGGAGGGGGGATCTAATTCTCAAATGTATGACAACCCTGACCTGCCCATTAGATTCTGCTGTCTTCTATGAGCTTCAGATTTGGCATTTAATAATCTCTTAGTAAAATTTTAGTGTTGATTTGAAGTGGGCATTTTAGAAAAATGTCTTGAGAATATGAATACAAATTAACTTCATTATTTTTAATTTTGATTTCACCGAGTCATTCAGGAGTTAATCTTTCGTGGGTGTTATGCACACGGAAGAACTTGAGAATCAGGTCATCGGTTTATTTCTCAAATAATCACTTGAATTGCCTTTGCTTAGTTTTCAAAAGGTAGTTTCCCAGACCTCTATTCATCTGCATTCTCGCCCTCTCTTTCTCTTTGTAAATTTGGACATCCATGCCCCACCCCCTCTTTAGTTTCCAGAAGTTCTGGTCCTAGAAGCCTCGTTGCTTAGCAACAGGATCACTGGCTCTCCCATGACTACTTCAGATAACTGATCAGAACCACTGCACACTGATTCATCAACTGACCGTAGATACAGTGTCCTGTGTGAGTTTACTGTATAGTTTGACCTAACTTTAAAATTATATGATTAGATTTTTTTAATGCAGTGTTTAAGATAAAATTCTAAGTTTTCATACAGTCTGCCTTGATTTTAAAGCAATCTTAATGATTTCTTTTAGTAGACATAAGACATGTCTTTCTTCCCTACATTCAGAAAAAGATAGGATATTTTTCCAAACAAATTTACTGAGGAAATGATAGCGTATAAAACAGCTGATACAGGAGGACAGCGCCTTATCCCCTAGAGGTAGATGTCTGCACACCACTCCCAGCAGCTGATACAGGAGGACAGCGCCTTATCCCCTAGAGACAGATGTCTGCACACCAATCCCAGCACACAGCCAAGTTTCTTTACCTGTAGATGCAAGGGACCCAACACTCTCTATCCTCAGTCCCACCAGCCCAGAATCTTTTGTCATTGCTGAAATACACCTCATCCAGTCCAAGTTTCACCTTGTGCCTCACTTTTCTTGTCTTCTTAAGTACCACCGATAAATGAGATCAAGTAGTCTTTGTACTTTTCCTTCTGATTTATTTTATTTAATATGATTTCTTCAAGTCCCATCTAAGAGACAGACAAGGAGATTTCATGTCTTATTGCTAAGCAGTATTCCATTATGTATATAGACCACAGTTTTCTTAGCCACTCATCTATCATTGGACTTCTTGATTGTTTCTAGGTTTGGGCTATTATAAACTCTGCTGCTGTGACCATAGGTATGCATAGATTTCTTTGGCTATGTCCCTATTATTAGAGAAATGCAAGTAAAGACAATAATGATATGCCACTTTACAGCTTTGGAAATGTCATCTATTAGAAAGGACAGGAACAACAAGTGATGGTGAGGATGTGAAGAAAAAGGGACACTTCCACAATGCTGGTGGGCATGTAAATTGGTTCAGTGCCTGTGGAAAACAGTCTGGGGTCTCCTCACAACACTAGAAATGGAGATACTCAAAGATCCAGCAGTTTCTCTCCAAAAGATATGATGTTAAGCTAATTACAAAAATTCCTCCAAGGTCGCTTTCTTCTTATTATTATTATTTTTTATTTTTATTTATTTATTTTTACCAGCACACTGCTCAGCTCTGGTTTATGGTGGTAGTGGGATTGAACCTTGGAGCTCAGAACCTCAGGTATGAGAGTCATCTTGAATAACCATTATGCTGTCTCCCTAGTCCCAAGATAGCTTTCTTATTAAAGCTTGCCTCATAAAAGATTTTGAATAGGGAGTCGGGTGGTAGCACAGCTGGTTAAGCGCAGGTGGCGCAAAAGCGCAAGGACCAGTGTAAGGATTCTGGTTTGAGCCCCCAGCTCCCCACCTGCAGGGGGGTCGCTTCACAAGTGGTGAAGCAGGTCTGAAGGTATCTATCTGTCTTTCTCTCTCCCTCTCTGTCTTCCCCTCCTCTTTCCATTTCTCTGTGTCCTATCCAACAACAATGACAAGAATAACTACAATAATAAAACAAGGGCAACAAAAAAGGAATAAATAAATATTTTTAAAAAGATTTTGAATAAAATAATAGTTTTGAAGTTTTTTTTTTTCTCCAGGGTTATCACTAGGGCTCAGTGCCTGCCCTATGAACCCACTGCTCCTGGTGGCTATTTTTTCCCTTTTTGTTGCTCTTGTTGTTTATCGTTGTTGTTATTATTACTGCTGTCATTGTTGTTGGATAGGACAGAGAGAAATGGAGAGAGGAGGGGAAGACAGGGGGGAAAGATAGACACCTCCAGACCTGCTTCACCGCTTGTGAAGTGACCACCCCCACACCCCCCGCAGGTGAGGAGCCTGGGGCTCAAACCTGGATCCTTAAGCCTGCCCTTGTACTTTGCGCCTTGTGCGGTTAACCTGCTGTGCTACCGCCCAGCCCCCAGTTTGTTTTTTTAAAATTGTTGATTCTTTGCCCTTTGTTTTTTGTTTGTTTGTTTGTTTTTACCAGAGCACTGCTCAGCTCTGGTTTGTGGTGGTACATGGGATTGAACCTGGGACTTTGGAGCCTCAGGCATGGGAGTCTGTTTGCATAACCATTATGCTATCTACCCCTGCCCTTCTTTGCCCTTTTTTAAAAGACTTTACTTATTAATAAGAAAGTAGAAGGAGAGAGAGAAAGAACCAGACATCACTCTGGTACATGTGCTGCTGGGTATTGAACTCAGACCTCATGCTTGAGAGTCCAACGCTGTATCCACTGTGCCACCTTCCAGACCACACCCATTTGTTTTTATCTGTCATTTTGTGTGGCTGGGTTTCTGTGATGAGTTCCTCACTACTTATTTCTCCTTTTTTTTTTTTTTTCCTACCAGGGTCATCGCTGGCGCTTGGTGCCAGCACTACAAATCCACTGCTTCCAGCGACCTTGTTTTCTTTTTTGTAATTTGATAGGGCAAAGAGAAATTGAGAGGAGGGGGGAGATAGAGAGGGAGAGAGACAGGGGGACACCTGCAGACCTGCTTCAACACTTGTGAAACATCGTCACTGCAGGTAGGGAGCAGGGGCTCGAACCCAGGTCCTTGCACGCATGGTACTATGTGCACTTAACCAAGTGTGCCAACCCCTGCTTCTTCCCCCGCCACACACACACTGATTTCTCTTGTACTTTCTGTAGATCTCTGTTCCTTGTTTTGTATTGTGGTTCTCATAAGTATAATAACTAAGATAATGTACCTGAAAGTCTCTTTGAAGTTTGTCTTGGTTAACTAACATTTGATAGAATTGCTTTGTCTGTTAATTCCCTCCCCTTTCCCGTTTTATTGTTCTTCCCTTTTGTATTGTGCTTTTAGTTCTAATCTACTGCTGTTCATCACACTTAGAACATTAATTTCTTTGCTTCCTCTTGTGGGACTCTTTTTAGTAATTCTTGTAAGGTTGGGTTGATGATGGCAAGTTCTTTTAACTTCTGGATATTTGAGAAGACCTTTATTTCTCTCTCAAATTTGAAAGGTAATTTTGCAGGATACAAGATCCATGGCTGGAATTCCCTCTCTTTTAGTACTTTGAATATGTCATTCCACTCTCTCCTGGCCTCTAGGGTTTGTGAAGAGAAGTCTGATGAAAGCCTGATAGCTCTGCCTTTGTATGGAACTTCTTTCTTTCCCTAGCAGCCTGCAAAATTCTTTCCTTGTCATTGAGTTTTGATAGTTTTACAATGATGTGCCTTGGTGTCCGTTGTGTTTTGCATGCGTGTACCTGGGTGTGAGCTCTACCTCTTAAATAAGTATATTCTGAGGATTGCCTTAGTGAGGAAAATTCTCAGCTAAAATTTTTCTGAAAAATGGCCTCCGTTCCTTTCATTCTGTCTTCTTCCTCAAGAATTCCTATCACTCTTACATTTAACTTTTTTTTATGAAGTCTTCAGTTTCACAGAGAGTTGCTTCACTCTTTATAAACCTTTCCTCTCCCTCATCTTTAAGTCGAAAGAGTGGGCTAATTGTATCTTCTAGGTGAGATATTCTTTCTTCTGCATGAGTGAGTCTACTCCCCTATGCCTTTTACCTGAGCTTTAACTGCACTCAAAGTGCCTTTCACTCCCTGCAGTTATGCTGCTTCTGACTTGGTGCAGTAGATTGTTGCCAGAGACACCAAGTCTGAGATGTCAGCTGCTTAATCAGCTGGTGAGATCTTCCCTAAATTTTTTCTATGTTTGTAATGCCTGGTAATAAAAGGATACTCATTATGCTGTCTCTCCAGCCCCACTTTGGAATTTCTCTAAATATAGAGTCAGGGGCTGGTTGGATAGAAAAGGATTAATTTCCCAAAAGTTAAATAGCTCTATCTGCTCATCCAGAGGCCTTAATTGACATTTTATGAATAAATGACATTTATGTTTTAAATTTTCTATTCATTTTTAGGAAAGTATCACTTAAGTTGTTGGCATATTTATTCATTAATTTTTTTAATATTTATTTTCCCTTTTGTTGCCCTTGTTTTTTATTGTTGTTGTAGTTATTATTGTTGTTGTTGATATCTTCGTTGTTAGATAGGACAGAGAGAAATGGAGAGAGGAGGGGAAGACAGAGAGGGGAGAGAAAGATAGACAACCTACAGACCTGCTTCACCGCCTGTGAAGTGACTCCCCTGCAGGTGGAAATCATTCAGTTTTTTATCCCAAATCAGAATTAAAATAAATTACACAGTGGAGATTAAATCTGAAGGAACTCATTAAAGTAACTTTGTTACTAAGCACTTGTTGAGAATTATTTTTGTAAGTGAGTTAATCTAGCCCTGGTCTGATTGTTTGGATACCATTTTTAAGTATTGAGTGATATTTTGTTATTCGAAATGACTGTTAGCAGCAGTCATCCATCTCATACTTTTTAAAAAAAAAAAGCAGAAGCTTAAACTTGTATCTGAGAGTCTATTAATATTCATTTTTAAATTGTTTTTTTATTATTTATTTATTCATGAGAAAGATAGGAGGAGAGAGAGAAAGATTAAGACATTACTCTTATACATGTGCTGCCAGGGATTGAACTCAGGACTTCATGCTTGAAAGTCCAGTGCTTTATCCACTACAACACCTCCTGGATCATGAGTCTATTAATATTCAAAATATGAGAATGTTTAAGGTTGGGAAAAAAAAAACTAATATACCAAACTGCTGAAAACCAAAGAGAAAAATCTTGAAACATCCTATGGTCTTGTCAGTGTTTCCATTTTATATATAAAAATTATAAAAATAAAAAATAACACATTCTATATAGTGACTAACTATTGGGAGTGTCAATAATCATGGGTATCTTACAAAAAAAAAATCAGGTAAACCAGAATATGGTGAATAGTATCTTTAAAATATCAACAGGCTCAACCCAGGATTCTGTGTGATGAGAAAATACTCATCAGGAAGCCCAAGTACATTGACAACCTTACATCCATAAGCTAGATTTCCCCCTTGACAGTGAGTCAGAGCAAGCAACTCACTTCTAATGGCTAATGGCAGAAATGACATTTCATGATTCTGCCAGTTATCAGAGTGTTCAGTTGCTATAGTGCTCCAACTGTGACTCACTGCATTAAGTACAGACTCGCAGAAAGCTGTGCTCCCATCCCTCCGCCCTCCAGTCACACATAATAACAGAAGGGGCTCCATGTCGTCTATGGCAGTGACATAACGTGCAGTGTAGCACATCTCTCAGTTCATGCACAGGCATCAGAACATGTGGTCTTGTGGCCTTTTTGTCACCAACCCTTAGAAACCACTGCTTACAGCAATGAATCACAGAAAACAAGCGCTGGAGGAGGATGAAGAGATAGCAAAGACATGGTGACAAATGAAAGTGAAATTCAAATCAAACATAAATGGGGTTGTGGGGAAAATGCTGGCTGTGAGAATATCCGCTTGCAGCCAGGAATTTAGGTGAGTAAATGAGTTAGGGATTATTGTGGCATAAAAGGTGAGGGTGTCAGAGGGAGGCACACCAGCAAACACCTTCACCTTTAAAAAACTTAGGGATATTTCACAACATTTAAAGTGTGAAGGAGAAACAATGTTTGGGAACAAATCCCAGGTTAGAGAAGACTATAACAAGACATCAAATACCAGTATGAAGAAGGCAAGCACTGTTCAAATGACTCTCTTTTTTTATTTTATTGCCACCAGGGTTATTACTGGAGCTTGGTGCCTGCTCCAGGTGGCCATTCCCCCCCCACACGCTTTGTTTGATTTGCCAGGACAGAGAGAAATTGAGAGGAGGGCAGGGGAATAGATAAAGAGAAAGAGAGACGCCCAGTGGTCTGGGAGGTGGCACAGTGGATAAAGCATCAGACTCTCAAGCATGAGGTCCTGAGTTCAGTCCCCAGGCTGAGTGTTGCCTGGTTCTTTCTCTCTCCTCCTCCTATGTTTCTCATTAATAAATAAATAAAATCTTAGAGAGAGAGAGAGAGAGACCTGAAGCACTGTTTTATTGCTTTTGAAGCTTTCTCCCTGTAGGTGAGGACTGGGAATTTGCACCACCACCTGGCCATCTCAAGAGACTCTTGTTAAGTTTTTACCAAAACTGAATACTAACTTTCTCTCTTCCTTCCTTCCTTCCTCTCTTCCTTCCTTCCTTCCTTCCTTCCTTCCTTCCTTCCTTCCTTCCTCCCTTCCTACCTTCCTTCCTACCTTTCTTTCTGCCAGAGCACTGCTCCATCATACATTGTGTCTGGGCCTCACACATCCAAGGCATGCACTCTACCTCTGAGCCCACCTTCACAGGCCTAAAAACAATTAAATTGTCTAGCTTGCTGAGGTATGCAACTACCATATAAAAATGATTTTACTATTTTCTCATTTCCCTATAATGATATTTCTAACCAAGAGGGTGAGTTTTCTCTGTTTTGAGGAAAATTTCCAAAAATGGCCAAAGGACATTTTTCCCAGTGATCACTAAAACAAGCAGGTACATGTGAAGCTAGTATGGCCATTTGTAACAACTGGTTCTCAGAAACTGTGCAAAACAAGGGAGTCTTTTTTTTTTTTTTTTTTTTTTTTGTGGTGGGAGACTGCCTGTAATAGTCTAAAGAATTCTCCAGAGCATGTCTATTTACTATTCAGCACACAATTGCTCCAAGCGATAAGTGCGGCTGGTCCTTAATGGGTGTCCTTTCATCTTAGTGTCCGGAGGGTTTTAGAAGTCTACAAATGCAGCTGGGCTAGTGTGGGTGTATGTCTGCTCACTCACAGAACTGAGGAACCCCTCTGGGTTCTTTCTCTCTAGTATAGATCCCACTCTCTGACTCCCCAGGGTCCTGGTGCTCTGGCTGGATAGGCTAGCTGTAGCCAACCCACAGTGCCTTTTGATTTTGACAAAAGGAACTGCTCTCAGGCAAGAAAAAACGGGAAAAATAATAATAGCACAAATTCCCTCTACAATTTTCAGACTACAGACTCCCTTCCTCCTTCCTCTTTTTAAAAAATATTTATTTATTTTCCATTTTGTTGCCCTTGTTTTTTATTGTTGTCATAGTTATTATTGTTGTTGTTATTGATGTCGTCATTGTTAGATAGCACAGAGAGAAATGGAGAGAGGAGGGGAAGACACGGAGGAGGAGAGAAAGACAGACACCTGCAGACCTGCTTCACCGCCTGTGAAGCAACTCCCTGCAGGTGGGGAGCCGGGGGCTCAAACCGGGATCCTTCCGCCAATCCTTGCGTTTTGTGCCACCTGCGCTTAACCCGCTGAGCTACCGCCTGACTCCCTCCTCCTTCCTCTTTATCTGCTGCAAAAATAGACTTATCTTCTTGGTCTCTATAATATTTCTGACCCGGGGTTAATTTGTTTTCAGGCCACAACTGAAAGAGAAAGAGGGAAGGGGTGGTGCTGAGAAGAAAACAAATTTACTGTCACACCCTGACTTACAGAGGCTTCATTTCACCAGAACTGCCCCCCCCCTTTTCTTTATTGAGGGGATTAGTAGTTTACAGTCAATGGTAAAAATACAGTTGTTTGTGCATGTGTAACATTTCTCACTTTTCCACCTAACAATTCAACCTCCTCTAGGTCCTCCTCTGCCATCATGTTCCAGGACCTGAACCCTTCTCCCCACCCCAGAGTCTTTTACCTTGGTGCAATACACCAAACCCAATCCAAGTTCGGCTTTGTATTTCCTTATTTTTCAACTTCTTGTTTTTTAATTTTTTATTGTTTTTATTTATTTATTGGGTAGAGATAGTCATAAATCAAGAGGAAAGGGGAGATAGAGGGGAGAAAGACAGAGAGACACCTGCAGCCCTGCTTTACCACTCACAAAGCTTTCCCCTGCAGGTGGGGACTGGGGGCTCAAACCTGTGTCCTTGTGTATTGTAACATGTGCACTCAACCAGGTGTGCCACCACCTGGCCCGCCAACTTATTTTTTTTTTAATTTTTGTATTATGTGTGCTTAACCCGGTGCACCACCACTTAGCCCCCTATTTTTATTTTATTTTTTTATTTTTAGTGATTTAATCATGATTGACAAGACTGTGGGCTAAGAGGAGTACAATTCATATAATTCCCACCACCAGCATTGCCATATCCCATCCCTTCCACTGGCAGCTTCTCTATTCTTTTATCCCTCTGGGAGTATGGGCCAAAGATCTTTATGGGGTGCAGAAGATGGGAGATCTGACTTTTGTAACTGCTCTTCACTGGACGTGGGCACTGACAGGTCAATCCGTACCCCTAGTCTGTCTCCCGTCTCTGTCTTTCCCTAGTGGGGTGGGGCTGATGGGACTCTGGGGAGGCGGTGTCTCTCCTTTTCTCTTTTTACTTTTTACCCTCCGAGAGGGGAGAAAAACTGACTGCTAGGAGTGGTGGAATCCTGCCTGCACAAAGTCCCAGTGAAGCCCTGACAGCAAGAGGAAGAGAGGGAGGAAGAGAGGGAGGAAAGGAGGAAAGAAAGGAGGCAGGTCGCACTGAGTGGGATGTTTCTCTGGGGTTATCATATGCACATCATCCTGTCTAGGAAGCTCCCTTTAGTTACTAATTTATTTAATGTTCTTATCATGGAGGTGTTGACTTTTTATTTACTTTATTATCTTTTACATATTTATTATGGGATAGAGACAGAAATTTATTTATTTGTTAATTTATTTATGTTAGGACAGAGAGAAATTGAAAGGAACAGGGGAAATCGAGAGGCAAAGGGAAAGAGAGACATCTGCAGCATGGTTTCACCATTTATGTAGCTTCCACTGCCCCTCCCTCTGCAGCTGGGGACTGGGGGGTTGAACCTGGGCCGTTGCACATGATAGTGGGTGACCTCAATTGGGTGTACCATGCCTGGTCCCTCTTCATCGATTTTAAATTCAAGTTGAGACTTTAGACTTTTTTAGGTTTGGGTATGAGAAGTGGTATTTGACATACCTGGTCTTTATGGGTATTGTGTTACAAAAAACTGGATGCTCTTGGTCTGGGGAGACAGCATAATGGTTCTGCAAAAGACTTCCATGCCTGAGGCTCAGAGGTCCCAGTTTCAATCCCCAGCACCACCATAAACCAGAGCTAAGCAATGCCCTGGTCTTTCTCTCTGTGTGTCTTCCTTTCTATATCTCTCTCACTAATATATATATATATATAATGCTATAACATGTATTAAAAAAAGAAAATAAAAGTTAAAAAAAAAATAGGTACTCTTTAAATATTCTATCTTGGTTGGATTTTTTTTTTTTTTTTTGCCTCCAGGGTTACTGCTGGGGTTTGATGCCTGCACTACAAATCCACTGCTCCTGGTGGCCACCCTCCCCCCCAATTTTGTTGTTGTTGTCGTTCTTATTGCTACTGCTGTTATTGGATAGGACAGAGAGAAATCAAGGGAGAAGTAGAAGACAGAGAGGGGCAGAGAAAGATAGACACTTGCAGACCTGCTTCACCACTTGAGAAGCTGGGGGCTCAAACTGGGCTCCTTAGATCTTTGCGCGGTCCTTGCACTTCATGCCATGTGCGCTTAACCCGCTGCGCTACAGACAGCTCCCTGGCTGGTTTCTTTTGATGTGTATTTGGCAGAGGAGGTAGAGGTGGGCCTGTTGCTGCCATGTGGACTAGAAGTCCAGTTCTGTAATGGCTACTTGTAGGCACATAAGAGAATTCTACCAGGAGCAGGAGTGCCACTAACTGCCTCCCCCTCTCACTCCCCCCCACTCCCAAGGCACACACCTCATTGCATCTAGCGTCACATCAGAAGCATGGGCTTTATTATCAGTGGGTGGTGATACTCTGCTAGGCTTCTCCAGCATGCAAGTGAGAATGAGCCCCTCACCGCTGGGTGAAGTAGAATTCCCTCAGCTCCCTGGAAGTTTTATGACACCATCATGGGCAGGCCTTCCTCCTGACTGATAGGAATGGACTGATAGGTCCTGGCTCCCTCTTGGGGCTTCTAGTCGAGGAATTTAATGCCTGACAAAAATGGAAGAGAGCTGTTGAGAGTGAGTTGAAGTCTCACTCTTAACACTTGCAGGTGGAACTGGAGGTAAGGTTGAAGTGACTGGGGTAGAGCACTGCTTTTCTAAGTCCTATTGTTCTAGACTCCCTTCTTTCTGGTTCTTTGGTTTGAGAGAGAACTGGCTTCCACAAAGACATTTTGTTTTGTTTTGATCTCTGCCTCTTGGTGTTTCCATGTTGCCAGCTTCCCCAGTAAGTCTTGGATACATGAGCAAAAACAAAACAAATGAAACAAAAACCCTAAGGCACTCCTGCTGTGTAGACCGGTCTCTAGGTTCTTTCTGAAGGTCCCAAGTCAATCCCCTTTTCTCTCCATCTTTTGAAGCTTCTTATACTTATACTGTATAGAAGGACAGGAACATATAGGAATAAGGAAATGTAGGAATAGGGAAAAGTCCTTCTGCTACACCATCCTGGAAGGAGAGGCCTTTAGTCATTTGCATTTAGTGAGCACAGTTGCCTTGTGGTTAACCTTGCTCAAGTAGACTTCCCATGGTTTTAGCACAGTCGATAGTGGAAGATTGTTCAACCATGGTCCTGGGTCAACATGTTCTCTGTGATTATTACATTATTGTTCCTTTAGAGAGAAGAGAGGGAGTCTGCTATCATCGATCTGGAGAAATTGCACATTGTGTAATTTCAGGAACTTCCCCATGTTCCTGAGCCTCTAATCTTCATAACTTTCCCAGGGTAGCTTTCTCATCGACCTGTACAGCTTAGATCAGTGTTCCTACTTTTTACTCAGACCCTAACATTTGAATATGTGTGGATTTAAATCTACCATTTTGTTCTCTGCTTTATTTATTTATTTCTGGCAGAAGAGAGAGAGAGAGAGAAGATCAAACTCACTCTGGTACACGTGTGGCTGGGGATTGAACTTGGATCCCCATGCTTGAGAGTCCAGTGTTTTATTTATTACTTTCTGGAACACACATCTTTCTTTTTCTATTTATCTCCATACATTATTGCTTCCTCCTTTTTCCTCCTCCTCCTCTTCTTCTTTCTTCTCCTCCTTTTTTTTTTTTTTTTGTCTTCATTTGGATTAGATCTTTTATATGATTCTGTTTCATTTCCTTTGTTGTTATAGTAACCATTTTCTTTGGTGTTTACTTTTGTGGTTACTTTAGAAATTCATTGTACAGCTTTGACTCAAATCAACCCACCTTCAAATGCTACTGCACTACTTAACTTATAGTAGAGATTAATATGTAGTAAATAGAATAAATTATATGCTTTTATGTTTCCTCTCTAGGCTTTTATGCCATTGTGTCAAACACTTGCTAGAAACTTATTTTTACATACACGAACCCTCACAATACGTGGTGCTATACATAGAGTTATGTCCCTCCATCCAATTCTTACACTGAAGCCCTAACCCTCAATATGTCTATGTTTGGAGATCAGATTTTCAAGGGGTATGAGGTTAAATGAGATAGAAACAAGAACAGGGCCATGAAATAGTAGGCCTAGTATTATTATGAGCCAAAATGCCAGAAAGCACATTCTGTCTCTCTGTCTCTGTCTCTGCCTCTCTCTAGCATGAGGACAAAGAAAGAATGTGGTTCTTAAAATAAAGGATTCTCACTAGGACCCATGATGCTGACACCCTTATCTAAAACTTCCAATCTCTGTACTTGTGAGAAAATAGCATTTCTATTGTTGAAGCAATCCAATCTATGGTGCTTTGACTTCATTCTTTTTTTTTTTTTTTTTTTTTCCTGACCAGGGTTGTCACTGGGGCTTAATGCTTGCATGATTTCACAATTTCTTCTTCTTCTTTTTTTGTATTTATACTTTGTATAGAGGGTAAGAGAGAAAGAGAAGGAGAGAGAGAGAGGAGAGAGAGAGATGCTGAACTGCTCCACCATTTGTGAAACTCCCTCTCATCACACATACCACAGGTAGGCACCAGGGCTTGAACCCCAGTCCTCCTTCCACTTGGTAACGTATAAAGTCCACCAGGTGAGCCATCACCAGCCCCTTACTTTGCTTCACACTTTTTTTTAAGTTTTTAATTTTTAAAAAAAATTTATTTATTCCCTTTTGTTGCCCTTGTTGTTTTTTATTGTTGTAGTTATTATTGTTGTCGTTGTTGTTGGATAGGACAGAGAGAAATGGAGAGAGGAGGGGGAGACAGAAAATGAGGAGAGAAAGATAGACACCTGCAGACCTGCTTCACCGCCTGTGAAGTGAGTCCCCTGCAGGTGGAGAGCCGGGGGCACGAACTGGCATCCTTATGCCAGTCCTTGCACTTTGCGCCACCTGTGCTTAACCCACTACATTACCGCCCGACTCCCATATTAAGAATGTTAAATGTTAGTGTCTGCTATCTTCTAGCTTATGTTGGTTCTGAGGGGGAATCTGATGCCATTCCTATATTGTTTTGTATGTACCTTTTTCCAAGGACTCTTTACGGTTTTTCTCCTTTTCACTGGTCTTAAGCAATTGACTATAATGTGCCTTGTAGCTTTCTGAATGGTTCTTCCGTTTACAATTTCTCTAGCTTCTTGAAACGTTGAGTTCAAAATTTTCATCAGATTTGAGATTTATTTCTTCTAGTATATTTTTCAGTCCAAACCACTCAGAATGTCCAATTACATGCATATCTATCAGTTCTTTTTCTTTTCTTTTTTTGCCTCCAGTGTTATCATTGGGGATCAGCACTATAAATCCACTGCTTGTAGCAGCCATCCCCCACACACACTTTATTGGATAGGACAGAGAGAAATTGCTAAGAGGAGGGGGAGGTAGAGGGAAAGATAGACACTTGCAGATCTGCTTCACCGCTTGTGAGGTGAGGAGCGGGGGCTCCCACCCAGATCCTTGCACAGGTACTTGCAGTCAGTACTATGTGTTCTTAACTAGTACTATGTGCTCTTAACCAGGTGCACCACCGTCCAGTCTGCCGCATCAATTTGATATTGGTCTACTCACTACTGTTATATTATTTTAATTTTCTCCAGTTATTTTTTTCTCTGTCTAGTTGGATCAAGTGTTTTTTATTATGCCAATCACTATGTTGTGATCTAATGTTTAACCTATTTACATTGATAATCATCATTAATAACGGACTCCTGTCCTTGTAATATTCATCTTATGTAAGTCCTTTCTCTTTTTTGAATTTATTTATTTATATTTTATTTAAGAAAGGATAAATTAACAAAACCATAGGGCAGGAGGGGTACAACTCCACACAATTCCCACCACCCAATCTCCATATCCCATCCCCTCCCCTGATAGCTTTCCCATTCTCTATCCCTCTGGGAGCATGGACCCAGGGTTGTTGTGGGTTGCAGAAGGTGGAAGGTCTGGCTTCTGATGTAAGTCCTTTCTATCTATTTTGTCCCTTGTTCTCTGCATTCCTGTCTTAAATTTTTTTTGAATATGTTCTTTCTTCATTTATTGGATAGAAACAGAAACTAAGAAGAGATAGGTAGATAGGTAGATAGATAGATAGGTAGATAGATAGATAGATAGATAGATAGATAGATAGGGAGACCTGCAGCACTGCTTCAGATTCTGAAACTTTCCCCCCACAGGTGGGGTCCAGGGGCCTGGGTCCCTGAGCATAATAACTTGTTTATTCAATAGAGTGTGCTCTGCCCCCATCCCTGTCTTCTTTATGCTTAGTTCTCTTTCTCTATAATGCTTCAATTATGCCTTTACTTCCTGTGTGTATTCTGCATCTATTTTTGTGGTTTCCATAAGGACTACGTTTTTCGTTCTAAAGTTGTAACATTCTAAGTTGCATTTATAACAGTTTAACTTTAAAACCATACAAATCTCTGCTCCCTTACTGCTCCATCCCACCTGTTTCAGTTGTTCATGTCACAAAATTACGGCTTTACATGCATGGGGCCCCAAACATAAACCAATAAATCCTTAAAATACATTGGTACCCACAATTATTTTGAAAGTAAACTTTGAGTTATAGAATATGGCTATGGTAGGACTAGCTTTTGCACTGGTAATTTTTTCCCCCCTTAAATGTACTAGAGTCTTAGATCATGTAGAGGAAAAAAATACAACTACAAATCATTTGGGCTCAGGCAGTAGTGCTCTGAGGTGTGCGCACACATTACCATGAGCAAGGACCCAGGTTCAAGCCCCTGGTCCCCACCTATAGGGGAAAGCTTCATGAGTGGTGAAGCAGGACTGCAGGTGTCTCTCTGTCTCTACCTCTCTACTTCCCCTTCTTTTCTCAAATCCCCTGTCCTATAAAAGAAATACTTAAAAAAATAAGTAAATAAATGATTCATTAAGAAAACATTGCCACGATAATACTAGACTTTGTTGTTGTCCATGTATTTACTTTCATTGAGATTTTAAGTTTTGACAATATTTAAATTATTTGGTTATTAATGAGAGATAGAGGATGAAAATGAGAGTGAAAATGACGGCATCACGGGGGATTGTGGTGCTGGGGAATAGACTCAGGGTCTTACACTTGTAAGTCCTGTGTTCTACCACTGAGCCTCTGCCCAGCCAAATAGTCCTTTTGCTTAGCACTCTGTGTGTGTAATCCAGTGTACTACCACCCGGGCACTAGATTGGTGGGACTAGAGAACATCACTTTGTCGTATTTGATGGTAGTATCAGACTTGGGGCCTGACACACACAGTCTATTGCTAATCCTCCCTGCTGGTCTGATATTTATTTCATTTATTTGAGAGAGCACAAAACGAAACTCTGCCATCCATGTTGTTCTATTTGTTTTGTTATTCTCATATGGTGTTGGGGATCGAACCCAGAACCTCAGAGAACCTTACAGAACATGCTTTATCACTGAGCTACCTCTCTGGCCCCAGAAACTCTAATTTAAATAAATTCCTTCTAAGGACAGTCGCTGATCTTGTCAGTGAAACTAATTACTATCTTTTTTGGGTAGTTATGTGCTATAGATGTACATATTCTATCTTTTCATAGTAGACTGGAAGCTTCTGAGAGCAAGATAAAAATTTGAGTTACAATGTGAACTTCAAAAATTGAAAATAAAGGGGGGCAGGTTGTGATGCACCCAGCTAAGTGGGAAAGGATATGCACGTGGACCTGGGTTCAAGCTTCCACTCCCCACCTATGGGGGGGGTTGCTTCACAAGCGGTGAAGCTGGTCTGCAGGTATCTATCTTTCTCTCCCCCTCTGTCTTCCCATCCTCTCTAAGTTTCTCTGTCCTATCTAATTTAAAAAAATGGCGGGGGGCAGGCAGTAGTGCAGCGGGTTAAGCGCACTTGGCATGAAGTGCAAGGACCAGCGTTAAGGATCCCAGTTCGAGCCCCCTGGCTCCCCACCTGTAGAGCTGTCACTTCACAGGTGATGAAGCAGGTCTGCAGGTGTCTTTCTCTCCCCTTTCTGTCTTCCCTTCTTCTCTCGATTTCTCTCTGTCCTATCCAACAATAGCAATAACAACAAGGGCAACAAAAATGGAAAAAAAATGGCTTCCAGGAGCAGGGGATTCGTAGTGCCAGTACCGAGCCCCAGTGACTAGAAACCAAAAAAAAAAAAAAAAAAAAAGAATGCTTAAGATGTACCTTCTTAGTGGATTAGACTATTTATAATTAACCTTCTTTAGCTTATAGGATTTCTAGACTTGTAGGTCATGGAAATGTCATTGCATCTGTTGATAGCCGTAAGGAGTTCTGTGAGAACATTTGTGATAAGATATTGATATTGATTTCCTGGTGTATTTATGGGACTTTTGGGTGGGTTAAATAAGAGTGAGCTCTTCCTAAAGGTTTTAGACATCTTTCTTGGAAATTGTGTTTGTTGACACGGTCAGTCCAGGTACGTTCTTCTCCCTGTTAAACTCAAATGAGACACAGAACTTTGGTGGTGGGTCTGATGTGGAACTATACATTATAATCTTAAAATATTGTAACTCACTATTAATCACAAATAAAAAAAAAAGTAAAATAAGTGAATAAAACCAGAGGAGCCATGTTCTTTTCATTGTTATTTTACAGACATTCTTCCTGAAGTTGGGCCATTCTACTTTACTTCCCTCTACCCCTTTAATCTTGAGTAAGGGACCATGGGACATGAAAGGATGGATTCAGTCAGGCACCACCAGCACCACCAGTACCACCAGTACCACCTTTTTTTCCTACTTCATAGTACCTAGTACCTATCCACTTAAAGTCCTTATTCTCCAGCTTTCTAGTGATGACGTAAGAGTCCATAGTCTTTGCACTATGGCTTTTTGCTTCTGCTCCAGAGAGCCGTTTCTGTGGTTTGTACCAAAGAATCTGTAATGATTCAGTGTAATGAGCAAGCTTGTTTGTCCAGATGTGGGGTTTAGTGAGTTTTCTTTCAGTTTGGTTAACCACAAGTCCAAAGTGAGCAGACTCTGAGGGTATCTGCTGCACTTATTTAAACAGGCATGGGCTCACCACAGATGCCCTAGGCCTCAGGATGACTATCTTCAAATGCTCTGTACTGCTCAGGCAACACTGTGAGGAGTCTTCTGTGAGCCAAAGTTCTGTGTCTCTCAAGACCACTGAAACATCACAGTGACACCCGGCAGGGTACGTGCCAGAGGGTGAGACCACTACGAACTGCAGGGCACAACAAATTTGGGCTAAAGACCTGGGAGAAAGGGGGCTCAAACCAGGATCCTTGAGTGGGTCTTTGCACTTAGTACTATGTGCGCTTAACCCGGTGTGCCAAGGCCCGGCCCCTAAGTAGCCTTATTTTATAACTTCTGGTTCTACAGGCAGTTAATCATTCATCAGAAAGCTGGAGAGATTTTTTTTTAAAAGGCAATTTATAAACTGTAAAGCACGGCATAAATACACCAGTTGATTCATCAAACTAATTATATTACATGTAATCTAATATGGGGCTAGGCTGATGCAATTACTTTAGAAAAAAAAAAATCTTGCCATGTAGTCGCCTCTAGCCACACATGGCTCTTCAGTTTAATTTACACAAAGTGAAACCAAGCCTTGAGCTCCTCAGCTGCATGAGCAATGCTTCAAATGCTCAGGGACTAAATATGGTTTGGCCACAGGCAACAGTACCTCCGGCATATAAAATTATGACTGTGCAATTTAGTAAGTTTGGGGGATTAGTGGTGGTGTATCCACTAGAGTGCACAGGACCTGGGTTCAAGCCCCCGCTCCCCATCTGCAGAGAGGAAGCTTCACAAGCAGTGGAGCAGTGCTGCAGGTTATCTCTCTTTTTCTTGCCCCCCCTCTCTCTTTGTAGCCCTCCACCATTTTTTAATGTTACTGTTAAAAAAAAAAGAGAGAAAGAAAAAGGTTAAAAAAAAGCAGAAGCAGCAGTAGGAGGAGGAGAATGCCACCAGGAGTGGTGTAATCCTAGTGTAGCTCCAAGTCCCAGTGATAATTTTGGTGGCAGAAAAAAAGAAAAAAATATAAAGTCTCAACAGGAATGGTATCAGGGAGAAGTCTGGCACACCCAGGAAGCACAGGGAAGCCTTTGAGCATGTCCGCGTGGTGAAGAGGGGAGTTCTCTGCAGACTTCCAATCCAGCTGTTGTGAACAAGGAAATTACAGGATCCTGATTGAGACCTCTAGCTGGGATGACCACTAACTGGCCATGTGAAGCATCTGACAGTCACACGTTCTGTATTCGTGGAGTGTGTCAGGAATAGGAAGTTACAGAAATCTGCACGTATCATGTCACTGATTTACAACTTAAAACTATGACTATAAATGCATATTTTAAAAAGTTTTTTTTAAAATATTTATTTCCGGGTGGGGGCATAGCATAATGGTTATATAAAGAGACTTTCATGCCTGAGGCTCTTAAGTCCCATGTTCAATCCCCCACACCACCATAAGCCAGAGCTGAGCAGTACTCTGGTAAAAAAAAATAATAATAATAATTTCCCTTTTGTTGCCCTTGTTTTTTTTTTTTATTGTTGTTGTTGTTGATGTTGTCGTTGTTGGATAGGACAGAGAAAAATGGAGAGGAGGGGAAGATAGAGAGGAGGAAAGAAAGACAGACACCTGCAGACCTGCTTTGCTGCCTGTGGTCCTTGCGCTTCGGACCACATGCGCTTACCCCACTACGCTAACGCCTGACTCCAGTTTTTTTTTTTTTTTAAAGATTTTATTTATTTATTAATGAGAAAGATAGGAGGAGAGAGAGAAAGAACCAGACATCACTCTGGTACATGTGCTGCCGGGGATTGAGCTCAGGACCTCATGCTTGAGAGTCCAATGCTTTATCCATTGTGCCACCTCCCCGACCACAGTTTTTTTTGTTTTTTTTTTTTAAATTATGGTTGAAAAAGAAAATGAACCCACACCTGTGAAAAGCTGAGGAATTTTTATCCAGACAACGAAAGACACTTTCCAGAATATCAAAACAAGACAGCAGAAGCCTCAAGGCTGCAGAGAGCTCTTCCAGGTAATTTAAATTGACAATCAATTAACAGATTAGAGCCTCGCCCTCAGTAAAAGGTACAGGTTCAGATCCCAAGCAGGATTACTTCACCTTTTCAGGGTCATGTCTTCCATGCTCATCAGGCCTGCTGTCTTCAGGCAGATGGAATGAGCACATCAGTGAGAGCTGGAAACACTGGGGAAAGACCTTTTATTGTTGGTGGGTAGGTCTCAGCAAAACAGAATATTAATTAAAAGCATCATTCTGGGCTGGGGAGATGGCATAATGGTTCTGCAAAAGACTTTCATGCCTGAGGCTCTGCAGTCCCAAGTTCAATATCCAGCATGCTGCACCATAAGCCAGAGCTGAGTAGTGCTCTGGTCTCTCTGTGTGTTTCATTTTTTAGAATAAAATGGTTTTTTTTAAAAAAGAATTTATTTATGTATTCATGAGAAAGACAGAAGGAAAGAAAGAACCAAACATCACTCTGGTACTCTGGTACATGTGCTGCTGGGGATTGAACTCAGGACTCATGGCTGAGAATTCAATGCTTTATCCACTGAGCCACCTCCCGGACCACAATAGGCTTTCATATACAAGGAATCACAGAAATAAGACATAGTAAATTCCTACTTAGGGCTGTTGGTAAATTGATAAAAAAAAACACAATTAGTTGAAGAGTCCAGGTGGTGCCGCCCCTGGTTAAGCGCACACATTCTAGTGTGCAAGGACCCAGGTTCCAGGTGCTGGTCCCCACCTGGAGAGGGAAAGCTTCGTGAGTGGTGAAGCAGGGCTGCCGGTATCTGTCTTTTCCCTCTTTCTCAATTTCTGTAATAAAGTATTGAAAAACCCAAATTAGTTGAGATGTGGCAAAGTTAAAAAAGAAAGAAAAGCATATGCCTGTTCCTGGTTCTCCATGTAAGTTATTAATTTTCTCATGGTCCCTTGACTCCCCTGCTCTACACTGGTAACTTTTGCATACCAGGGACTAGCTCTCTTTTGTCTAGTAATCCTTAACTTTTTTTTTTTTGAGACTTTTTGGTAATTTTGGTGAAGTGTATGGGGGTTATGTCTTTTTTTTTTTTTGTACTTAAAATTTTTTCAGATGTTTTTCTGGCTTATGTGAAAATCTCTTGGTGAAATTTAAAAGTCTTCTTATACTCTGAGTGAATTCTCCAAAGGAAGACTAGTTGGAATGAAAGATTTCACTGGGAGTCAGGCGGTAGCACAGTGGGTTAAGCACAGGTGGCGCAAAGCGCGCAAAGCGCAAGGACCAGCCTGTAGATCCCGGTTTGAGCCCCTGGCTCCCCATCTGCAGGAGAGTCGCTCCACAAGTGGTGAAGCAGGTCTGCAGGTGTCTATCTTCCTCTCCCCTTCTGTCTTCCCCTCCTCTCTCCATTTCTCTCTGTCCTAACAACAATGACATCAATAAAAACTACAATAAAAAAACAAGGGCAACAAAAGGAAATAAATATTTAAAAAAAGAGAAAGACTTCACCAATTTGCATAAATTGTGGGTCAAAGAAACTATTATCATTACTACTGAAACCAGGATAATCATTGGGGCTAGGTTCCAGCACTGTGAATCCACCGCTCCCAGCAGCCATTTTTTCCTTTTTTTTTTTTTCCTAATTTTTAAAAAATTATTCATTTATTGGATAGAGACAGCCAGAAATTAAGAGGGATGGGGGAGACAGAAAGGGAGATAGAGGCACACCTGCAGCCCTGCTTCCCAACTTGTAAAGCATTTCCCCTGCAGGTGGGCCTTTTTTAAAAATAATTTTTATTAGATAGGACAGAGAGAAATTAAGAGAGGATGGGGAGAGAGAGAAGGAAAGATACCTTCAGACCTGCTTCAGTACTCATGAAGCAGAACCCCTGAAGGTGAGGGAGCTGGAGCTGGAACCCAGGTCTTTGCGCTTGGTGATACCTGTGCTTTACTGGAGGAGCCACTGCCTACCTGGTCACAAAAATATTTTTTTGAAAATATTATTTTTACTATATTTAAATACAGATGTTTACTTTTTTTTTTTTAAGAGTGAAAGAGACCACAACACCAAAGATTCCTTCAATGTGTGTGTGTGTGTGTGGGGGGGGGGGGCAGGGTCTTGCACATGGCAGAGAATTTCACTGTTCAAGTGAGTGAGGCTACCAGTCCCAGGTGTTTATTATTTTTTTTTGGTAAATATATTTGTAGATGAATCATAGTAGCTGTAATTACTACAGTGCTGTACAGTTTTGAAATCAGGGAATGATACCTCCCGCTTTGCTCTTCTCAGGACTGTTTGAGAGTCTTCTGATTTTGAGTCTATACACATTTTAGAAATCACTATCTTTAAATTCATTGGAATTATATCTCTACATTTAAAAAATTTAATTTTAACAAAATTCTGGATTTGAGCTGAAGATGTAGATTACATAAAAAAGTTACTGTCAAACCCTTTGTTTTGAGCCCCCGTCCCCACCTGCCGAGGGAATGCTTTGCAAGTGATGAAGCAGTGCTGTAGCTCTTTCTCTCCCGCTTCACTCTCAATTTCTGTTTCTATCTAAAATAAGAGCATTTTTAAAAAAAAAATGACATAATTCTGGCTTAATCATCAATTCTGTACTTGTGGCTTAATTTGCTACCATCTTTAAAAAAATTTAAGCCCACTTATCAAGATCCTGAGAGTATTTGTATGTCACAGTGGCCTTTATATGAGGTGCAACTGTAATAAACTAAAACGTTCAGTTTGCCTTTCCAGGGAGAATATGGGGCAGGCAGACTTCTGAGCCCTGTACCCTTACAGATTTCATCAGAAAGAGAGAAGGGGGAGGGGTCTAGAGGTAAGTAAAGAAACCATTCACATTTCATCTTGCAAGACATTTACCTATTTTTTTAGAAAAATGTTTTTTTGAAGTACAATTTACTTGCAGTATTAACCTTATCAATTAATGAGAAGTTCTGGGAAAGAAGGCAAGAGCTCCCTTCCTAAAGGTGCTACCAAATCACCAGGAACCGAAATAAAAAATCCCTCTTCGGAGAAGACTGGTAGCCTCAGAACGTGAAATTCATGAGCAAAATTTCCCAGCCAGAACGCAGCAGAAAGAAAAAACTTCCCCAGCTATAAGGGACCTTTCACGTTGTCAAGACACCCAAGAACCTGACCGCCACCAACTGTCAGTTTGGAAGCTGTGTAGTCTACGACGAGGAATGGGCTCAGACAGAACTCCTATGGAAAGTCCCAGTGTCATCTTTCCAACCTTCCAAATAATTGGGGTCCCCACTCCCTTGGGAATAACCTACAAATATGGAAAATGCATGCCCTGTTAACTAAAGAGACCGTCACGACAATGACTAGGTGGTCACTTCCAGGAGTCCAAGTCGGCGATTCCTCTGGATGGAGAGGCAGCACTGCCCTGCTGCAATCCCAGCCTTCCACCTCCGGCCCTCTCCCGGGCCAGCAAGGGCCAGGGGCCGGCTCTCGGGGTCAGCAAGACTCCGGAAACCCTAGGGGTGGCCAGATCTCTGGGTCCTAGGACTGTGACCGTATGGGTGTCGCTGTGAGACCAGGCCAGAGGCCGCCTTTGCCGAGGCCTCCAAGGTGCAGTCGCCGGCACGGCGCGCGGGGTCTGGCCCTCCTCCTGGAGCCGAGCTGGGGGCAGGGGGCACCCCGGGGAGGGTCTGGCCTTTCTCTCCGGGGCTCCCGATCGTCTCAAGGCTCGAAGCTCTCCGGGAGGCTCGAGTCCAGGTTCTGAATCCCAGTCCCGGGTCTCCGGCAGGGTCCGAGCCCGGGAGTCGGAAGAGCGGGTGTGGGGTGTGAATCTCGGGACTCCGGCATCCGGACCCCGGGTCTCCCGTGCCCGCTGGCTGGGGCCGTCCCAGCCCGGCCCCGGCTCCCGCTCCCGCCCCAGCCCGGCCCCGGATCCCGCTCCCGCTCCCGCCCCAGCCCGGCCCCGGATCCCGCTCCCGCTCCCGCTCCCGCCCCCGGCCCGGCCCCGGATCCCGCTCCCGCTCCCGCTCCCGCCCCCGGCCCAGCTCCCGCTCCCGCTCCGGCTCCGGCTCCCGCGTGGCGCCGCCCCTTCCGCCGCGTGCGTCACCCCGGCCGCCGGCCCCGCCGCAGCGCGGACGTCCCGCCACGGCCCTGGGAGGCGGCAGCACATGGCGGCCGCAGCGGCCATGAGCGCGGCCCGGCCCGGCGCCCCCTGAGCCCGCGCCCCGGCCCGCTCGGCCCGCCCCGCCGCCATGGGCGTGCAGGGCTTCCAGGACTACATCGAGAAGCACTGCCCGAGCGCCGTGGTGCCGGTGGAGCTGCAGAAGCTGGCCCGGGGCAGCCTGGTGGGCGGCGGGCGGCAGCGTCCCCCGCACTCGCCGCTGCGCCTGCTGGTGGATGCCGACAACTGCCTGCACCGCCTCTACGGCGGCTTCTACACCGACTGGGTCAGCGGTGGCCAATGGAACCACATGCTGGGCTACCTGGCGGCGCTGGCCAAGGCCTGCTTCGGCGGCAACATCGAGCTGTTCGTCTTCTTCAACGGCGCGCTGGAGAAAGCGCGGCTGCACGAGTGGGTCAAGCGCCAGGGCAACGAGCGCCAGACGGCGCAGCAGATCGTCAGCCACGTCCAGAACAAGGGCACGCCGCCGCCCAAGGTCTGGTTCCTGCCTCCCGTCTGCATGGCCCACTGCATCCGCCTGGCGCTCATCCGCTTCCACGTCAAGGTGCGGGAAGGGGGGAGGGGTCGGGGTCGCGGGGGGCCGGGGTCGCGGGGGGGGGGCCGGCCCGACGGCGGGGGTGAGGGTGGGCCGGTGCGCGGCGAGGACCGGGCGACGTGATGGGGCGGGGGGCGGCCGCGGGGCCTGGGATGGAAAGGGGGTGGGTGGGTCCTGGGCGGGGCTGGGGTCAAGGCTGGGGTAGGGTCGGTCTCTGGGGGACCTGGGCGGAGTCTGGGGTCTGGTGGCCGGGGTCAGGGTCAGAGAGCCGAGGCGGGGCCTGGGGCGTGGAGGTGAGGGTGGGTCTGGGGGGAGTTGGTTCAGAATGGGCCTGCGAAGTACGAAGTGGATCCCGGTGGGCCGGGGACCGGACCCTGGAACGGGGGTCTGAGGCCGGAATTGCTGGAACTGAGCTTGGCCCGGGATCTGAAGCCCCGGAGCCGGGATTTGAACTGGGGTCCGAGGCCGGAGTGGCTCACGCTCGAGGTTCTGGTAGGGATCCTCAGGGTGCCCCCTCTCTGGGAGTCCCCGAGCGTAAGGTGGGCTTGCCTCGACCCCCGGACGAGGGCCTGATCTGTGTGCAGGCTGCAGACCTGGGCTAGGAGGCGTGCAGAGACCCCTCCCAGATAACCGGACTGTTTCTCCCACCCTGTGAGTCCAGCAGGTCACTAACCTGAACCTTCAGTTGTTTTTCCCATTTAGTTTTTGAACAGCAACAGGTATTCATAGAAGCAAGGTGCTCCGTGGCGACGGGAGGGGTCCCTGCGAGTGGGAGCGAGTGTTTCTTAGCTCAGCTTTGGGCAAGGCCTATGCAGTTGGCCTCCTGGGCAGGACTGAGCTGGGGACCAGGCTCCATTCGCAACAGTTTTATCTGATTTTTTTTTGTGTGTGTGTATATGTTAGAGTTCGGAGTTTCCTAAAACCTGATGGAATGTTGTCGGTTCTGGGGCTGAGCCCGTGTGGAAGGCTGGGGTTTTGCATTCTGGAGGAGGCAGGGCTGGCGTGTAGCTTCCAGGAAGCATGTGGGCTCCCGGCCTCTGTGCTGGGCACTGGAGTAGTCAGAGCTGTGCTGTCAGGCCTCTGTGGTCGCTTTGGCACAGGGCTCCCTGGACCCTAAGGACCCAGCCATGACACCCAAGAAGCATCTGTGACTTCAGACTTGTTTGTCCATTGATTCCTAGTCTTTGCTACTCTTGAAAATCTTTAGGGAGCAGGGACTACTGTTTGGAGGGGCCTGGGCTTTTTGCAGCTCTGCCTGCCAGCTTGTCCGTGTTCCCTTTATTTCTGCTTCCACTGTGCTTGGACTCAAAAGTTTTTGATACCCAAACTCCTGGTGGCAGCCTGCTGCTGTGCTGAGATGGTGGAGGCTCAGCCTAGATTGCTGGCGGAAGTCCCACCCGCCCGCTGCCATTGGAGAGAGGGCTTCCAGTGTGTGGGTTGGTGCTGCGGGACAGCCATTGGTCTGTGTGCCTGACAGACTCAGGCTTCCCGAGAAGATGGGGTGTGCGCCAGGGTCTGCTGCTGGCAGTTCTGCTCCTTGCCCAACTTCGGGGCAGGAAGACAGTCTTTCTGAGGCATGACTGCCTCCAGAAGCTGCCACAGGGAGAGTTCAGGGGTGCACACTACCCACTCCCCAGAAAGACAGGATGAGTTTTCCAAGCAAGAACTCCAAAGTCAATGTTACTTGGGAATTATAGTGTGTGTAGAGCACCGAACCTTAGGAGACAACTACTGAATTCCTTTTTTTTTAAAAAAAAAATTTATTTATTCCCTTTTGTTGCCCTGGTTGTTTTTTGTTGTAGTTATTATTATTGTTGTCGTCGTTGTCTGGGTAGGACAGAAAGAAATGGAGAGAGGAGGGGAAGACAGAGAGGAGGAGAGAAAGATAAGACACCTGCAGACTTGCTTCGCTGCCTGTGAAGCGACTCCCCTGCAGGTGGGAGCTGGAACAGGGATCCTTACTTCGGTCCTTGGCGCTTTGCACCACATGCACTAAACCCGCTGCTCTACTGCCCGACTCCCTACTGAATTCCTTTTTAATCATAAAGCTTTATAATTACAAAGCTTTTGTGCCCTGTTGAATGCCCCTCATACCTACAAGGTGCTCAGAATTTTGACCAGTGTGTGAATACGTGTTTGAAAACTAAATTTTAGCTAGATTCACCGAACTTTTGTTAGGCATCTGGGTACACGAAGATTTTTCTGTGATTACTTTGCTTTAGAGAAGCTTCTAACTCCTGATGTAGAATCGAAGTGTCATCCTAACTGTAGCTTAATAATGTAGTGGTGACTGAACAGGCTGCCCTTAGCTGGCAGCTACTCCCGTTTTGTTAAATTTGGGTGCTATCAATAAAACTTCATCATTAGCCAGTGAGAGGCCAAGAGCTTCAGTACAGTGACTACCCACTCTTCCATGAAGAAAAGGCTTTCTCTTTCCTTGTAGAAAAGAGCCTTTACATTCTTTTCCTCATAGACTTCTCTCCTTTTCAGATATAATTCTTCAACTTGGCTGTCTCAGAGTCCTGCTTGAGAGTGGGATACAGGAGTCTGCACCAATGAAGACCCTTTAAGAGCAGGAATAGCATTATATGAGATTGAGGGGACAACAGAAACTAGCCAGCAGAGCGAGAACTTTGAGGCTAGTAGGAAAAGCAAAACAGTGCTATTGCTTAACGGTCCCTGAGATTAGGGCAGAGCTCATTCTACAAGTGTGATTCTTATTTTTTTTTTATTTACTATCTTTATTTATTGAGTAGACACTGTCAAAAATTGAGACGGAAGTGGGAGATAGAGAGGAAGAGAGATAGAGAGAGACACCTGCAGCACTGCTTCACCACTTGCAAAGCTTTCCCCCTGCAGGTGGGGACCAGGGGCTTGAACCTGAGTCCTTGGACATTGTAACGTGTGCTCAACCAGGTGCACCACCTGGCCCCCAAGTGTGATTTTAAAATCAAAGAAGCTGATGCTCTTGTTTCCGGTCCTGGGGGTCTGAATCTGAAGCTCAGGGTTCTGGACGGAAAGGGAGTGAAATAGGACAGGTTTTTAACTTTCGAGCTGTCAAATGGCTAAGTTAACTACAGCATGTGCCATACCCACAACAGTATGTCACAACATACCTACTGGAAGGGCTAAAAGTCAGCGGTGCTGCCAGCACCAGGTGTTGACTGCAGAACTGAGCAGCTGGAATCGGGGGCAGCTCCCTGGAGAAGTGTCTGGGTATCCCACAAAGTTGAACACAACATTCAGCAGTCTTAATTCCAGTGCCTTTACTGAACGGAAACATGTTCACAGAAAAACCTATACTTGTGCAGGTCCTGGAAAAAAGATGACAGAGGACCTAGTGGGAGTTGTATTGTTATGTGGAAAACAGAAATGTTACGCATTTACTGGTGACTATAAAATATGAATCTCCCAATGAAGGAAAAAAAATGTTTTAAAAAAACCAAACTGTACTTGAACTACATAATAGCTCCAAACTTGGAGCCAGCCAAGTATCATCTAAGAGGTGGGCAGGCAGTTAAACAGGCATCTCTCTACCAGACTGCTTGGGCAGGAAGATGGGACTGTTGGCACACAGCCACGTGGGTGTAAGGTTTTGTGCTGAGTGAAAGAAGCCAGGCTTGCATGGTTTGATTCTGTTATTATTATGTTCTCATGACAGTTAAGTAGCGGGTGTGGGTGGGGGCATGGTGCTAGAGGAGTGGGACCGTAGGTGTTCAGTAGAAGGGGACCTGGAGGGAGAGATGCTGTGTGTCCTGGTGGTGGTAGTGGGAAGGTGTTTGAAAATCAGAAAATGGCCCAGCAGTTGGTGCAGTGGCTAGAGCACTGGGCTTAAAGTGTGAGATTCTGTATTCCATTTCCAGTGTCACATGTGCCAGAGTGATGCTCTGGTGTCTCCCCTCCCCCCTTGCTCTTGCTTCTTTCTGTCTTGAATGTTAGTAAATAAAATAAAATCATAGAACTGCATGTCACAAGCAGACACGTTAATTTGACTATACACCAATCCATAGATTCTTTAAAAGGCTAAATAAAAATTGGCACAAACACTTCACTTCAGAATGTGGGGTAGATGGGGTGATTCTCTGTGGAAATTGATAATCTTGCTGGCCTTCTCTTGACTTCTTTCACCTGGCGAAGAAAAAAAAAAAGGCTTAATTTCCTGCCAGTCTTGCTCAGAGAAGGCTTTTTGACTTAGCAGGGTTTGTCTTTGACAGAATAGTCGTGGAATTCTGTACGGTAATCACTTGCATTTCTTAACCGTTAGGAGACGGTTCCATGTTGGTCATCATTCAGGCACTCATCTGCCCGGGTTGTACTGAACTCCGTTGAGTTTCTGGAATTATTTCCAGTTATGTGCCATGAGTCATCCTAACCTTTGAAACTTCAGGGGAGGTGCTGGCAATTATTTCAAAGTGTTAGTGACCATAAAGCCACCTTCCTGAATGTTCCTGCCCCAGACCCGTTTCCCTGAACCAGCAGCCCATGCGTTCACTTAGCGCTGCAGAAGGCAGTTGCCCAGGCTTTAAGTCAGTGGAGCAGCCATATGTGGCTTGGGCTGTAGGGATTATGATCTGATTCTTTGATTCTTTGTGGGGCAAGGGCAAGGGCTGACTTGGTGGGACCCTCTCATAGACACTATCTTTCTGTTCTCTCCTGGAGGTATGCCACCCCCTCTTGTGTGTGAAGAAAGGACCCGCTGAATAAATCTCATCTGGGGTTAAGTAGCCAGTAGGCTTTTCAGGAGGGAGGTGCCCTGCCAGAGTCAAAGTTCATTTTAGTTGTGTAAGAACACTTGGGTGTGTATATCTACTTGCGGTTCACTCCCAGGTCAAATTTGATAGCAAAGCCACTCCACTTCCCCACCCTCGATGTGATGGGTACAGTTTCTTTATGGAGGAAATGGAAAACTAGCATTGTAGCACATTCGTTATTTATTTTTTTTATTTATTCCCTTTTGTTGCCCTTGTTTTATTGTAGTTATTGTTGTCATCGTTGTTGGATAGGACAGAAAGAAATCGAGAGAGAAGGGCAGGACAGAGAGGGGGAGAGATAGACACCTGCAGACCTGCTTTATCACCTGTGAAGTAACTCCCCTGTAGGTGGGGAGCCGGAGGCTCAAACCGGGATCCTTAGGCTGGTCCTTGCGCTTTGCGCCACCTGCGCTTAACCAGCTGCACTACTGCCCAATTCCCAGCATATTCTTAAAGACTTTGAAAGTGACCAGACAGTACTTAAGAGTTCAAGACTGGCCAGTTTAGAGCTGAAGCTGGCTGTCCATCTGTTTAAAAATTTTTTACTTTCCTCTATGTACCAGTTTTGTCACTTTTTTTTTTCTTCACTTAAAATCATCCATTTTGTAGCATTGTGTCAGAATGTCCTCTTTTAAATTTTTTTAAAACTGCATTTGCTAGGACAGAGAGAAATTGAGAGAGAAAAGGGATAGTGAGAGAGAGAGAGAGGGAGAGAGAGGGAGAGAACGCCACAGCCCAGCCCCCGTCCTCTTTTTAAGGCTACATAATACTCTATTTGATGAGTGGGTCAAATTATGTTTACCGGTGGATCTATTGGGAGATACTTAGGCTGGTGCTCTTTTTACTTACTGTGAATTGTGAGTAATGATGCAGTGAGCATGAGTGTAGAAAAATCTGTTCAAGTTCCTTCTTTCAATTCTTTGGAGTATATACCCAGTGCTGGAATTCTTGAATCTCATGGTAATTTTACATCAAGACATTGCCATATAGGTCTGCATATAGCTGTCTGTGTTCTTTATAGTCTATGTTTTGCAATATGTCACTGTAATAATGCTTAAAATTTTAACATTAATGGCAGAGAAAGACCTAGAGGTGGTTGGATTGTTATGTGGAAAACTGCGAAATGTTACACATGTAAAAACTGCTGTATTTTACTGTAAACCATTAATCCCCCCAATAAAGAAAACTGAAGAAAACTTTAACATTAATGTGATCATACAGTATATCATTCACAGTTCACTTGTTTTTAAAAGACACTTATTTAGGGAGTTGGGCGGTAGCACAAGTGGGTTAAGCGCTTAACCTGCTACACGTGGTGCGAAGCGCAAGGACCAGCTAAGGATTCTGGTTTGAGCCCCGGCTCCCCACCTGCAGGAGAGTCACTTCACAGGTTGTGAAGTAGGTCTGCAGGTGTCTGTCTTTCTCTCCTCCTCTCTCCTTTCTCTCTGTCCTAACGACAACGACGACATCAATAACAACAATAATAACTACAACAACAATAAAAAAGAAGGGCAACAAGAGGGAAAATAAATATACAAAAATTAATACAAAAAGACACTTATTTATTAGTAAATTGGGCAGGAAGGGATAGGATGCACTAGGATACCACGCTGGCACATGCAGTGCTGGGTGTTGAACTTCCAACGTCGTACTTGAGAGTCCAATACTTTATCCACTGCACCACCGCCCAGGTCAAGCAGTGTGTTTATTTTCTTATAAATATATAAATAACTTTTTGTGCCATTACTTAACATTTCTGATTCTTTTTAAAACATATTTATTTTTGCCACCAGGATATTACTGGGGTTCAAGGCCTATATGACTCCACTGCTCCCTGTGGCTATTTTTTTCTTTCCATTGGGTAGAGGGTGAAGGGAAAGAGAGCGAGAGAGAGAGAGAGAGAGAGAGAGAGAGAGAGAGAGAGAGAAGGGAAAACAGCAGCGCTGTTTCATGGCTTATGAAACGTCCCTCATTGCAGGTGTTCCCTTGTGGGGGCTCAGGGCTCAAGCCTGGCTCCTCGTGCATGGCAATGCGTGGTACCCTACCCAGTGAACTACCTGCCAGCCTCTATGGTTCTATGATTCTTCTTAATGCCTCCCTCAGTAGAGTTCAGCTCTTTATATCGTCTCTACAAATGGTGCATGCGCGTGTGCACTTGGTAGATCTAGGGAGTGGCTCCCATCATTGCCAAACCTTCACATTAAATTTTTTTTTTATTATTTTTATTTATTGATTGGATAGAGACAGTCAGAAACCGAGAGGGGAGGGAGGGATAGAGAGAGTGAGAGACAGAGAGACACCTGCAGCCCTGCTTCACCACTTGTGAAGCTTTCCCCCTGCAGGTGGGGACTGGGGGCTCGAACCCAGTTCCTTGCGCACTATAACATGTGTGCTCAACCAGGTGTGCCACCAGCCAGCCCCGGAACCTTCACATTTTTTCAAGAAAGTCAGAAATTGAGATTTTTTTTTTTTCTCTTAAAATGATCTCATTCAAAGAATACCATTTATGTGGCCAGTGGTGGCCCAGTGCATAGTGTGCCAGCCTTGCACACACGAGATTCCAAGTTTGATCCCCAGCTGTGTATATGACACAGTGATAGTCTGTTTCCCTCTTCCTTATTAATACATCTTTTAAAAAAAAAAACCTTTAAAAATACAGTTCAAATCAGGCAAAATGACCAGATTCAGCTGTGAGTCACCGATTTGTGATTTCAGTACTGGTCTTTGTCAGCTATGATCTGTATTCAAATTTCTGCTCTTCTTTATTTTAATTTAAAGTTAGGCTTGTCAGGGGCTACTCTCTGATCATATCTGCCTTCTTAAATCCTTTCAGTCGCCAAGTCACTTCCATTCCTGGGGTCACTGACGTAGGACTTTGCACAGATGCCGCCTTTCTTGCCCTTCAGTCTGCTTCTCACAATCCCCTCTTTGCATTTCCCTTTTTGAGATGAATGGTGCCCGCAGATAATTCAGCGTCTGGTGGACCCCAGGGCACGCTTTGTCCTCAAAGGCTTTGGATGCTGTCTGAGATGCAGCAATATTTCTCCCATGGCTGCTCTCCTCTCCACGGCAGCCTGAGGCTTAACTGGAGGCACGTGTGTTTTCACTCAGTGTCTGGGTTCTGTAATTAGTGAAGCCAGGTTATCCACTTTAAACCTCAAGTCTGCATGCCCCTCCCTGGCGTCACAGCCCTGCTCCTCTTCCTCCTCCTTCATCCGTGGCTTCCGTCCGTTTTGATGTCATAGTCGCCCTTCAGGTTGGCCACATCAGGGCTAAACTCACCATCCCTTACTCCTGGTCACCCACCTGCTGACCCCATTACAGTGGTCAGCCTAGTGATCTCTCACCTGCGTGTCCCACCCTCTTCCCCAGACATTCCAGTGTGTGAATTTTTACCCAAAATGTCATAACGAGTGCTTTATAAGCCTATTCATTGGTGAGCTACGAAACCAATTTGTTGGCTGTTTACTCGCATTCGGAAAAACGGTGTAAGTGAAACAAAGAGCAAGCAGGGGACCTCAGGAGACAGACTGGGGTGAGCAGACCTCCTGAAGCTTACCTGCTGTGGGGAGCATTTGGAGCCAGCCCCACCCCCCACTTAGCTACCAGGTTCTCAGGTGGGTGGTGACAACTCCTTGCAGTTCCTTAATCAAGTTTCCAGATGGGACACTCCTTCAGTCTGAGCCCAGGTCACCAGCCATTGTGTGGCACAACGCCTCACATTGTTCCCAGCACTCCCCACCATACCACTGTTTTCCCAGGAGGTGTCTGCTCCCAGTCTCGGAGGGCATTTCTGCCTTTGGTTACCGCTTACACTCCTCAATCAAGTCAAGTGCCAAGTGCATTCACGATTCTCTCCTGCCGTGTCTCAGAAGACCATGAGCAGCGTCACCTGCACCTGCAGGCACTTCCTGTTCCTGGCTCCCTGGGCTGCCTGTGCAGTCACCCTACCAGACTGCGGGAGCCTAAGGACGGGGCATTCCACCCCCACTTGGGTATGTTTAAGACAAGCACACAGCTTTTTAATTAAGTTTTTTTTCCTCTTCTATTTATGGAGTCCGATGAATTGAGTCATTTTCTTTTTTCATATATATTACTGGATAGAGATGGGGAAATTGAGAGGGGAGGGAGAGATAGATAGATAGATAAATAGATAGAGAGACCTGCAGCCCTGCTTTACCATTTGTGAAGCTTCTCCCCTGCAGGTGGGGACCAGGGGCTTGAACCTGAACCTGGGTCCTTGCACTCTGTGATGTGTGTGCTTCACCAGGCGTGCCACCGCCTGGCCCGTTCGTCATTTTCTTTTAGCACATGAATCAGAAACAGATTTAAGACTTGGTTCCTCACTTGCTTATACTCCCTTTTCTGACCCACTCTATTCTTTAGCAAAGGTCCATGCGCCTTTGCTGGCCAGGCCTGGAGGAGCCATGGCAGGAAGCATGAACCACACAGACTTGATAGTCCGGGGGTGGGCTCCTTCATGGCTTTTTCCTGTGTTGATGTTCAGAATTTGATGTCAGACAATTGTGTGTTCTCTTGAACCGTGAGCAGTTCTCAAAGGGATGCTTCAGACTAGGTCTAAAGACATTGCTGGTCACAGCTGAGGGAACGCCGGCAATGGACAACTGGGTGCTGTCACAGCGTGGTCCCAGATGTCAGTGTTGCCAAGGGCAGCAAGTACTGGTGTGAACAAGTTGAAGAGGTTTAAGCTTCAGGCTTTTGTAAAGCCAATCAGATGTGGAAAATAGAGACTGCAAGTAATGCAAGAAAGAGAAGAACTTAAAACAGCAACTTCAGGGGTTGGGGAGACGGCACCGTCTGCACTGCAACAGCCTTTTATTCCTGAGGCATCCAAGGTCCCCAGGTCCAGTCCTCAGGCACCACCAATAAGCCAGAACTGAGTGGTGCTCTGGTAAAATAAATAAATAAAAATCCAATTTCATTTTCTAGATTATTGCCGTGTCTGAAATATATGTCTATATTCACTTGCTTTTCACGTTGCTTTGCACAATGGGAATTTATACAGTGGAAAGACGTGGTGTTAATAAGCAACCATTCTGGGAGTCGGGCGGTAGCACAGCGGGTTAAGCGCACGTGGCGCAAAGTGCAAGGACCGGCTTAAAGATCCTGGTTCGAGCCCCCGGCTCCCCACCTGCAGGGGATTTGCTTCTCAGGTGGTGAAGCAGGTCTGCAGGTGTCTGTCTTTCTCTCCTCCTGTCTTACCCTCCTCTCTCTATTTCTCTCTGTCCTGTCCAACAACGAAGACATCATCAACAGCAATAACTACAACTACAAAACAACAAGGGCAACAAAAGGGAAAATAAGTAATAAAAATTTTTTTTAAAAAAGCAACCATTCTTAGCAATAAATGCCTAATATCATGTGACATGTGAGGAGATGCTTTTCTGGTGTGTGTGTGTGGGGGGCGCGAAAGATAGCTCAGTGGTAGAGCTAGTGTGGTGCTTGCGTGCATGAGGTTCGAGCTTCCACTCCCAGTGCCTCATGGACCAGAACTGAACAGTTCGTTGGTATGCTTCCCTCATAAAAAGGTCTTTAAAATTTAAAAGCCATTTTATTGGCTCCATGTTTTGCATGTTATTAAGATATGCTCTTCATCTCTCCCACGATGGCTCTGTATCTGTATATACTGTAGAATGATCTTTTTAAAAAAATATTTATTTTTTGCCCTTGTTTTATTGTTGTAGTTATTATTGATGATGTCGTTGTTGGATAGGACAGAGAGAAATAGAAAGAGGAGGGAAAGAAAGAGAGGGGGAGAGAAAGATAAGACCCCTGCAGACCTGCCTCACCACTTGTAAAGTGGCTCCCCTGCAGGTGGGGAGCCAGGGCCTTGAACCAGAATCCTTAAGCTGGTCCCTGTGCTTTACGCCATGTGTGCTTAACCCACTGCGCTACCGCCTGACTCCCTGTAGAATGATCTTAATATGTCTAGTTAGCACTCATCATTGCAGGACTTTTTTCCCTCATCATGTCATGAGAGTTTTATAGATGTGTTTTCTTAGCAATTGTCACATATACAGCTTAGTGTTATGAAGTCTAGCAGACTACTGTTCTATTTCCTGGGCTGACTTTATAACCGGGAGTTTAGCTTGTGATCATCTTCATTTTAGAATTTAAAACATTTGGAACTTTTCCCCAATGAATGCATAGACAAATAATTTCTAAATAGAACTGTTCAACAGATAAACGAGTCAGATTTCACATAAAAATGTTCTAAAATTCTCCCAACACCGCTACATAACTGCACCATTTATTTCATCTTTACTTGAGGTCACATTTCCTCTGGGAAGTAGTTCTTTGCTGGCTTTGACCGCTGTCCAGCTCTTAGCACATCGTCTGGCATCTGATAGATGTTCGGAATGTCAGACAGGCTCGTCAGTTCCACCTTTCAGCCCCTCAGTGCCCTTAGTGCTCTTAGGACGGACAGAATGGTTGGGGGAAGAAGTCTAGCACACTGCACTGACGGCTCCTTAGCCTTGGCCTCTGCCTGCCTTCTCCCCATCTTGGTGGATTCATCTGAATCGGCCTCTGTGCCTCTTAACTTCAGAGCTGATTGAGTTCATAAAGAAGTGGCTACTTGGGAGTCGGGCGGTAGTACAGCGGGTTAAGTGCACGTGGCACGAAGCGAAAGCACCAGCGTAAGGATCCAGGTTCAAACCCCTGGCTCCCCACCTGCAGGGGAGACACTTCACAGGCGGTGAAGCAGGTCTGCAGGTGTCTTATCTTTCTCTACCCCTCTCTTGTCTTCCCCTCCTCTCTCAATTTCTCTCTATCCTATCCAACAACAACATCAATGGCAACAATAACGACAACAACAAGGGCAAAAAAATGAAATAAAAAAGTGGCTACTTATGGAAATGGACCAGATTTAGCCATCTTTTCTTTCTTGTTATACTTGGTTCTGTCAAAAGTTTCTAGACACCCGAGGGCTAGTGAAGAGTCGAACCTGACACACTGCATTATCTGCGAAGGTGGCGGTGAATCTGCAGTAGTCACAGAAAGCCATCCAGAAACATAACCCTTTTGTGCCTCCGTCATCTGGTCTATCAGTCTCCCGTTCCTCTGTGAGCCATGAAACACCAGTGTAAAGAGTTTGCAAGTGTCGCTATCTTGAAAACACTTGTTAATTCAGGGTTCATTTCCCTGAATTTTGAAGCATACATTTTGATACTTGTTGGAATAAGATTTTTAAAGAGAATACTATTAACTGCAAGGGCTAGCTGAGTCACCAGAAGATTAACAGTGAATCAATAATGCATACAAATAATCTTGGTATTTCCGCATACTCTTTTGTCATTGTTCTGATTTGCATTTCTCTGTTGACTTCCACTCTTAATTGTGTTAGTGGAGAAAGAAAACAGCTTTAACATTGAATAAGCATTGAGCCCAGACTGCAGTCGCCTCAAAGATGGGAAGGCAGAAAGAAACCCCCACTCTCTGTAGCAGTAGAGACATGCAGTCATTACATGCCTGTGATTATGTGGTTGTCAGCACCCAGAGGGAAGAGAAACTGCCTGCTCTTGATAAATAGGAAGTTCCATCTTGGAGCTCAGTACCCAGGCTTTTAAGAAGACTGCAAGAGGGGTGCTGACCTCCTTTTATTGTTTTATTTAGAAAATTGTAATACATTTTTTTACATTTATTTATTTTCTCTTTTGTTGCCCCCCCCTTTTTTTATTACTGTTGTAGTCGTTATTGAAGTCGTCGTCGTTGGATAGGACAGAGAGAAATGGAGAGAGATGGGGAAGACAGAGGGGGAGAGAAAGACAGGCACCTGCAGACCTGCTTCACTGCCTGTGAAAGAGACTCCCCTGCAGGTGGGGAGCTGGGGGTTGAACTGGGATCCTTAGTTGGTCCTTGAGCTTCGCGGCGCCACCTGCGCTACCGCCCAACTCCCCCCCCCCCTTTATTTTTTACTGGAGGACTGATCAGCTCTGGCTTTTGGTGGAGGGGGGAATTAAACCTGGGACTTCTGAAGCCTCAGGCATGAGAGTCTCTTTGCATAACTGTTATTCGATCTACCCTCACCCCTGTAATACATTCTATATGACAAATACTTGAGCAGTTTATTCATGTTTATGTGTATGTACTGCTTAATGTTATTAAGCATCGTGTCTCTACACTACCATCTGCATGTAGAACTTTTCATTGTACAAAGTTAAGTTCTGGGGGTCGGGCGGTAGTGTAGTGGGTTAAGCGCTCATGCACAAAGTGCAAGGATCCTCAGAGATCCCAGTTTGAGCCCCCGGCTCTCCACCTGCAGGAGGGTCACTTCACAAGTGGTGAAGCAGGTCTGCAGGTGTTTATCTTTCTCTCCACCTCTCTATCTTCCCCTCCTCTCTCGATTTCTCTCTGTCTTATCCAACAACAGCAGCAGCAGCAACAACAAAAAAATAATAACAGCAATAACAATGATAAACAAGGGCAACAAAAGGGAAAAAAATGGCCTCCAGGAGCAGTGGATTCATAATGCAGGCACCAAGCCCCAGCAATAACCCTGGAGGCAAAAGAAAAAAAAAAATCAAAGGTCTGATCCCCTCATATAATCCTGTGTCCCATTCCCTCTAACCCAAGGCACCCTCCATTTCTTCTTTGCTTCTATGGACCTGGCGACTCTGGAGCCCTTGTACCCTCCCCTCCCCTCCCCTCCCCTCCCCTCCCCTCCCCTCCCCTCCCCTCCCCTCCCCTCCCCTTCCCGCTCTGGTTTATGCTGGTGCTCGGGATTGCACCAAGGACCTCAGAGCCTCAGACACGGAAACTCTTTTTGCAGGACCATGATGCTGTCTCCCCTGCCCAGTAGTTACTCTTTTCTAACTGACTTGTTGACCATTTGTCTTAAGATCAGTTCAAGTTGTGACATGTTGCGGGTTTTCCTTCCGTTTAAGGACTTAAATACTGTTCAACTGACTGACTATATTTTGTTTTATCTGTTCCTCTCTTATTCCACCTTCTGCCTATTGTGGCTAAGGACATTATGGATGTGGGTGTATACGTATCTGAGTTTTTGCTTTCACTTCTTTTAGGTGTGTGCCAAGGAGCCAAATTGGAGCCAAGTTCTGTGTTTATCTTTATTTATTTATTGGATAGAAACAGCCAGAGATCGAGAGGGAAGGGAAGGGGGTGGTAGAGAAGGGAGAGAGACAGAGAGACACCTGCCACACTTGCTTCACCACTCATAAAGCTCCCCCCCCTTACAGGTGGGGACTGGGGGTGTGAACCCTGATCTTTGCGCATTGTAACATGTGCGCTCAACCAGGTGCTCCACCTCCTGGCCCCCTATTTCTTTGTTTAACTGTGGGTCCTTCATACTGTTTTCCTTAGTCTTTGTACCAATTTATATCCCCTTGTCACAACTGTCTCAGTGCTTGCTTATATCTGTTTGTTTTGAATAACCACTATGCTATTTTCCTGCCTATTTGTTTTGTTAGCCATCTCCCTCCCCAGAGCGTCACTGGGGCTTCATGCCTGCATAATTCCACAGCTCTCCGTGGACTATTTTCACCCCACCCCCGTTAGAGAGTAAAAGGCAGAGACAGAGAAGGAAGATGCCATAGCACTGCGTCACAGCTCACGAAGCTTCCCTTTGCCACTGCTCCCAGGTTGTAGCCAGGGGCTCAAACCAGTTCCTTCTGCATAATTAAGTGTGCACTCTACCGGGTGATACTTCTGACCCCCTTGATAGCCATCTTCATAGGTATGGAACGGTAAGTAATTGTAGTTTTGATTTACATTCTCAAATGACTAGTGAGGTGGAGCATACTTGTATGTGCCCCTTCACCTTAACACCAAGGTTATTGCTGGGGCTTGGGGTCTGCATGGCTCCACTGTTTCCAGTGACTTTTTTTTTTCTTTCCTTTTTTATATATTGTGAGGGATAGATAGGGTGTGGGAGGGAGAGACCACAGCACTGCATCACTGCTCATGAAGCTTCTCCCTTGCAGGTGGGAGCCAGGGACTTGAACCTGGGTTTTTGTGTGCATGGTCACATGTCTGTTGAACCAGGTGAACCACTACTGGGCCTCTTCCTTATTTTTTTTTTAAAATAGTTATTTTATTTATTTATTCCCTTTTGTTGCCCTTGTTGTTTTATTGTTGTAGTTATTATTGTTGTTGTCGTTGTTGGATAGGACAGAGAGAAATGGAGAGAGGAGGGGAAGACAGAGAGGAGGAGAGAAAGACAGACACCTGCAGACCTGTTTCACTGCCTGTGAAGCGACTCCCCTGCAGGTGGGGAGCCGGGGTTCGAACCGGGATCCTTATGCCGGTCCTTGTGCTTTGCGCCACCTGCGCTTAACCCGCTGCGCTACAGCCCGACTCCCCTCTTCCTTATTTTTAAAGAAGTTATTTGTCCTTGCATTCAAGACTACTGTGACCGGTTATTACAGGATGAATAGGACATACAAGATAAGAAACTTTTTTCAGCTATTTCAGATTTGGGGGGGGGGGTCCTTTTAGAGACATTGCTGATATATATCCTATCACTGAAATTGCTCCTTTGAAGTAAACAATAACAATAAAAATTTCCACCAACATGGAGTCCCCCCCCCAGGGTTATTGCTGGGGCTCAGTGCCTGTACTAGGAATCCACTGCACCTGGGGGCTACTTTTTCCCTTTTTGTTGCCCTTGTTGTTTATTGTTGTTGTTGTTGCTGTCATCATTGTTGGATAGGACAGAGAGAAATGGAGAGAGGAGGGGAAGACAGAGGGGGAGAGAAAGACAGACACCTGCAGACCTGCTTCACCGCTTGCGAGTGAACTCCCCTGCAGGTGGGGAACCAGGGGCTCGAACCTGATCCTTGTGTGGGTCCTTGCGCTTTGCGCCGTGTTCGCTTAACCCGTTGCGCTACCGCCCAGCCCCAACATGGAGCTTTTATGACCTCTTTTTTTTAGCTAGGCTCAGCTGGATGAAGTAGCGTTGAGTAGGGTTTAACCACCTAATAATACCTGGTGACTAGATTTGTGTAAATATCAAAGCCTGATTTAAGAAAGAAAGAAAGGAAGGAAGGAAGATTTAGGTAGACTCTTATGTTTCAGTTGACTTACATCTCTTAAACCTAGGAGCTGACTAGACGGTGTGTCACATTATTCTCTGAGATGCATAAAATTATTCTAAAGACAAACTTTATGCTGGTGTGTGTGTGAGAGAGAGAGAAAGAGAGAGAGAGGGAGAGAGAGAGGAAAGGGGAGATGGGGGAACAACCTATGATGCTCATAGCATCTTAGGTCCTTAGGTCTTATACAAGAAGTATGTAAAAATGGGCCCTTGCATGGACTGTGCTTACCCATAAATAGTAGCTGGCACCACTCTGTGCTTATTCATCAGTGATTCTGAGCTGTTCACATGCGTAACTCATTCTGACAAGCTGGCTGCTTGGGGGTGGGGTGGGGAGGGCGCCATTCCTGCAGATGAAGACATGGAAGCACAGGGAGCGTGAAGAGTGGGCAGTGGGGTTGATCCGCCTGCAGCCTGGGCACACACCTCAGCAGAGTACTGTTTCACTGGAGAGTAGGAGTGAGAGACTGGTCCACCATTTCTTTCTTTTGGGAATATCCTCATGGCGGCTTTGACGTCAGTAAGAACACTTGTCAAGCAAACTTGGGAGTTTTCTAGTCATTATTCCTTGTCAAATTGGTGGTGGTGGTGGTGGTGGTGTGTGCGTATTCTGCCTTTTTAATGATGAAACATAGAACTATTAACAGGAAATTTTGCTTAGGATTCTGTGGCAAATATATAGTCTCATAAAATTATCGTAGGCTAAGTACAAAGTATTTAATTGGAACCCCAAGTGGGGCATGGCTCAACACTGACCCACATCTGCTGTGTCCTTGGAGGCTTGTGGCTCCCTGGCTTGTTGGGCCTTCAGTGGGAAGGCAGCCCCAGCAAAACCAAGGACCTTTAAGCTGGTGAAGGTCTAGGTGCTGATTGGGGCCTTCTGGTTCGAGGTGGCACATAGCTCCAGCTGGAGTCGTTCATGTGTGAGAAGCCTTGCACCTACCTACCACCTGTTACAGTTCTTAGCAGTCCTCCCCACCTACCACCTGTTACAATTCTTAGCAGTTCGGAGGGTTTAACATATTAACTGGCTTTGTCCTTTTTGGGAGTTCAAATTGAAATAATTCCCAACATGAAAGCCTCACTCCTGAAACCAGAAGAAACTGACATACTCACGCCATCATACTGTATTCAGCTCTGGCCAGGGAGGAGGAGAAACAGCACGGGTGACAGGGTGGGTGGCTAGGGGATGACTGACTGGTGAGACCAGGGCAGAAATCTCTCCGAAGGGAACGCAACTCCCTCCTGCCAGGCTTGTTCCCTCACGCCTCACTGCTCCTGCTGCTGCTCCTGCTCAAGTTCTCTTTGTGACTAAATGAAGGCCTTGCAGTTCCTATTTGGATGAGCCCCAGGCCTGTTTCTGCCCTACCGCTTGCCGTGTGTCTTCTCTCTGTGCCCGGGTGCGTTGTGAGACCTGTCCACCAGCCTCCCCAGTAACCTCTGCTGTTGGACTTGGTTCATTCTAGATTCAGAATTAACCTTGTTCCACTTGCTGGCAACCTGCTGGCTCGTCTCTGGCCTGTCCAGGGAGGCTGGTGTTTCATATAATAGATTCAGCTAGTGCTTTGTTTGCCAGATAACGTGGCTTGGGATTCTTTCAGCTGGTGTCTTGGAGACTATTCACTTCTTTCTTGTTAATATAAACTTAAAAAATATATATATATATAATTTATTTATTCCCTTTCGTTGCCCTTGTTGTTTTATTATTGTAGTTATTGTTGTTATTGATGTCGTTGTTGTTGGATAGGACAGAGAGAAATGGAGAGAGGGGGAGAGAAAGACAGACACCTGCAGACCTGCTTCACCGCCTGTGAAGCGACTCCCCTGCAGGTGGGGAGCCGGGGGCTCGAACTGGAATCCTTACACCGTTCCTTGCGCTTTGTGCCACCTGCGCTTAACCTGCTGTGCTACTGCCTGAATCCTTTAAATATATATATATATATATATTTTTTTTTTGATAGGGCAGAGAGAGATCAAAAGGTAGAGAGAGGAAGAGAGACACCTGCAGCTCTGCTTTACCACTCATGATGCTTCCTCTCTGCAGGTGGGAGCTGGGGGCTTGAACCTTGCACATGGTAACATGGGCACTCAACTGTGTGTGTCTTACTCAGTCCCATAATATAAGCTTCTTATGTTTGGAATAATTTTAGACTTAAAAAAAAATCCACTGCAGAACCAGTGCCTGCATCCTCTGCTCAGCTTCCTGTGTGCTAGACTGCAGGCAGCAGCTACTGCAGTGGAGAGGGCAGCGGGGGCAGGCTGCAGAACTGCCCTTGGTCGCTCAGTCATAGTGGCACCTGCAGGTGTCTGCTCTGTGGCCTGAGGGTTGTTCTCTTTGCTGGTTGTAACCTGCCCATTGTCTGGAAGCCCTCCTTAGGTTCAGTTCACATTGGCAGGGGTACAGAAGGGAGGGTGTTACATTCCACCTGGGTACTTTTTATTTACTGTTTTATTTTATTTTATTTTTTATTTTATTTTATTTTATTTTATTTTATTTTATTTTATTTTATCAGAGCACTGCTCAGCTCTGGCTTCTGGTGGTGCGGGGGATTGAACCTGGGACCTTGGAGCCTCAGACGTGAGAGTCTCTTGCATAACCATTATGCTGTCTACCCCCTGTTAAACCCCACCTGTTGGGAAGATTCTCTTCTTAAACTTTTCTCTTTTGTTTACTGAAGCCTGTATTTATGTCCGTGTGTATTGGTCCATCCTTGCTAGACTGGGTTGCATGGACTACTGGGGTCTGTGGTGAGCCTTGTGTCCGCTGCACCCCCTTTCTGATCTCTGGGACCACTGGAGGTTCCCAGCACTTGCTGGACTCTGCAGCCTCCACTCAGGGCCCTTATGATGGCCTGTGAGCTGCATGCCTCTCACGGTCTGTGTATCTGGGCTGCTGCCTGCACTCTCCTGGCTTGCCCACCACCACGGGGCACCCGCTCTGTGCTGGGCATGCCTTTTCCTGACAGCAAGATAACCAGCCTACCAGTAGCCGTCACCACCCGAGCTCAGGTCCTAGGTAGCTGCAGCACGACTTATGGCTCCAGTGAACATCACTGTCCAGAGTTCTTTAGGGCGGCTCCTGCCTCTGATTTCATGTAGTTTATAGCAGATTTTGATGGGTTTGTCTTGGACCCCAGTGTCCTGGTTTTTTTGTCATTTGCACATTAAAGTTTATTCTCTCTCTATTTTATTTATTCATTATTGGATAGAGACAGAGAAATTGGGGGGGGGGGGGAGACACCTGCAGCTGTATTTTACCACTATGGACTTGAACCCAGATCCTTGCACACTGTAGCGTGCGTGCTTAACCAGCTGTGCCAGCACCCAGAGTTTATTCTGTGGAATGGGATACATAGCTGTGTGCTTTGGGCAGGCGCACAGCCTTACTGTGCCCACCCCCTCAGACTGTCACTGTAAAAATGTTTGTTCGAGGTGCCTGGCTTCCTTTTTTTCCTACTCGCCGCTCCCTCCATGTCTGTTGTCCACCTGTCCTTTGGAAAGGCACATTCCCATCACCTTGATGCCGTGCTGCTTTCCTCAGATAAAGGCTTAGTGGTTCTCAACTGAGCCAAAAATACTAGACTCCTGAAAGCTGGAGATTGCTAACTGCAGTTCCTAGCTGGGCAGACTGGGCCTGGGGCCAGGCTGGACTTGCTCATTTGAATCCCACCACTGTGCTGGGACTGAGAGGGACAGAAGGCCCAGACTGTGCAGATGGCCCTGCCTGGCTTTAAGTTTGGGTCCGTGCTTGGGCGTCGTTCCTGTATCTTTTGTTTGGGAGACTTAATTCTAGCTGGCAGTTATTTATTCACTGTGTGTGTTGGGGGAGGATTAGGTATTGTTAATCATTTGCAAATTAGCCCTGTAGTGAATTATTAAAAGTTTGTTAAGTTTGCTTTTTAATGCCACTATGAAGTCAAGTGTTTTGAGTGAACCAGGCCTTGTGTTGGGTGCGGGGAAGGGAGTGCCCGCCACAGGGCACTCTAGGGCCAGGCGATGCTGTGTGGGAAGGAGTACCTCCTGCTGATCCGTACCGGAGGATTCAGAGACAACTTGGGCAACCTCCCATCTCCCACGGGCATTTTTCATTCTTTGGTGCTTCTTGTGTGAAAAGCGTTCGGCGAGGCTGCGTTGTGGCCTGGAGCTGAGAGGATGCATGTGCACCAAGATGACGGGAGTGAGGGATGTCAGCCTCTGTTACTGTTACCTTTTTTTTTTTTTAATAATATGTTATATACATTTGTATACCCCGTTAGTTTTTTGTTTTTTAAGATTTTATTTACTTATTACTGAGAAAGACAGGAGGAGAGAGAAAGAACCAGACATCACTGTAGTACATGTGCTGCCAGGGATTGAACTCAGGACCTCGTGCTTGAGTCCAGAGCTTTACCCACTGGGCCACCTCCTGGACCACTGTTACTCTTAAGGGGCCTCGCACGTGTGATTTCACCACTCCCGGGCCTCTTCTTCCCCTTAGAGCAAGAAAGGGAGAGACACCTCAGCACTCGAGCTGCCCCCCAGAGACATGAAGCCTCCCATGTGATGCTGGGGCCCAGGCACTTTGCACGTTGTGAGGCAGGCTCACTGCCTGATGGGCTCCTGCACTTTTTTCCTTTAAAATGTTTTTAAAAGGCATATGAGAGGGAGAGGGAGAGGGAGAGAAACACCAAGGCATCTTTCTGGCATGTGTGATGCTGATGATCAACTTTGGGATGTCTGGTGCTCTGCCCACTGTGCAGTCTCCAGGACCACTAAAAACGATTTTGTTTCGATTTGTCACCAGGGTCATCACTGGGACTCAGTGCCTGCGTGACTCCACCATTATCCACGGCCAGCCCCCCTTTCTTCTCTTCTCTTCCTTCCTTCACCCCCCCCTTTTTTGATAGCGAGAGACAGAGAGGGAGAGCAAGAGGCAGAGAGAAGGTGAGCCACCTGCAGCATTGCTCCAGTGTTTGGGGGGCTTCTTCCCCTGCAGATGGGAACTGGGGGGCTCGAGCATGGCTCCTCTAGTGCAGGAAGTACATGTGTATCACTGCCCGTTCTGCCCCGTCCACTGTGTGTGTGTAAGAGTGTGACTCCACTCCCTGCACAGTGCTTTTGGTCTGTGTGGGTCTGCATAGTTGTGCGTACCGGGCATTGTGTCTGAAGCATTTTTATATTTTTGTAAGCTTTCCCCAAGTTGCGGTACAAAGCCGTGCAGTTGCTGAATTGACTTCGTGTTACCTTAGAGATACCTTCTTTCCCAGAGTCCGTTTCCCTCTCCCAGTCTCTCTTATCTGTGTCCCTTACTGGCCCTGTGGCTGCTCAGGCTCTGCTTCATGGAGCTGAATTGTTGGGTAAAAGGGTGGCAGTGGATTGCCCAGGTTTTATGAGCTAACAGCCTTTGCACACCAGCCAGATTAAACTCATCTCCGACTCTGGCCCAGGACAGGGACAGACAGTCCTTCCTGCTGTGTTCCCTGCACCTGCTTCTACACTTGTGCCCCTCCTGCTGTCAAAACCTCTCACCCCGGGAGCAAAGCCCCTGCCTCTCCCTTCAGAGAGAGAAGCCACAGGTGGGGTTCATGGGAACACTTGATTGTCATGAGCTGGGTAGAGCAGGTTCTGAACTGCCCCAGCCACAGTTTCTTGGGAAAATGGATTAACAAAATGCCCTCAAAACCTAGAAATAGCACATTTTAGTGTTCAGCTCCCATGCTTACATGATTAGCCTCCAGCCCCATGCTCTGTGCCTGTCACCTGTCGCATTTTGGAGACCTCCTGTCATTAGGGGGTGAGGGGTGTGTGACTCAGCCTCCCGTTCAGGTCCCTTAGGGAACATGTGAAGCTGCTGTCACAGACCCAGGGACCAGACAGGGATCTGATGACATGGCTGAAATGTAAATGTCTATGTAACCGATTGAAGCAGAGAATTCAGACTTTCAGGTTAGCAGTACAGAATGTCGAGCTAGTGTCGTGGGAGGGAGAGATAGCCCAGGAACCAAGTTCATGGTGGTAGCAATACAAATCTTTATTCATGTGGGTGTCCCAGAGTTGGGCGTGTAGGCACCTGGTTAAAACCATGTGGAGCCAAAAACCGCAGTGGCCGGTGTCCGCCTCCCAATCTGCACGTCTTCCAGGTTGGGACACGGGAGAGACAAGACAGAAACGGAAGTGGCTTTACAATGCATAGGCAGTTAGGAGAGGGACAGAGAAAAATGGGAGGGGCTGGAAAGGTAGAACCTCCCTAGCAACCGTTGCTAGGGATTCAACTGGTAGGAATTAGCAATACCCTGGGGGGGGGGTATTGCCAAGCTCAACCACATCTGCACAATTTCCCAACACAGAATGACTTTATATAGATATTAAGACATACCCCCCCCCCTTAGTGTCTTGCGGTCCTTTTAGAACTAGAAAGAACTGGGGGGGGGGCATTTATATGGGTGCTGTCCTGCTCTTTCCGGGTGTGTCCCAGACTCTAGGTAACTGGAAGTTGAAGTAGTAGCAGAGAACCAGTGTAAGCTAAGAGGCTTTGGCTAGTCATTTCCTTTTCTTTCTTTTTCCTCCCTCCCTCCCTCCCTCCCTCCCTCCCTCCCTCCCTCCTTCCTTCCTTCCTTTTAAAAAAATTTATGTTTATTTATTTATTTATTGGATAGAAACAGCTAGAAATCGAGAGAAGTGGGTGGTAAAGAGGGAGAGAGAGAGACAGAGAGATACCTGCAACACTGCTTCACCACTCGGAAAGATTTCCCCATGCAGGTTGGACTGGGGGCTTGAACCCAGGTCCTTGCGCATTGTAACATGTGCTCAACCAGGTGTGCCCAGCCCACAGGCTTATCATTTTCACTGTCAAAAAGGCAACCAGTTGCCCATCTCAGGAGTGGTCCTTGGCCAAGGATAAGCTTGATGGTGGGGTTTGGGTGAAAATTGTGTTCATGGCCTGTGAGCTATTAGTAGACACATCCCAGCATGCCTGATAACTAGCAGACAGGTAGGTGATAGATAATACCTGTTTTTTTAAATTCCTATGGTTGTTTTACTAGCCTGACACATTTGATTTACTTGGAAGAAGTCATTTTGGCTTCGCTGTGGGTAATGGCTCCTCTCCGACTCATTCCTTCACACTTCACTTCCTTCTTCTATTTCCTTTTCCCTTCTCATTTTTTTAACATAGTTTATTTATTTATTCCCTTTTGTTGCCTTTGTTTTATTGTTGTAGTTGTTGTTGTTATTGATGTCGTTTGTTGGATAAGACAGAGAAATGGAGAGAGGAGGGGGAGAGAAAGATAGACACCTGCAGACCTGCTTCACGGCTTGTGAAGCGACTCCCCTGCAGGTGGGGAGCCGGGGGCTGGAACTGGGATCCTTACTCCAGTCCAAACAGAACAGTCTTTTAACACGCTAAGCCAAATGAACCTGTGGTGTCTGTCTGTCCCTAGTGACGTGGCTTAGATTCAGGATGACTTACCCACCCAGGCCATGCGTCGCGCACCCCGGCATTCTCCACATCTGGGATGTGTGGGTTCTGTGCAGATGTGTCTGCGTGCTGAGCTCGCGCTGCCCCGGGCCGCCCCCGACAGAGCCTCCTCCTTTGTCCCTCGCAGGTCGCGCAGAGCATTGAGGACCACCATCAAGAAGTGATCGGTTTCTGCAGAGAAAATGGTTTCCACGGCCTGGTTGCCTACGACTCCGACTACGCGCTGTGCAATATCCCCTACTACTTCAGCGCCCACGCCCTGAAACTGAGCCGCAACGGGAAGAGCCTCACTACCAGCCAGTATCTGATGCACGAAGTGGCCAAGCAGCTGGACCTGAACCCAAACCGCTTCCCCATCTTTGCTGCCCTGCTAGGTAGGTAGGTCGGGTGTGCGCAGCCGTGCTTTCGGGTAATGTCCGAGCCGAGCTGACCATGCCTGGGACACAGCGACCGGACATAGCGACCGCTCAGTGTGTCCGTGTGGTGGGAGTGCCTCGGGGTTACAGCTTTCGCGTAGAAGGACCCGGCATGGTCCCTTCCTCAGAGCCTTCTTCACCGGCTTCCTCACCAGCTCCTGTTTAGAGTTTTGGGTCTAGCAGATACTCTTCCTCTTCAGTAGTATGTGTTTCCCACTCCAGGCTGTAAAAAATGAGTTGTGTGGATACTCTCAGAGTCGGGGTGGGGCGGGGTAGGGTGGAATGACACTTGAAAATCACAAATGTTAACACATTCTCACTGTGAAAATTAGGCATATAAAACTTTGGCATAAGCAATGTTTACCAAGAACAGAGCGAGCTGTGAAGTTAGCACTTTGATGCTTTCCTCATTTTTTTTTTTTTTTGCCTCCAGGGTTATTGCTGGGGCTCAGTGCCTGCACCATGAATCCACTGCCATTTTTCCCCCTTTTGTTGCCCTTGTTGTTGTAGCCTTGTTGTGGTTATTATTGTTATTATTGATGTTGTTTGTTGTTGGGTAGGACAGAGAGAAATGGAGAGAAGAGGGGAAGACAGAGGGGGGAGAGAAAGATAGACACCTGCAGACCTGCTTCACCGCCTGTAAAGCGACTCCCCTGCAGGTGGGGAGCCAGGGGCTCGAACCGGGATCCTTACGCCGGTCCTTGCGCTTTGCGCCCTGTGTGCGCTTAACCCTCCGCGCTACCGCTCAACCCCCCTGCTTTCCTCATTTCTAGGATACTCACTGCCATAAACGAAAAACAATAACAACGAACTTACCTTGTTTCCAACACCTGCATTTTGACTAAATAGATAGAGGAATGTTTTAAAACATTCCCTTGGAGGAACCTCCGCCAGGTATCCAGAAAGAATATCTTGCTTTAGTTTTCTTTGTTAATGTAGCCCGCTGAAAAATAATTGTTCAGTTGATAATCCAGCCAACACAATTCTAAGTCCACAAGTTGTCTTGATTTATCTGGCTGTAACCTAAAGTTAATGCTTGACTGTTTTCTGCCCTTTTTCTTGAAGGCATTGTTGTCATTTAGAAGTTGGAGGTTTAACGTGAATTCTGTACATATACAGTCATATTTTCAGATATTAGCATATAGGAAGGAGGATAGCTCTGAGTGAGATGACTCACCTAGCAGAGCACACACTAAAAAAGAACTTGCCAGGCAGGAATAGAGGGATCACACAGGTGCTAAGCCCCAGCAACAGCCCCGGTGGTAACAACAGCAACTGTAATAATAATAATAAGGAGATGATCACATGGCTGGACATGTTATAAAAAGTCACATTTAAATGTGATAGAAAATAACTCGGCCTTATTAATTGACTTTAAATGAACATGGAAATTGTATCCTTTTAGGATACAGATTTGTTAACTGATTCGAGGTTTGGAAGGATTTTGTTTGTCTTTAAAAACAGTAAAGGCCAGGAGCTGGGTGGTAGCACACCTGGTTGAGCGCTCAAGGACCCGGGTTCGAGCCCCCAGTCCCCACTTGCAGGGGGGAAAGCTTTGCTAGTGGTGAAGCAGAGCAGCAAATGGCTCTCTGTCTCTCCCCCTTTCCGAATCCTTTCCCTCTCGGTTTCTGGCAGTCTCTATCCAATACATAAATAAAGATAATAAAAACACCTTTAAAAAAAAATAGGGGCCAAGAAGCTAGCCCCGTGGTTGCTCAGAGAAGATCCGTGCAAGAGGTCCTAGGTTCAGTCCTTGGCACCACCGGTAGCCAGAGCTGAATGGTGCTGTGCTTAAAAAGAAAGGCACATGGCATGTATGTCTTAGGAATTAAGGCCAGTTACTGTTTCAGCTGTATTGTTTTGTGAGATTTCAAAATTCGTGAAAAACAACAGTAACATTTTAGTAATGGATTAATTTGGGGCTTGGAGTTTGCTTTTAAAAATATAGGTATATTACAAGTGAATTGAATTTGGTGAGCATTTTTATTTGAATCTTGTTTAAAAGTTTCATTGAACTCAGAAGAAAAAAAAATTTGTTATAGGAAGTATAGTTAAATAATTTTAAGGACGTTAAGTGGAGTATTCATAAGTTATACCCCCAATTTTAACATACTTTTCTGAGGTTGACACTTTACAAAGGGGGGGGGGCTTGGGCGGTGGCACAGCGGGTCAAGCACACCTGGTGGAAAGCGCAAGGACTGGAGTAAGGATCCCAGTTCCAGCCCCCCAGCTCCCCACCTGCAGGGGAGTCACTTCACAGGCAGCGAAGCAGGTCTGCAGGTGTCTGTCTTTCTCTTCCTCTCTCTGTCTTCCCCATCTCTCTCCATTTCTCTCTGTCCTATCCAACAGTGACGGCATCATCAACAATAATGATAACTATAATAACAATAAAACAACAAGGGCAACAAAAGGGAAAATAAATAACAACAACAACAATAATAACAATCAACCAAAAATGTAAAGAGCTGAGGTAATTGTCACCTGGGAGAACTCCTAGGAGCCCTGCCATGTGCGGGACCCAGATTGTAACCTCCATCACCCCACGAGAGCACTGCAGCTCTGGCGGGTTTGGGCACCTTTGGTGTTGTGGTACACCCCCTACCCCCATCTGAAAAGGTCAGCCCAGAAAGGTGAAGCACCTTATCAACAACCAAAAAAGCAAAGAAAAGAGGAAAAAAAAAAACCTGAGCTAGTTCTTCACCAGATCAAAGTCCTGTGCAGGTCAGTGAGGGAGAGGAGAGAACGTTCTGAAGGACTGAATGTTTGTCTGGGTACACGTCCCCTCAGGCTCCCCACCCCACCCCAGCTCCAGGTACTCACTCCTTAGAGCGCTGTTTAGAATGCAGTAGGTCCTCAGATGTCAGCGGTGCCTTTTTCCAATAACGTCAATAACAAGCATCAACAGTCCTGAACAAAGAAACATTCTTTGAGGACTTGGTTTCTTTTGTTCTCCGTGTTGTTTTGATTAAAGTCTAAATTTCCAAGAATTCAGGACGTTAGCGAGGACCGGTGTTGTAAATGTCACCACGTTTTGCTTTCTACTTAGCAACTAATCAACCAATTCTACCTCTGTGTGGAGATAATGAAATGAATCGTGCTGTAAAAATCACAGTGATTCAGGAAATCACGGCTTTGAAATCAAATGGCAAGAACTAACACACGGGAGCGTGTCCAGCTGCGAGTGGCCCCTGGTGTCGGTGCTCACCTGAATATGGGTTTGTGCCCAGCCCCTGCAAGGGGCACCTGGCTCATTAGTGACTCTCATCGACTTTGTATGCTTCCTCTCACATCTGTTTGTAGGTGCTGGTTGAAATCACAGCAGGGCTGTCGGTCCTTGGCACAGGCAGCCATCTCTGTCACTTAACCTTGCTTAGGGACAGTTTATACCCGCCCAGGTTCTGCCTTTGGCTGTGAACCCAGTTTAAGAGACACGGTGTAAACCACAGTCGTCGCTTGGCAAATGGAAACTTTTATCTACCGGTGTCGGTATCCTCCGGCCTTCTTCAGGCTGGCTTTCTGCAAACCGGTGCTGACTTTGATGCTGCCCCAGGAAACCGCTGCCGGCTCAGTGTGAACGCAGCTGACCCCTCAGCAGAATCCCCCGGGTGTGGCTTTATGTTGACGTGGGGTTGGAGAAGAGTTCTCAGCTTCTGTGTGGAAGTGTAGGAGGTGTCTCAAACACGGTGATCCTGGAGAAGTCACACTGCAGACAGTCTCCAACAAGCAGGGGCAGAGTACAGACTGTGGGCAGGGTGTCAGCCTCCAGTGCCCACCAGGGCCGCCGCCGCCACCAGGACTTCTCTTACCCTCCTGCTTGTCTCCTAGGAAACCACATCCTGCCCGATGAAGACCTCGCCTCCTTCCACTGGAGCCTGCTTGGTCCAGAGCACCCACTCGCCTCTCTGAAGGTACAGGTTCACTTCATTCCCAGCATTTGTAACCAACTGTGGATTTTGCCATTACTTTAATAATGTAAGTTACATTCCTTTATTATAGAAGGAAATTGCCAAAATTAACAATTTTGTGCCTCCCTCTAATTTTAGGGTCTGTGTTACCTTAGAAACTCATCATGACTTTGCCTTGCTCTAGCAGCTGCATACCTGTATTTTAGGAAAGTGTATAAATGTCCTTAAAATTCCTTTAGAGCGGGGCCCGGGTGGTAGCGCAGTGGGTTAAGCACACATGGCACAAAGCACAAGGACCGGCGTAAGGATCTGGGTTCAAGCCCCCGGCTCCCCACCTGTAGGGGGGGGTCACTTCACAGGCGGTGAAGCAGGTCTGCAGGTATCTTTCTTCTCCCCCTCTCTGTCTTCTCCTCCTCTCTCCATTTCTCTCTGTCCTGTCCAACAACAATGACAGCAATAACAACAACAACAAGGGCAACAACAACAACTAAAAAGTGGGAAAAATAGCCTCCAGGAGCAGTGGATTCATAGTGCAGGCACCGAGCCCCAGCAATAACCCTGGAGGCAAAAAAAAGAAAAATTCCCTTAGAGCAATTCATGTTGTGTATATAGATAGAAGCAATTTGGAAATTTGTTTTTAATTGAAGCAACTCTGTTGGTTTATAAAGCTGCATATTTTAGGGGTGCAGGTTTCATACTCCTTCAAGACGTGTGCTCCCACGCCGCACTCACTGACAGAGCCATTGACCTTCTACCTAGTGTGTCAGGCTGCCCCCCCCCCCCAGCTCTGTGGCGACCCCATGCCTCTTGAGTAGCCTTGGTTCTGCTGTGAAAGCCTCAGAGTTTATTTTCATCTGACATTTTGTGTTCCCTTGGCTTGCTTCTTCCTATTCCAAGTGTAAGTAAGATTGCCTGCTGCTTGTTTTTTTTTCAGTTAATTTGCGTGATCCCCAAGGAGGAACTTGTTTTTGTGTTCACCACTGTGGGCTGATTTTTTTTTTCTTTTTTTAGGTAGAGTAAGAGAGACAAAGACACCACAGCACTAAAGTTTTGTTCAATGTGGTGAGAACCAGACTCGAACCTGGGTTGTGTGAGTGGCAAAGCAGGTGCACTATCCACGCAAGCTCTTCCTAGCCCCTAGGGGACAAAAAAATTTTGGAAGATTTTATTTATTCATGAAGAAGATCAGGGGGAGGGTAGAGAGAAATAGCCAGATATCGCTCTGGTACACGTGTTGCCGGGGATTGAACTCACAACCTCATGCATGAGAGTCCAATGCTTTATCCACTGTGCCACCTCCTGGACTACCAGAAAAAAAATTTTTATTAATATTTTATTTTATGAGAGAGAGAAATACAGAGACACAGTGAGAAGGACCAGTGCACTGCTCAGCTCTGGCTTATGGTGGTGCTGGGGATTGAACTAGGACCAAAGAACCTCAGGAATGAAAACCTTTTGCATAACCATTGTGCTGTCTCCTGTAAGAATGTTTTAAAGCTTTTTAATACTAGTTTTCGTACTTGAAAATGTATTTTTTAAAAGTTTTTTTATATTTATTCCCTTTTGTTGCCCTTGTTGTTTTATTGTAGTTATTATCGATGTTGTCATTTTGAATACGACAAAGAGAAATCGAGAGAGGAGGGGAAGACAGAGAGGGGGAGAGAAAGATAGACACCTGCAGACCTGCTTCACCGATTGCAGGTGGGGAGCTGGGGGCTCAAACCGGGATCCTTACGCCGGTCCTTGTGCTTTGCACCACCTGCGCTTAACCCGCTGCGCTACCACCCGATTCCCGTAAATTTTTTTTTTCACTTGACGATGTAGTCATTTGTCAGCTCAACATCATACAGGTTTTTGAAAGCTTTCCCAATTCAATTAATTCTCCAAAATTATAAAATATAAGGCTTTATTGCTTTTGACTAAAGGGGGAGACCAGTATTTATTTCCTTATTTTTCTTCCCTCCTCGCTCATAAAGGTGGTAAATACCCGTGAAACTTCGGCTTTTTAAACGGGGAAGGTTATGGTCTGGACGCACTGTAGTAATGGGGCTGGGTTGAGCTGGCTCAGTAAGTACCCTGCACTTGCTGGGTAGGTCTGCTGGGCCCCTCCGAGTAGGGGTGAGGAAGTGGGCAGAGCTCTCTCTAACTGGCCACCTGCCTTGCTTCCCATAACAAAGGAGCCCTGACTTGGAGCAGTTTTCAAAGACACTTTTCCCAATAAACTTCCAAGTCCTGCTTGTTAGAACAGCCCTCCTCTCTAAACAACGGTAATCGGTGGTTAGTGTCCAATTGGAGTGTCGACTCTGAACGTTCCAGTGGAATCCCTTCCTGCTTCTGTCCGCTTGCTCCTCACTGCCCAGAGCTGCTGCTTCCCATCCTGCCGGATGTGCTCTGTCCAGTGTTTCCCTTTTCACTCCAACAGTCCTTGTTGGAGTTTTCAGCTTCTTCCCCTCTTGCTAGAAAACACTTTTTCTCTGTTCTTTCTTGCATCTGCACTGGCCCTGTTACGGTGATGAGCCGATCCTACTCGCCTAGGTCTGTGCCCTCACTGACCTGCTGCATGGAGGCCCCCAGCCAGGCATCCTGCACCCCTGGGATCCCTGCCCCCCTTGCCTGTGGGAGGTGGCAGCACACCGGTTTCAGTGTCAGCAGAAAACAGCAGGTGGGGGGCAAGATGATGCCAGAAGTGAAAATATCCCAGAAGACAAGCATCTGCTTCCTTTCCAAAACGCTATTTATTTTTATTTATTTATTTATTTATTTATTTTAAGAAAGGAGACATTAACAAAATCATAGGATGGGGGGGGTACAACTCCACACAATTCCCGCCACCCAATCTCCATATCCCATCCCCTCCCCAATAGCTTTCCCATTCTCTGTCCCTCTGGGAGCATGGACCCAGGGTCGTTGTGGGTTGCAGAAGGTGGGAGGTCTGGCTTCTGTAATTGCTTCCCCGCTGAACATGGGTGCTGACTAACAGTCCCGCCTCTGGAAGCAAAGGGGGCGCTCACATCATCACCAGGAAGCCAGCTGCAGAGTCCGGTGTCCTTTCCTGCAAAGCAGAGAACTAACAGTTGCTGCAGTTAGTACAGAGAGCAGCAAACAAGGCGACTGTCAGTGGATGCTCTCCAGTTAAACAGAATTTTCTTTCTGTCCTTGGAAATTGGAAGTACCCGTGTTTCTAGCTTTACTTTAGATATGTTGAACTTTATTTGGCCTTTACTCTAAAATTTAGATTTTTGGGGCTAAATAGTGTTTTTTAAATCACACTCAAATAAATGGGAAAGGATCAAAAATGAGACTTTTAAATTTTATTTTATTGATTTATTTTTGCCATCAGAGTTATCACCAGGACTTAGCATCTGCATGCATGATGAGTCCACCACTTCTAGGTTTTTGTTTTTTTTTTTAACAGAGACAGAGAGAAATTGAGAAGAATGGGAGGATAGAGAGGGAGAGGGAAGGAGAACCTGTGGCACTGCTTCACTGCTCTTGAGCTTCCCCATGTGCATATGGGGACCTAGGGTTGGAACACAGGTCCTTGGACATGTGAAAAAAATGTGTGCTCGAACCCAGCCCCTAAATGGAAATGTTTTTAAATATATTTTTTTAATATTTTATTTATTATTAGGTAGAGACAGAAATTGAGAGGCAAGGAGGAGGAAATAAAGAGGAAGAGAGACGGAGAGACACTGGTAGCTCTGCTTCACCACTCATAAAGCTTTCCCCTTCAGGTGGGGACCAGGGCTTGAGCCAGGGTCCTTGTGCACTGTAACGTGTGCTTAATACCACTTGGCCCCTACGTGGAATTTTTTAGTAACAGTATTCAAAAACCTGTTTCTAAGGAAACACTTCATTTGTTTGTTTCGAGTATTAATTTTGGTTTTAGAAATGAGCGGGGCTGGGATACAGCACAGGGGTTATACAAAGAGTCTGCATGCTTAAGGCACCAACGGTCTCAGGTTCAGCACCACCATAAGCCAAAGCTGAGCAGTGCTCTGGTAAAAAAGTAAGAGAGAGAGAGATGGACAAACCAGGTTGTTAGAACTCTCTTTTGCGGGGAGTTGGGCAGTAGCACAGCCGGTAGAGTGCAGGTGGTACAAAGTGCAAGGACCGGTTTAAGGATCCTGGTTTGAGCCCGAGGCTCCCCACCTGCGGGGGAGTCGCTTCACCTGCGGTGAAGCAGGTCTGCAGGTGTCTGTCTTTCTCTCCCCCTCTCTGTCTTCCCCTTCTCTCTCCATTTCTCTCTGTCTTATCCAACAACAACAACAATAACAACAACAGTAAAGCAACAAGGGCAACAAAAGGGAATAAATAAATAAGTAAAAAAAAGAACTCCCTTCCTGCCCTGGAAACAACTATTCCCATAGCATTTTGGGGGAGATGTTAGGAATACAGGTGATGGCTTTGTCTGTGTGGTTCAGCATCCTTGATTTTTCTTTTTTGAAAGTTGTAGGTAAAACTGTCAAGTGTTAGGTGTGTGTGTGTACTGTGTGTACACATGTGCATTAATGTGTGTGTGTGTACATTCATGCATGTATGCATGCTTATATTTAGGAATATATTGAAGTTGACCAGGAGCTTCAGGGACTAGAACTCTCCACATTACATTGGTCCTCTTGGTACTCAGTCTTCCAGTCAATAGGAGTGTGTCATTCTTCACATATATGCAATACAGCAAAGCTTTTAAAGAAAATACAAATTAAAATCATCAGGAGAGTCAGAGTCTAACGAAGCAAATTTCGTAAGTGCATTTCTTACTTAAAGGTCCCCGGGAAATCACCACCGAAGGGGACGCTGACAAGTGCTTTTGGTAGCCATATGATCGATCACCTGTAGAAGTTTTGGGATCATAGAGACGCCACCTGAGTACCAGGAATACTTCAAAGTGAAAGGCTGTGTGCGCGCCAAGGCCTGCCAGGTGCCCGGTGGTGAAGACAGGCTCTGCCCTCAGGCCGAGAGGGTGAATTTGGGCTGGGCAGAAGAGCAGGCAGTGGTGGGAGTGGGCCATGAGGCAGGGCAGAAGGGAATCAGGTTACTTGGTCTTGTCTTACTCAGCCATTCAGGACTAGGAGCGCTTGGCCTGTGGGGTCTTTGAGTCGTGGTGCCGCCGTGGAGTGGGGGTGATGATAACCAGCTGCTGGGAGACACTGGCTACCGTTCTCACTGAGCGGATGTGACGCCAGCAGCTGCCCGGGCATTCTCGGTGCTAGGCTGTGTCTCCTGGGAAACACCTGGCTAAAAGTCCTTTCCCGTTTCTGAGCATGACACTTTGTGGTAGATTTTGTTCTTCCTGGTAATTTTCACTTTTGTCCTATATGGAAAACTTTTTTTTTACAGAATGAAACCACTTCAGGCTTTTAGTGTATACATAGTAGTGTATGTGGATCTAGAGAAGATTCCAGAGACCCAGCGTGCTTTCCACAGACTTGCAGTTCCTGCCTTTGGGTGTCCACGCTCCCAGGGAAACGCCACGGTTCTGACTAATGGGAATAGTGCAGTGTATCTGTCACTCCCGCTGTCTCTGCTGCCTCCTAGGGGGCGTCAATGGGTCCCAGGGCGGGAGCAGGTGCACGTGGTCTGCAGAAGCAGGGGCTGGTTTTTAGGATGTGCTTGTCGGCGTGACTGTGCTTGGTGATTCAAGGTGACACTTAGCCTTCCTTAAACTCTCGTGACCTGATGGCGTCGTGCTTAAGAGAAACAGTTGCTTAGGGCTGGTGAGGGAGCTGGTCTGGATAGCGCCCTTGCCAATATTGTCCTGAGCAAGACCCAAGTTTCCATGCTCTCATTGCAAGACAGAGAGCTTCACTGCTGTGGTTTCTTGCCATCTCTCGCAGGAAAGCCCTGGTGACAACAGAGAAAAACAAAGCAACAACAAGAAAACAAGGAAAAGAAAACCGTTAACACTTTCACAATTGAATATACTCAACACATCTGAGAGTTTCTAAGTATAAGTCTATGCTTAAAAAATTTTTTTTTAAAAAAATTTTATTCATTCCCTTTTGTTGCCCTTGTTTTACTGTTGTAGTTATTATTATTGTTGTTGATAATGATGTCGGCATTGTTGGATAGGACAGAGAGAGAAATGGAGAGAGAAGGGGAGAGAAAGATAGACACCCGCAGACCTGCTTCATTGCCTGTGAAGCGACTCCCCTGTAGGTGGGGAGCCTGGGGCTTGAACTGGGATCCTTACTCCGGTCCTTGTGCTTCACACTGTTCACACCACGTGCACTTAACCCACTGTGCTACTCCCCGACTCCCTAAGTCTGTGCTTTTTCAGAGGCTTCTTCTGTCCATCGACTTAGGCTGTTTCCATAATTTTCTTCTTTCTTGGAAGTCTTTTTTTTTTTTAATTCCCTTTTGTTGCCCATGTTTTTTTTATTGTTGTAGTTATTATTGTTGTTGTCGTCATTGTTGGATAGGACAGAGAGAAATGGAGAGAAATGGAGAGAGATGAGGGAAGACAGAGAAGGGGAGAGAAAGACAGACACCTGCAGACCTGCTTCACCGCTTGTGAAGCGACTCCCCTGCAGGTGGGGAGCCAGGGCTTGAACTGGGATCCTTATGCTGGTCCTTGCGCTTATTGCCACCTGCGCTTAACCCACTGTGCTACAGCCCGACTCCCTCTTGGAAGTCTTAAAACAACAAATTTATTGTCTTACAGTTAAGTCACAAATCTCAAATCATAAATCTTTATATATATATATATATATATATATATATATATATATATATATAATTCTATTTAGCTGTTGGATAGAGACAGAGAAATTGAGAGGGTAGGGGAGATATAGAGGGAGAGAGACAGTTGCACTTCTACTTTACCACTGTGAAGCTTTCCCCCTGCAAGTGGGGACCAGGGACTTGAACCTGGGTCCTTGCACACTGTACCGTGTACACTTAACCAGGTGTGCCGCCACCTGGCCCTTCAAATCACAAATCTAAAAATCAAGGTGTGGACAGAGTTTTATTTCTTCTGGAGGCTCCAGAGAGTGTGGTCCCCACCTTCTTGTGCTTCCAAAGGCTCTGTGCCCTGGACTTGTTGGCCTTTGAGCCCTGAGCTTGTAGACTGTTGGACCAAGCTCAGCGCTGGCATCATCTGCAATGAGCTCACTCAGTTGTCCCGACTCCTAGTCCCCCTCAAAGGTGTGGTGATCACAGTGGCCCTTGAGCTGGCCCATATGTGATGTGAACTGGTCCTCACGATAGAAGATAGTTCCTTCTCGCCACATGATGCATTGGGTTCATTGAGGGGGCACTCTGTCTTTTGTTATTTCCACCCTCTTTGCCTTATAATCTTCATGATGGAACAAAATAAACATTTATTTCATGCTATCATTCTGATTGTTGGAAATAAAGTTCTTGTTCCTTTCTTTCGGACACTGGGACAGACCTATAACCACAGCCTAAATTTTGGTGTAAACTAAGGTATCTTTTCTTTTTTTTTTTTTTTTAAAAGATTTTTATTTATTTATTCATGAGAAAGATAGGAGGAGAGAAAGAACCAGATATCACTCTGGTACATGTGCTGTTGGGGATTGAACTTGGGACCTCATGCTTTAGAATCCAATGCTTTTAGCCACTGTGCCACCTCCCGGACCATAGTATCTTTTCATTTTTTAGTGTGGGTCGCACCCGCGTGCGCTGACCATTTTGAAAGTTGTTGCATACCTTTTCCTGGCACCTGCTATTCTGGTGTGGTGAAGTATGTCTGCCCTTTATTCTGCATGTCTTTGACCAGCTGTGTTGGATGGCAGAGTGGCACCATTCTCTCTGTCTCCCTGTTCAGAGCCAAACATGGCTTTGTGGCAGGTGGTCCCAGGCAGGGGCCGAGTTCATCTGCGCTGCGTCTCACAGTGTTGGTTGGACACAGTGTTCTGGGCCCAGGGTTTCTCCTAGCTGTGTTGGCTGTTGAGGACATAGTGCTGGCTCGACTCTGGTGGTGAGCAGCTATAGGCCTCTCGGAAATAGAGTCAGTCAGATGTTCCTTTGACATTGCAGTTGAAGTGAGAGTTAATGCTTCCTACAGGAATATATAGTTACGAAAAATATCTATCATAGTGCCTGAGCACAGGCTTTGCATGCCTAAGGCTTCAGGTTTAATTTCTTCAACTAACATGGCTAACTTTGAGTGCTTCCTTGGCTAGAGGATAGCACGTTAGTAATGCACTAGCTCCAGGTTCACTCACTTACACCAATACCACACATAGCCAGAGCTGAGCAGTCCTCTGCATAAAAGAAAAGGAGAGAGGAGGAGAGGTGAGAGGGGAAAGAGGAGGGGAGGGGAGAGGAGAGGAGGGGAGGGGAGCAGAGGGGAGGGGAGGATGTGCCCCCCCCCCCCCCATTCTCTTCTGGAATAATTGGGCCCTAGGACAACTCTGTCTGGAGCTTCAGGGCTGTTGTGGGAATTCACCTGCTGACACATGTCTTTTGTTTGTTTGTTTCCTCAGGTCCGCGCCCACCAGCTGGTCTTGCCACCTTGTGACGTGGTGATCAAGGCCGTGGCCGACTATGTCCGCAACATCCAGGATACCTCAGACCTGGACGCCATCGCTAAAGATGTTTTCCAGCACTCCCAGGTGGGGATGTGGCCTTGGTGTACACTGACATTGTGTGCGAGCACTGAAGGGGCTGCTTTGTCCTCTGGACGCCCCTCTGTCCTGGAGGAGGGGGGTAATTAATTATTAAGGTCTCAGCCCCTAGACTGCCAGGTGTGATTTAACTAGAATCAGTACTAGAAGACAGGCATGGCAGGACATGGCAGCGACTCTGACCGTGGCTGTTCTGTCAGCTGGGTGTCAGAGATTTTATTGCTGCTTTTTTTTTTTTAATATGGTGCAAGCAAGGCATCTGATCAGTCAGGCTAGTGGCTGAGGTGTATGTGGAACTCCTTAGTCATTTTTCTGAGAAGTAAAGCCACTGCCCCTTTGTTGGAAATGGAGAGTGAAACTCTAGCAGGCTATCTTCCGTGGGCTGAGGTATAAAAATATGTTACTATTGCATCAATTACCAGTGGCATGCTAACTCACAAAGGTTTTCCTGTATGGATTTCAGTCTAGAACAGATGACAAAGTGATTCGGTTTAAGAGAGCGATCGGCTATTACTCAGCGACTAGCAAGCCAATGGCGTTTCACCCTCCTCATTACTTAGGTAAGTGACAAAGGTCTCCGATGGGCACTGACCACACACAAGCAGGGACTAGAACACTCACCACTGGGCGAGCTCCCACAGGCTTACTTTGCGAAGAGAGATTTCTACACGGACACAAATAAGTGTAGTGGAGGTTCTCGAGGGGCTAGTGGGGATCTGAAGTAAAGTACTGAGGAGCCAGCGAAGACTTCGGTCTTAACTAGGGTGGAAGAGAAAGCAAGGCTGAGAGGCTTCCTAGGGGCTCCTTGCAGAGGCCACTGGGGTGTAGGTGGCCCTTGGCTCGACAGTGCTGTTGTAGATGAAGGTTTCTTCTCCCTCGTTGTTTTTCTTTACTCTTCTCTCTCTCTCTCTCTCTCTTTTTTTTTTTTTTTTTTTTTTGCAAAAGACAAAATTTAACTCAGATTTGAAATGGAGGAATAAAAAGAACTGTTGACTGAAGCCTGCTTGCACAGTGCTATCTCTTGGGGCCACACACTTGCTCTCGCTGAACCAGATTTGTTTTCTTAGGGCGAAGAACGAAAACTGAGAGATGGTACAGCCGGGCCGTTATTTCAGCTGTGTGGCTTCATGTAGTTTGGGCCTTTCAGCTGGTTCAGATCCGGTGAGGGAGGAATGTCCGGCATGCTCTCCTGCAGGTGATGGCTAGGTGACAGCTTCAGTCAGTGTCCAGGCTCAGTGCTGTTGCTGGGAGAGGATAGAGCTAAGAGTGAGCACCCCATTTAGAAGTGGGCTTTGGGGAGTTGGGCGGTAGCGCAGCGGGTTAAGCACACATGGTGCAAAGCACAAGGACCAGCGTAAAGATCTCGGTTCGAGCCCCCGGCTCCCCACCTGCAGGGGAGTCACTTCACAGGCGGTGAAGCAGGTCTGCAGGTGTCTGTCTTTCTCTGCCCCTCTCTGTCTTCCCCTCCTCTCTCCATTTCTCTATCTGTCCTATCCAACGACAGCATCAATAACTCAACAATAAAACAGCAAGAGCAACAAAAGGGAATAAATAAAAAAAAAAGTGGGCTTTGTAGGTGGGTAACAGGTGACTAGAAGGTGTTGGCAGGGAGGGGTGTTTTCTCTGCTGGCCCGACCCAAGCACGAGCTGTCGCCCCTGTTGTAATGCGTGTTCAGAGGGTCCCAGCCCTTAAGCTGACTCCCTGTTTCCCCGTGGCCTGCACTGTGCAGGCGCGACCTCTTTGTTACCGGGACTGTGCCATGTTACTTCTGCACAGAGTGTTGGCAGTACTGTTGACACCAGAGCTTTCTCTCAATGCCGCATGCTTGGGGCACTCAGGCTCTGGGGTCATGCATCACTGTCCCTTCTCTGAGACATTTGTGAATTTCAGTAGCATCAGCACCAGGTCGTCCTGTCCCATTCTCTGCAGCTTCCCAAGAACATCAGGCCAGGGGAAGTTAGGACCTACTGTATCATCTCTGCTCTGTGTAGACATTTAACTGAAAGAACTTAACTCACAGAAAGCTGCTGCATCAGGGAAGTAAATGATTAGATATCCTCTGGAGTTGATTCTAAAAATAGGGCACGGGGGCTCAGGTAGTGGCACAACTGGTTGAGCACACATGTGCAAGGACCCGGATTCAAGCTCCCGTTCCCTGTCTGCAGGGGGAAAGCTTCGTGACTAGTGAAGCAGTGCTGCAGGTCTCTCTCTGTCTCTCTATCTCCTTCTTACCTCTTGATTTCTGGCTGTCTTTAGCCAATAAATAAAAATGTCACAGCTTAGCTCTGGTGAGACCCCAAGTGCACAAGGAGACGCTGCCTCTACTTATATTGGGCACTGAGCATACTCAGTGTGGCCCTTGGGTGTCCGTGTCCCAGCTGTCTGTCCAGATCTGCTGCCTCTTTGCTTCCAGTCTTTGATGTAGGACACTTGTTTGTTCCTTACTGCGCAGATAATGGAGAAGCATTGTAATGAATCCATGTTAAATGATGGATATGCTCTTTAACCATTTGAAATGTCTAATAAATACTTTTCTTTTCAAAAAACTATTTATATATGCATTTGACAAGACCAGGCAGTCAGAGAGGGGAGGGGAAGATTGAAAGGGAGATAGGCAGAGTGACACCTGGAGCTCTACTTTACCACTTGCAAAGCTTTCCCTCTGTAGGTAGGGACTGGGGGCTTGAACCCAGGTCCTGGTGCATTGTAACATGTGCGCTCAGCCTGGTGTGCCACCACCTGGCCCCATTTAAGACAAATTATTAGTGATTTAATATTGACTTGCAAATTATACGATAATGGGGGTGTGATTGCACACTATTCCCACCACCAGAATTCTGTGTCCCCCATTCTCCTCCAGTGGAAACAGTATTAGTTCTTCCAAGGTCACAGATAAGAGTTGGCTATGTATCTATATCTGTTTATCTGCTTATATCTGTATCTATCCATATCCCCCCCTGTATATTTTTGCCTATTTTTATTAATTTCTATGATTCTACTATTACTACTATTCTGACTATCCTTTTCCCCTCTTCCCTCTCAGATAAGCGAAACAGTGCCTGACTGGTATTTTCCAGATTCACTTCCCTTTCAGTGACAGCATAAAAACAAAAATTCAGAGTTCTCTGGTCATCTTCCCCTGTCTTTTCCACTCTCTGGGAGTATGGGCCAAAATTAAAATTATTTTTGGTACAGAAGGGTGGAGTTCTTTTTGGCTTCTGTAATGGCTTCTGCACTGGACATGGACATTGGCCGGTGGATTCACACCCCCAGCCTGTTTCTATCTTTCCCAATGGGGTAAGGCTCTGGGGAGGGGAGGTTCTAAGATGTGTTAGCTAGATTATCTGCCCATGGAGTTGAGAATGGAATTGTAGTAGCATCTGCAACCTGGTGGCTAAAAGACAGTAAGATAGAAAGCAGGACAAAATGTTTTAATAGACAGGAACCCAAGAGTAGGAATAGAACAGATGAGAATAGGGACCTTAGGGTGGAAAGAAGCTAGGTTGTCTATTTTGGACGTTTCTAGGGGCTGGCCCCAATTATTTATTTATTATTATTTTTTATTAGAATACTACTTGACCTCTGGCTATTGGTGGTGTCTGGGATTGAACCTGGGACTTGTACATATGAGTTCTTTGCAGTACCACGAAGCTATCTCCCCCTACCCTCATTGTTCATCTTGTAGGAAGAATCACTAGAAAGACAGGTGACTTAAGTTGACACCAGTAATTAGAAGCTGAGAAGGCATCCATGTACTGACACCTGTATGTCTCTGTCATTCAGGTCCTGTGTGGTTATTGTTGGTCAGTCACTGCTCTGTATCTGGAGCAGAACATTAATTCAAAGGAAGGAAAACAAGGACACTGAACATAGTTAAAATTTTAACATGATTTTTCGTAGTGGTTTAACAGTGGTGTACAAGGTGGTAAGATTACAGAGAATAGTTTTGCACTGTGCCCACTACCAGAGTTCAGTGAGCCTTCCCTCCAGACCACCACCGTCCTCACCAAGTCATAGGGGCAGCTTAGCTACTCCTTTTCCTTCTTTTCCTCCCTTCCTCCCTTCCTCCCTCCCTCCCTCCCTCCCTCCCTCCCTCCCTTTCTTTCTTTCTTTTTTGTAAGTGCACTCAACATTTTGTATTGATCTGAATCAATAATGGTTTTGAAGAGGCAAGACGAGGCTTCAGGTTTGAGCATCTTAAAAATACATAGTGCTGGGAGAGTCAGGCGGTAGTGCAGCGGGTTAAGTGCAGATGGCGCAAAGCACAAGGACCGGCGGAAGGATCCTGGTTCCAGCCCCCGGCTCCCCACCTACAGGAAGGTAACTTCACAGGCGGTGAAGCAGGTCTGCAGGTGTCTGTCTTTCCCTCCCCCTCTCTGTCTTCCCCTCCTCTCTCCATTTCTCTCTGTCCTATCCAATAGTGACGACATCAGTAACAACAGTAATAACTATAATAAAAACAACAAGGGTAACAAAAGGGAATAAATTAATAAATATTTTTAAAAATATACATAGTGCTCTCCAAAGTGCTCTTGCGATGTCGTGAGTCGTTAGGCTAATGTTTTACGGTTGAAGCTACTATCACCCCTGAGAACCTAGTTCTGCTTTCGCTCTTAATCCTCAGCAGGTTAACGAAGGGCCTTGGTGCAGTTGGTGAAAGGGCTGGGGTTTACAGGGTGATAGCTCCACGGAGGTCAGTGCGGTGTTTAGTAACTGCCTGTAAATGGTTTCCTGAAGAGTTCCCTCCCTGATGCTCCGACAGGCACAAAATGTAAACTGTGTCTGACAAGATAATACAGCAACTTGCAGTTAGTCAGAGCAGGCGGGCGGCTGAGGGGTGAGAGTGGGACAACTGCATTTCAAATGACTGGCACACTACTTGCAGTGAGCAGGGTTGGATCCATGTAAACACCACACTTCCATTGTTCTTCTGACCAATCTAAAGAAAACGAAAATAGTCTGAAGAGCATGTTCTCTGATTCTGCCTGTATACGGTGAGCCCGGGTCCCGCCATGGAATAAGCAGAGGACAGTGACTGGGATGGAAGCAGCTTGGTGGCGCTGAGAGAAGTGTTCCTGGTGTCCCAAGTTAGCCGAGGCATGTATGCCACGAAATTATCCTCGTGACTAGGGGCAGGTCACAAGTCCTCTCCAGGTGCTCCCCACAATATCACCCAGAGGGAGAACGTGGAATTTGAACAACCAATGTCAGAACATGACTTCCTTGTCACCCAGTAAGAACATTCCTGGGTTAATCAATTTAGACATTGGAATGAATATGTGCAGAGTTCTGAGGCAATTTTAGAGAATTATACTAGAAACTTGTATGGCATTAGGGAATAAACTAGATCTGATTGTCTTTGATCAGAGGTTTCTCCAGCTGATTGGAGTTTAGGCTTTTCCCAGAACTATACCAGACTCTTTAATTGGACCACAGGAGTTTATTTATTTTAAATATATATATATATATTTTAATTACTAGATGGAGACAGAGAAATCGAGAGGAAAGGGGAAGATGAAGAGGGAGGAGAGACAGCCTGCAGCACTGCTTCACTGCTCGAAAACCTTCCCCTGTGGAGATGGAGCCTGGGGGCTCGGACTCAGGTCCTTGCACATCATGACGTGTGCTCAGCTGCTCAACTAGCTGTACCACCGTCCAGCCCAGGAGTTATTATTGTTTTTTAAAAAACATAAACCTCCCTGAGGCCCTGCTGCATGGTTGCGTGATCTTTTTCAAAGTGAAAGCTGCAGCATGCTCTAGTCCATACTCTTTGTCCTCCAGATTTTTAGAGATGACCTGTTCTCAGAGAGGCTCTTAAATAAGTTATAGGCGAAGTTCCTACGTTTACTCCGAGTCTTGACTGTGTCAGGAACACTGTGTCAAGGACAGTTTGCCTTTTCTGATATGTCTTCCCCTAGAAATCCGTAGCCCAGGGGTAAGCACAGACAGAGTATGTCAAAACAACTATCCAGCTGCTTAACTCACTGGCTGGAGTAGTAGTTCTCATACAATAGGGAAACTGTGCTTCAACATCAGTGGCAGGATTAAGATTAGAAACAGACAGCTCAGGGAGCCGGGCGGTAGCGCAGTGAGTTAAGTGCAGGTGGCACAAAGCGCAAGGACCGGCCTAAGGATCCTGGTTCGAGCCCCTGGCTCCCCACCTGCAGGGGAGTCACTTCACAAGCATTGAAGCAGGTCTGCAGGTGTCTGTCTTTCTCTCCCCCTCTCTGTCTTCCCCTCCTCTCTCCATTTCTCTCTGTTCTGTCCAACAACGATGACATCAATAACAACAACAATAACTACAACAATAAAAAAGAACAAGGGCAACAAAAGGAAATAAATAGGTTTTTTTAAAAAAAAAAAAAAAGAAAGAAAGAAAGAAAGAAACAGCTCAGAGATGCCAGCGTCCCCCCAGACCCCTAAACCAGGTTGTGGGCATCAGCAGTTCCCGGTCTAGTTTCTGAAAGGCATGCATGCGCAGCAGAGGCCCAGGGAATCTGAAGAGGATGTGTGTATGTATCTGGTCTTCTGAACGGGAGGGAAGCCGATTAGTTTCCGTCATATACCTAATAGGATGGCCAAAATCTGGAGCATTGGCAGCAAGTGTCAGGTGCTGGTGACATTGTGGGGAGCTACAGCAACTTTCTTTCCTTACTGGTGAAAACTTAGCAGCCACTTCAGAAGAGTTAAGTAGTTTCTTACAAAGCTAAACATGCTCTTGCCATTTGACTAGGTACTCATGCTTCTTGCTCTCTGTCCGAAAGAGTTGGTCTCATGTGTATACAGAAACCTGTCCATTGATGCTTGTAGAGATTGTATTTTCATTACCAAAAGTGAGTTGTCCTTGAGTAGTTGGATAGATAAACACTGGTACATACAGACAGATTTTATTTAGTACTAAAGAGAAATAGGCTGCCAAGTCTTGAAGAGACAAGGGACCTTAAATGTATTTTCCTGAGCAAAAGAAGCTATCCTCATAGCTACACCCTGTGTGAGTCTTAACTCTTAAGACATTGGGTGTGGGGCCCGGGGTAAAACAGTGAAATATCAGTGGTTTCCAGGGGTCGTGTGGAAGGATGGATGAGTGAGTAAATGGAGCCTCAGATTTCTCAGAGCATAGTTAGTGTTCTGCAGGACAGGTGTTCAGTGATGTTTAACCATGTCTTGCCATCACCATCAAGAACATTTTTATTTATTTTGCTGTTATGTTATAATTTACAAAGATTATCTCTTGAAATATTTTTTATTGTCACCAGGTGTTTGATATTATCCTGTTGTTATATATTTAGGAAAAAAAAGTTGGGGCCAGGCGGTGGCACACCTGGTCAAGTGCAGACACTACAGTGTGCAAGGTCCTGGGTTCAAGCCCCTTCGTCTCCACCTGCAGGGGGAAAGCTTCATGAGTAGTGAAGCAGGGCTGCAGGTGTCTCTGTCTCTGTCCCTCTCTACCTCCCCTTCCTCTCAATTTCTGTCTGTCTCTATCCAATAATAAATCAATAAAGTTTAAAAAAAAAGAAAAAGGACAAAAAGTTTTCTTGTGGGAGTTGGACAGTAGCACAGTGGGTTAAGCGCATGTGATGCAAAGCGCAAAGACCAGCAGAAGGATCCCAGTTTGAGCCCCCGGCTCCCCACCTGCAGGGGAGTCGCTTCATAAGTGGTGAAGCAGGTCTGCAGGTGTCTATGTCTTTCTCTCCCTTTCTCTGTCTTCCCCTCCTCTCTCCATTTCTCTCTGTCCTATCCAACAATGATGACATCAATAACAACAGTAATAGCTACACAACAAAACAATAAGGGCAACAAAAGGGAATAAATAAATATTTTTAAAAGATAAAAAAAATGTGTTCTTGGTTTTAACTCGGGCTGGCAAAATAACGCACCTGGACCATATGCTGCTTTGCCATGTGCACACCCCACGTTCTAGCCCAGCCCCAGCTGCCTGAAGGAAATGTTGGTCCTGTGGTCTCTCTCCTTCTCTTTCTCTCTGCCTCTCTGTATCAAAAGAGAGGGAGAGCTGCCCTGTAAGAGATGCTTCCTACCTATTTCAATATGCTGTTTGTGTGCGTGTACGAACAGACCATTCCCCAAGAAAACCAGTTGAAAAAAAAGTAAATGTTTACCAGTTCACTGCTCGGCTGTGGCTTGTGGTATTGCCGAGGCCTGAACCTGTAGCCACTAGAACCTCAGGCATTTCTTCATTTAATTTATTTCTTTCCTTATTCTTATTGGGGGAGGGTAGTGGATGATAGATAGTACAGTTGTTGACAAATGGTACAATTCCTCACCTCCCTGTGATAGGTGTCTGCAGAATACTCTTCACCTCCAACAGGACCCCAATGCCCGTCCCCCCAGATGCCTTTTGCTTTGTGTTTTCCCTTTCTGTCCTAGTTTATTAAGTTCTGCCTGTGTGTGAGATCATCCAGCAAGCTTCCTTCTCATTTTGACCTATTTCACTTAGTATGAATCCTTCATGATCCAGCCAAGCAAGGAGAGAGCACAGCAGTTGTACACCGGGGGGGGGGGGGGGGGGGGTTTGAGAGGGAGAGGGAGGGAGAGGGAGAGAGAGAGAGAGAGAGAGAGAAACAGAGCGTTGCTCAGTTTGGCAAATGGTGGTGGTGGAGACTGAGGTGGAGACTGAAGCCAGGACCTCTGGACCTCAGGCAGGAAAGTCTGGCCAGAGCCTGCCAAACAGGAACAGTAGTAGCTGGAGAGGGCGCGAGGATTGAGAAAAAGAAAGAAGATAGTGCACTGGGATCGGGAGGGCCCCAGTTCATTAACTGAGTGCCCAGATTTATTTTTCTCACAGTCTTTTATAACACACACAGCAAGAAGTTTCATTAGGCTGGCTCTACATAAGGTTTCTCAAAACATAATCCAGGTGCATAAGCAAAGTACAGTTTCTCAAAACATGAGCAAGATACAGTTGAGGCAAAAGTTCGTGTACTTAGACACTTATCATTCTCCCAGAGAGTCTGCAAAGTCTATCATTTTCTCAGCTTTCTCCAGTCATCCTAAGAGAAAGGTCAGGGGCGCACAGAAAGCCTGCCTTGCCAGCCTTCTGCTCACAGGCCCAGGGGGCTTTGCCTCTCAAGGACCTGCTGCCTCCGACAGGAAAGTCTGGTGCACAACTGCTGTGTATATATCTTTTTAGCCCAGTTAGTTAGTTTCTCTCTCTCTCTCTCTCTCTCTCTCTCTCTCTCTCTCTCTCTCTTTGCCTCCAGGATTATTGCTGGGGTTCGGTGCCGACACGTTGAATCCACTGCCCCTGAAGGCCATTTTTCCCATTTTTGTTGTCCTTGTTGTTATTCTTGTTGGACAAAGAGAAATGGAGAGAAGAGGAGAAGATAGAGAGAGAAAGATAGACACTTGCAGACCTGCTTCACCACTTGTGAAATGACCCCCTGCAGGTGGGGAGGGAGCCCAGGGCTCGAACTGGGATCCTTACTCTGGTCCTTGCGCTTGGTGTCATGTGTGGCTTAACCCGCTGCGCTACCGCCCGCCCCCCCCCCTTAGTATCTTTAACTAGATATATTGGGTTACCAGGAAAGTCATGATGTGTTTTTCCCATTTTTTATGCAAAAATACATCATGACTTTTTTTTAACAACTGAGTGTGAGTGTGTGTGTGTGTGTTCCCTGTGAGAGGTGGGAGTGGGGGGCAGGCCAGAGCCGCACAGTGGCACACTCAGGACCTCATGCTATGAGCTTTGGGGAGCTGGTATTTACCCGAAACTGATAGTGCAGTCCTCTGAGTTGGGGGATGTCTCTGGCCTAGAGCCTCCATATCCCCGGCTCTGCTCTCATAGTTGGATAGTCCTTGGTGCCTGCGTCTCTCATTTATTTATTTAATCCATCTTTGTTTATTGGATAGAGACAGCCAGAACTCAGGAGGGAAGGCAGAGATGAAGAGACACAGAGAGACAACTGCAACCCTGCTTTACCACCCTCAAAGCTTTCCCCCTGCAGGTGGGGGAGCTGGGGGCGCAAACCTGGGTCCTTGCACACTGTAACTCATTGTAACCTGGTTGTGCATTGCGCTCAGCAAGGTGCAGCACTGTGCCGCCCTGTGCCTGTATCTCCGTCTGCCACGAGCAGCTGTTACTGGGAAAAGTTGGACACAGGGTATGAGGAATTCTCCTTCATGTTTCTCTGTGTTTCTCTGTGTTTCCTCCTTGCTAATGAGTGAATAATGTCCATTTCAATGTGGTTAAAAGTATTTGGGGAATTTTGCCTTGTTCTTTTACAAGCACTGGAAAATAATATTGCTGGTAGGGATTATAGTATGTATCTTTGAGCCTGAATTTTCAAAGCTTTTATTTAAAAAAAATTTTATTCCCTTTTGTTGCGCCACCCCCCTTTATTATTGTTGTAGTCATTGGATAGGACAGAGAGAAATGGAGAGAAGGGGAGAGAAAGATAGACACCTGCAGACCTGCTTCACCACCTGTGAAGCGACTCCCCTACAGGTGGGGAGCCTGGGGCTTGAACCAGGAACCTTGTGCCGGTCCTTGAGCTTTGCGACACATGCGCTTAACCTGTTGCGCTACCGCCCGACTCCCTCAAAGCTTTAATTTTTAGTGGCACAGTTGAATGGAATGCTCCAACACCAGCTCAGTTAGAGAACTGCCTGCCGTGCCACTTTGTTCTGTTTGTTGTTTTGTCTGGTGTTGTATAGTAGCAGTAATGTGAGAGTAGCAGATGCGTATCTGCTAAGTGGGGCTGAGCAGGAGCTCTTTTCAAGGTGGGGAAGAGAATTGCACTTCCTGTGGACCCGGAAGTGATTGAGGAGCTGCTGAGCAGCTGGTCAGACCTCAGGGACAACCAGCTTACCCCGCCAGCTGCAGCATTCTGCTTTCTCATCATTCCGAAAATCTAATTTTTTTTTCTTTTTAACATTTTCATTATAAGAATGTTTTTCATATGGTAGTCGAAGCCTTCGGTCTATGTACCTTGCTAACAATAGCCCACCTCCCTGAGTAAGTGTCACAAAAGGAAGAGAAGAAGGAGCTAGTGGTGGTGGTCTCCATCCACTCTGCCCTCTGTCCCAGGGCCACTTATTTATTTATTTTAATTTTATTTATAAAAAGGAAACACTGACAAGAACTATAGGATAAGAGGGGTACAACTCCACACAATTCCCACCACCAGATCTCCGTATCCCATCCCCTCCCCTGATAGCTTTCCTATTCTTTATCCCTCTGGGAGTATGGACCCGAGGTCATTGTGGGATGCAGAAGGTGGGAGGTCTGGCTTCTGTAATTGCTTCCCCGCTCAACATGGGTGTTGACAGGTTGATCCATACTCCCAGCCTGTCTCTCTCTCCCTAGTGGGGCAGGGCTCTGGAGAAGTGGGGCTCCAGGACACAGTGGTGGGGTCGTCTGCCCAGGAAGATCTGGTGGCATCATGTTAGCATCTGGAACCTGGTGGCTGGAAAGAGAGTTAACATATAAAGCCAAACAAATTGTTTACTCATCATGAATCTCAAGGCTATAATAGTGCAGATGAAGATTTGGTGGTTTCCGTTTTGTAGATAGCTAGTAGGCCTATTTTAGTTATATTCCAAAGGGCCCATGACTATACTATTTTTTATTTTATTTTTTTTCTGAGCCTGACATCTGATATGCAGGTGGATCCAAGTTATTGTCTGGTGATATGATGTCATGGCTACAAAAAGGGCCAGAAAGCTGGATCAGGGAAGAGAGTAGCTCTCAAATATGGGAAAGGGGTATTAATATTGTTGACTATAAGCCCCATTGATTTGATCTGACCTGGGGCCCGTGTTCAGTTTAGGAGCCTGAGCCTATGTGACCTCTGCATCCCTTTAGCTCTGAGCTCACCCAGGGCCACTTCTAAGAGAGAGAGGTCTATGACTCTGCTTAGCCGCCACCAACAATGACTGATTCATAGGAAGACATGTAACTCTCCAGCAGGCCTGGCCTATGAGGCATTCCTGCAACCTTCAGAGAAGTGTAGTCTAGCCCACCCATTTGTTGGGCTGAGCTGGTAGAAAGAATAGTCACTAGACTCTGCATTCACACAGGTTTACTAGAGGCGAAGATTCTAGAAAATATTCTTCCCTTGGGTATCTTTTGGGTTGCCATGATGTTTTGTTTTGTTTTTCTTTCTTCCTCCCTTTCTTTCTTCCTTTCTTCCTTCCTCCCTTCCTTCCTTCCTTCCTTCCTTCCTTCCTTCCTTCCTTTCTTTCTTTCCTTCTTTCCTTCTTTCTTTCTGGAAGTTTGTGCATTTTGGAAACTTTGTAACATAGAATCACCAAAAATTGGTTAGAACAAAAATGCTCCCCTCCGTTGAAGCTGTTGCTGCAGTGTGTGTGTGTGTGTGTGTGTGTGTGTGTGTGTGTGCACGCGCGCGCCCATTTCTGAACTTGAAACACTTGAAGAGGGAGTGTACAATACACATGGCTGCCAAACTTGGGAGTCCTTGTAGGGTGGGAGGAGGTAAGTGGTGGCCACACCTCTGTATACTCCCCAGATGCTGTATACCTTCTGGCCCCACGAGGATGAGGTGAGGAGGGGGCTGCATATGACTCAGGAAACCCCTCTGAGACATGCAGGAGTTTTCTCTCAGATGAGAAGGAAACTTTTAGTACTGAGCTTACTATTGATTTTTAATCAAGTTATGCATGTTTATCTTGGGTGAATCAGTGCAGTCAAAAGTAGTATTTGTGAGTTGTGTGTTTCTCCCTGTCATGACTCAGATTCATGGACTGAAAAGTATTCTTCTGAAAGGACATTGGCATCCAGGAATTTCTTGGTTGGTTTTCTTCTGTCTTTTAAAAGAAAACTAAAGGACAGATCACATAGCTTGAGGGTAACAGTGGGTCTGCTGTGTGTTCTCTGCATGTCAGTCACAACCTCGCTTTGAGATCTCACAGTCTCAAGGCCTGTCCTTGTGGTCATACTCCATGTCACCCTGGCCCGTCCTCATGGCCTGGCCCTGCGACACCCCAGACTTAATTGTTGGCTGAAGGACTGAAGCCTCAAGAGTTTTCTTCCCATTTTCCTTGTACTAGTACAGTGAAGGATCACACACCTTTATTCCTTGTTAGCTGTGCTTGTGCGACTGACTGAGCTGCCATATCCCCCGTCTAAAAGCGGGCTAGGGACCCAGCCTCGGGTTGTTGGAGTTGCTTTGGCCACGTAACCTTTTCTGTCATATTTTAAGAACACACGGTCTCAATGATAGACACACAGAAAGATTAAAATAGATAATATGGTGATAGCTTATTTAACAATGAAAGTGATGCTGGACCATATAACCATGCCTCGGATCTTATATTCAAAAGCCTGTTTAGAAGCTGAGACCTGAGAGGTTGGGCAGTGGCACGCCTGTGAAGCACACATTACTATGTGCGAGGGCCTGGGTTCAAGCCCTTGGTCCCCACCTGTGAGAGAAAGCTTCACAAGTGGAGCAGTGCTGCAGACCCCTTTTCTCTCCACTTACCCTCTCTATTTTGCTCTTTATCGCTAAAAAATAAATATGATTTTTAATAAAGCATTTCTTGTTTTCTTTAAAAAAAATAAGAAAGAAAATAATTGCCACACGGAGCAGTGAGTTATAGTGCAGACACCCAGCCCCGGTGATAACCTGAGTGGTAAGAAATAGAAATTCAGCCGTGCAGCTGTGTCAAATTCAGTGCCTATCCAGCCCGTGGCCGGCACTGGCCCAAAAGGCTGCCACAGTAACACTGTGACTCATGGGCCCTGATCCTGTCTTCTGGGCCTCAGGGATAAATTTGGTTACAGACACTAGAAAAGTAAATAAATACATAAGTAAATAAATAGAAGAAGCTGAGACCTGGGGCCTGGGCAGTGGTGCGCCTGGTTGAGTGCACACATTACTGTGCACAAGGACCCATGTTCAAATCTCTACTCCCCACCTGCACAGGGAAAGCTTTGCAAGCGGTGAAGCAGGTCTGTAGGTGTCTCTTTGTCTTTCATTATCTTCCCCTGTCCTATCCAGAAAAATAAATAAATAAATAAATAACGGATACCCCGATTTCCGTAGTAAAATGCTTTAGAAAGGAAACTCCCATTGCTTCATGAGTGGAAGGGAACAGAGTTTCCATTTTCACCCTTAGTGCTAATAGCATTAGAGGCTCTGCAGAGACCTACTAGCCAGCATACCTGTTGAACTGAAAGAGCAGGCCTTTGAAGGTAAAGCCCTAGCCTCACTGTATGAAATAAATCTTCATGAAACTGAGCTCTTTTTATGTTACGCGTGACTTTTCTGAGACGTTCTGAGACGTGGGTCTAGCGGCAGCTCTAACCCCCAGAGGGGCTCGATACAGGTGAAGTATAAGCCCGCCACCTCTGCATCCCACTAACTGGTGCCTTGTTGTTGTTGTCTCTGTGTGTTGGTGAAACAGCCAGACCAAATCCATTCGGAATGCCTGGGATAGTGCCACCGTATGTCCCCCCCCAGATGCTCAACATTCCACCGGCCTCTCTGCAAGCAAAGCCCATGGTAAGGCCTTCTTCCCTGCCCCTTGTGGTAGCCAGCTGGCCTGGAAGGGCTGTGAATTAACTTCTAGCTCATGCTAAGTCATTATTTAAACGCCTGAAGAGAGGGTGAAATGGGTGCCCACATGTGTTGAGTGACAAACGAACTGGGGTCCTGCTGACAACTTCTGCGCACACCTGACCTCTGCTCTCTGCCTCTCCCCCCCTACACCCCCCGCAGGCCCCACAGGTGCCGGGTCCAGGGGCTCCAGGCCAGGGTCCACACCCATACAGCCTCGCCGAGCCAGCTCTCACCTTGGAGACAAGTGGAAAGAATCCAGCCGAGCAGAACAGCTACAGCAGCATTCCTCATGAGGGAAAGCACACCCCGCTGTATGAACGGTCCTCCCCCATCAACCCCGCTCCCGGCGGCAGCCCCAACCACGTGGACTCCACATACTTTCCGGGCTCTTCCACGTCGTCCTCTTCTGACAACGATGATGGCAGTGGAGGAGCCGCAAAGTGAGTGTGCCCACAGTGGCTGCAGCGGGTGGGGTCATGTGCTTGTGCCCACAGGGACAGACATCACCTCCGGCTTGACCAGCTCGTGTCTCTGACTGGTAGGTGGTAGTCACCTGTGCTGGGATGGAGCTTCTGGGACTGGGGAGAGCAGAGATGTAGACAGTTACTTGAATGCCCCAGGTTGAAAGTGTATGCTTGGCCAGCCCGCCATCTTGGGCTGTTCTGCTGGGCAAGAGCTTTTAGGAAAATTGGTTTGCGTCATCTCCAAACGTGGTGGGGTCATGTGCTGCTGAGCCTGTGTTCCTGTGCCCCATGGGCTCGTATTAGTAAGGCCAGAGTATTTGATCCCACCCCTCAGAAAGGTAGAGGTTTCGGGGCAAGGTGGTGGGGCACCTGGCTGAGAACACATGCTACAATGCGCAAGGACCTGGTTCCCACCTGCAGGGGGGAAGCGTTGCAAGTGGTGAAGCAGTGTCGCCGGTGTCTCTCTGTCTCTCTTCCCCTCTGTCACCCCCTTGCCTCAAATGTAGTCTTCCTCTTCCTTCTTCTCCTCCTCCTTCTCCCTTCTAATAACCATAAGCTTCTGAGACACCTCATTTAAATAAAAGAAGAAATCCAACAGAAGGGGAGAGTTTTATGTCTCCGTGTCCTCTTTTGCATTTTGGTCTCAGGTTCATGAACCCCCCCTTCCCCCCCCCCCCCGGGCTGATGAACGTGTTGTTATTTTCTGTTACAAGAGATCCTAGAGGCAGTTTCAGGCTGTGTCACCTCACCAGTGTTTTTCCTCACTTGTTCTCTGTTCACCATCTGTAAATGAGCACCGGTCTGGGCTGACTTTGGGCACCTCTGCAGAGTGTGTAGCCTTTGGGGACTGTGCTGTGGGGCAGGGAGACATGAGGCAGAGGCATCTGGCTGTTGTGTATGAATTCTGGAACCTGAACATGAAGTCAAAAGCTGTAATTTAGCATTCAGACTTTCAAACTAATCTCTCAGAAAGAGGATATATTTAAGATCTGCTGAGTAAGAATCTCTGGACTGGGACTGAGATAATATTTAAGTTTGAGAGTGCTCCAGTGGCTGAGTACAATGGAGGTTTGAGAGCAGTCAGCTGAAATCCCTCCAAAGAACCCTGGCATGGTGAGCTTCCTCCTACACATGTGCTCTTGTTAGCAAGACCAGAGCGTTTATGTAAAGTCACAACCTTTCTGGGCTGGAACACAGTAGAAATAAGACCCAAAGAAGGCCAGCAGTCTACCTTACCTACAGTTTCAGATACTACAGGACACCATAGCACAGAGACATGGGTTTCAATCATAGCAGTTTAGACAGAGAGGAAAACCACATTTTCCTAAGCCTTATTATTATTATTTGCCTCCAGGGTTATCATTCGGGCTTGGTGCCATCACTATGAACCCACGGCTCCTGGCAGCCATTTTTTCCATTTATTGAATAGGTCTGAGAGAAACAGAGAGAGGAGAAGGAGATGCAGAGGAAAAGGGACAGAGGGACAGATAGGACACCTGCACTAAACTAAAACTTAACAATAAACAAAAGATTAGTAATAGTCTCAAAATGTGGAAGCTCAGCAGTATACTACTTAACAACTATTGGGTCAAGGAGGACATTAAGGAAGAAATCAGAATATTTCGAGAGTTCAATGAAAATGAAGACACAAGCTATCAAAATATTTGGGACACAGCTAAGGCAGTACTGAGGGGAAAGTTCATAGCCATACAAGCACACATTAGGAAACAAGAAAAAGCACAAATAAACAGCCTGATTGCACATCTTAAAGACCTAGAAGAAGAACAAAGGAACCCTAAAGCAACCAGAAGGACAGAAATCTTTAAAGTTAGGGCAGAAGTAAATAACATTGAAAATAAGAAAACCACACACAAAAAAACCAACGAAAGTAAATGTTGGTTCTTCGAAAGAGTGAACAAAATCAACAAACCTGTAGCCAGACTCACAAAACAAAAAAAGGAGAAGACCCAAATAAATTGGATTGTCAATGAAAGGAGATATCAAAACAGACACCACAGAAATTCAACATGTCATACAAGGTTTCTGTGAATAACTATATGCCACCAAGCTAGAAAACCTGGAAGAAATGAATGATTTCCTATATACCTATGAACTTCCAAAATTAAATAAAGAGGAACTAGATAATATGAACAGGCCCATCACAGCCAATAAAATTGAAACAGTTATCAAAAACCTTCCCAGGAATATAAGTCCTGGACCAGATGGTTTTACAAATGAATTCTACAAAAACCTTCAAGGATGAGTTAATACCTCTACTTTTAAAAGTCTTCCAGAAGATTGAAGACTCTGGAATACTCCCTTCTAGCTACTATGAAGCCAACATCACTCTGATAGCAAAAGCAGACAGGGACACAACCAAAAAAAAAAAACTACAGACCAATATTTCTGATGAACATAGATGCTAAAATATTGAACAAAATTCTAGCCAACCAGATACAGCAGTATATAAAAAAGTTTGTTCATCATGACCAAGTGGGGTTTATCCTAGGCATGCAAGGTTGGTTTAATATTTGTAAATCAATCAACGTGATCCACCACATCAATAAAGGCAAGACCAAAAACCACATGGTTATATCAGTAGATGCAGAGAAAACCTCTGACAAAATCCAACATCCCTTTATGATCAAAACACTACAAAAAATGGGGATAGATGGAAAATTCCTCAAAATAATGGAGCCTATATATAGCAAACCTACAGCCAACATCATACTCAATGGAGAAAAACTGGAAGCATTTCCCCTCAGATCAGGTACTAGACAGGGCTGCCCACTATCGCCATTACTATTCAACATAGTGTTGGAAGTTCTTGCCATAACAATCAGGCAGGAGCAAGGAATTAAAGGCATACAGATTGGAAGAGAAGAAGTCAAACTCTTCTCTGTTTTCAGATCCAACAAGAAGCTTTTGGAAATCATCAGGCTCACGGAAATTGAAAAAGACACACAGAAGTGGAGAGATACTCCATGTTCATGGGTTGGAAGAATTAACATCAAAATGAATATACTACCCAGAGCCATCTACAAATTTATGCTATCCCTATCAAGATCTCAAACCACATTTTTTAGAAGAATAGAACAATTGCTCCAAATGTTTATCTGGAACCAGAAAAGACTTAGAATTGCCAAAAATATCTTGAGAAGAAAGAACAGAACTGGAGGCATCACACTCCCAAATCTCAAACTGTATTATAGGGCCATTGTCCTCAAAACTGCTTGGTACTGGAACATGAATAGAGACACTGACCAGTGTAATAGAGTTGAGAGCCCAGAAGTAAGCCCCCACACCTATGGACATCATCTAATCTTTGACAAAGGGGCCCAGACTATTAAATGGGGAAAGCAGAATCTCTTCAACAAATGGTGTTGGAAAAACTGGGCTGCAACATGCAGAAGAATGAAACTGAACCACTATATTTCACCAGACACAAAAGTCAATTCCAAGTGGATCAAGGACTTGGATGTTAGACCAGAAACCATCAGATTCTTAGAGGAAAATATTGGCAGAACTCTTTTCCACATAAGTTTTAAAGACATCATCAATGAAACGAATCCAATTACAAAGAAGACTAAGGCAAGTATAAACCTATGGGACTACATCAAATTCAAAAGCTTCTGCACAGCAAAAGAAACCACTACCCAAAGCAAGAGACCCCTCACAGAATGGGAGAAGATCTTTACATGCCCTACATCAGACAAGAGGCTAATAACCAGAATATATAAAGAGCTTACCAAACTCAACAACAAGAAAATAACCCCATCCAGAAATGGGGGGAGGACATGGGCAGAATATTCACCAAAGAAGAGAGCCAAAAGGCTGAGAAACATGAAAAAATACCACTTCACTCCTGTGAGAATGTCACACATCAGACAAAGTAGCTGCAGCAGATGCTGGAGAGGGTGTGGGGTAAAAGGAACCCTTCTACACTGCTGGTGGGAATGTAAATTGGTCCAACCTCTGTGGAGAACAGTCTGGAGAACTCTCAGAAGGCTAGAAATGGATCTACCCTTTGATCCTACAATTCCTCTCCTGGGGATATATCCTAAGGAACCCAACACACCCATCCAAAAAGATCTGTGTACACCTATGTTCTTAGCAGCACAATTTGTAATAGCCAAAACCTGGAAGTAACCCAGGTGTCCAACAACAGATGAGTGGCTGAGCGAGTTGTGGTGTATATATACACAATGGAATACTACTCAGCTATTAAAAATAGTGATTTCACCATCTTGGATGGACCTTGAAAAATTCATGTTAAGTGAAATAAGTCAGAAACAGAAGGATGAATATGGGATGATCTCACTCTCAGGCAGAAGTTGAAAATCAAGATCAGAAGAGAAAACACAAGTAGAACCTGAACTGGAGTTGGCGTATTGCAGCAGAGTAAAAGACTCTGGTGTGGGTGGGGGGCAGAGTACAGGTCTTGGAAAAGGATGGCGGAGAACCTAGTGGGGATTGTATTATGTGGAAAACTGAGTGAGAAATGTTATGCATGTAGAAACTTTTGTATTTGCTGTCAAATGTAAAAACATTAACCCCCCAATAAAGAGAAAGAAAAAAAAAAGACACCTGCAGACCTGCTTCAGTTACCATTGTTAACCTCTCAGTGTATCTAATTTATAACTGAATTTTATCAGAAGCATACCTGTTTGTACATATTGGAAAAGCGTGGCTTATATGTAAGGCTTGGGACTCTGGGGTTTCAGTTCCCACTGGGGGTTTTAGAATGTACCCTGCCAGGTGCGGAGGTCACCTGTGTGTTCTGTGTGGCTCACAGTGTGCTGTTTATATGTGTGAAGTCAGGGGCCCGGTGTGGGGAGTTAACTCCCTCCTCATAGCAGCCCACTGCTGTGTCTAGCACAGTAGCTTATGGTGCATGGGACCCTCGGGGCACGTCCTGTGGGCTAGGGGAGATAGTATAATGCTTATGCAAACAGACTCATGCCTGAAGCTCTCAAGTCTCCGATTCAGTCCCTTGCACCAGCATAAACCAGAGCTGAGTAGTTCTCTTTTAAAAAAAAAGTGGGGGTTGGGGTGGGCGGAGAGAGGCAGCAGAAGTATTCCTGAAGCTCCAGAAGAATACATCTTCTGGGAGCCAGGTGGCAACGCAGCAGGTTCAGCGCACATGGCGCCAAGCACAAGATCTGGTTTAAGAATCCCGGTTCAAGCCCCCGGCTCCCCACCTGTAGGGGAGTCGCTTCACAGGTGGTGAAGCAGGTCTGCAGGTGTCTGTCTTTCTCTCCCCCTCTCTGTCTTCCCCTCCTGTCTCCATTTCTCTCTGTTCTATCTAACAATGACAAGATCAGTTACAACAACAATAATAACTATGTCAATAAAAAAAGGGCAACAAAGAGGAAAAATAAAAATAATACATCTTTTTTCTGTCAGCTCTTCTCGGTCAGCGAGCTCCAGTCACCCTGGCTTGACTGAATCTGTCCTCAGCTCCTCCCACCTCTGGGCTCCAGCATCGCTCCAGCACAGACCTGCTCCATGTGGGGGGCACAGGGCAGTAGTGAAGGAGGCAGAGTGTCTATGAAGCTGAGGGCTTGGGCCGGGCTGTGTGCTCCGACATGTCTTACATTCCTGGAGTCTGTTTTCTGTTATTAAAACAAGAAGAGGCAGGAGGGAAGGGCGGGGTGTGGCAGCACTGTGGTTGAGATCCTGCGGAGCAGAGTCGGCCTGCTTCCGGTGTCCTTTGCTGTGGTGCACCGTGGAGTGTGTGGGATGTCGTCTGATGGGCATGTGCAGCTGCTTCCGGCTGCTCGAGCCATGGCGGGAGGTGGGGTGGGGGCTGCTGTTACAATAGGAATGGGAGATTGTCAAGACCTGGTTTGGGTTCAAGGTAGGCCCTTAGCCTGCCCCCATGTGTTGTTGAGACGGACTTGAGGGAGCCAGGCAATCCTTGAGTGCTTGCACTCTACCTGAGCACCTGGCAGGCACACAGCCAGTGTGGGGAGGCGCACAGGTGGCAAAAAGAAAAAAACACTCCATAGGAAGACCCAGGGCCAGGAACACTTCCAGGGAGGCGAAGTCTGAGCTAGAACAGAGTCCAGCGAGCAGACAGCTCCAGTGTATGGGTGGAGACTGGGGGTGGGGGGGGGCCTGACCACAGGAGATCACACCATGGGGACTTGGAGTTCTGTTCCGAATGCCTTGTGAAACACCAGTGTTTGCTTAGTTCTTTGGCTGCAAGGATTCCAGCGGTGCTCTGGAATGAGTTTGCTCAATCTTGGTGCCATTTGCTCCTGGAAGAGGCAGGTGTCTGGATGGCCCAGCTCTTCAGCCAGGGGAGATTCCAAACAGTTGGATTCTGGGGCGTCTGGTCCTCATGACTTGACAGGTCAACAAAAGAATATTTGTAATGCTGGACCCTAATACTTGGACAGCTGTCGAGGAGGGCCATCAGCCAGCTCACGGGATATGCACCGCACCACAGGCACTCCTTACAGGGCAGGTTAGTTGGCACTGCAGTGGGAGAGTCCATAAAAGATCTTAGCCAGGGGTAGATAGCATAATGGCTATGCAGAGAGACTCTCATATCTGAGGTACCAAAGCCCCAGGTTCGATCCCTCACCCCACCATAAGCCAGAGCTGAGCTCTGGTGAAAAGAGGTCTCCTTCCTAATAGATTGCCGGTGGCTTCTGTAAGAGCTGCGCCGCTTTGTATGATGGGGACAGTCAGGGATCAGGAGAGCGTTGCCTTGCCTACAGATTCAGTCTCCCACAGATTAAAAGGTCAGTGTTTCACATGGCAAAGGACCTACACACAGCTCACAAGGAAACACAGATGGTCCCTAAACACACAGAGTACTCTTTGCACCCTCACTGGAAACATCAAAGGAATGCAACTGAATAAATAGAAAGGAACTTTTTTTTTTTAACCCACAAAATGGGCAGAGGTCTGTTTTTAGAGATGAAGTTCAGTGAGGGAGGTGGGCATAGCTGCAGGGGGAGAGGCCTCGAGTGTCCTTGCACTTGTACCCCTGCAGCCCGCCCTTGCCCTTGAGGGAGGCTGCGCCAGGTGGTGAGGTGGGCGTGGTGGCTGCAGCCCACCTGCGAGAGCAGATGCACACCTGCCCCGGGACACGTGGAGCAGCTTTAAGGACTGTTCTGACAAGACAGGAAGCCCACAGGCACACAGACGGCAGGAGACGAGGCAAGACCCTCTGGCTGATGAGATGCAGCTCCTTCTGTCTGTCTGTCTGTCATACAGCTGAATATGCAGGTGTGTCTGTTGTGGTCTGAGTACATGTGTGTCTCTGTACACTGGGCAGAACCTGCCCTACCGCCTTACTAAGTACTGCCCAGCCTTTTAGTCTCTTCATATGGGGGGTTTCTAGGTACCCCCACCATGCTGCTGGATAGAGCCTTGATTGTTGCTTTCTCTGTGTCCCTGTAGACTTGTGGCATCTGTACCAGATGAGGTATCTTGGGCCACCTAGCATGGTGAACAGGGTGCCCTCTGTGCTCGCCTCCCTCTCCACAAGCTTCCTTGCTTCTTTCCTGCTTCTTTTCACTGCATCGGTTGGACAGGAGCTGAGCCCCTAAACTGACTACAGCTGGCCAGTCACTCAAATCCATGGCAGTTGTTTCAAAATAAGAAGTGTGCTGCTTCTAATTTTCTCCTGGAGTCTCATCAGTGCATACAGTCTCAGTCATTTTACTTCTCATCCTTGCCCGTATCACATCCTTATGATCCTATTATGGCTGAATTAAGCATTACAGCACAATCTCTATGGAAGTATTGGTACTGCTTTTCTTGGTGTATTGGCCATTAAGATTTCAGCCTGATCTGAGGTTGCTTACTTGAAGCCTTCAATTTTTGTTTTATGTATATGTATATATGCCAGTTTCCATCTTAGTGCAGTGTCACATAATTCAAGGGAATCTCTGTGATTCCATTCTGTAGATGCTGCAGCTGTTGTCAAATGATTGAGTATTCAGATACTAATTTCCCTCTGTAAACACACACAAACGGGATTCTATCTTAGGACCTTCCACTGCCTTATTATATTTTTATTTGCTTTACGGGAAGCTGATATGGTGACTTACAAGACCACTGTCGCAGTTCCTTGTCTCCCTGTGTTAGGTCTCACCACACACACCCCATTCTCTTGCTGTCTTTCTTTCTCATATACTTTTTTATTTCAATCCATATGTGTGTGTGCGTTCTTGTTTCTGTATGAACATGTACGTAGACCCTGAGTGTCAGGCAAACTTGCTGGCAACTGGAAATTGAGTATTTGAAAGTCCTTCACTGTGGTGACCGTCCATTTCCCCCACGTGTGTATTTGATTTCAAGGTGTGGCTTCTCAGTGGCATATCTGAATAAGCTTTCCAGACTGTGTGTGACGCAAGACAGAGTGGCGTATAAAAGGAGGCAGCAGCTTGCTGACTGGCTGGCACAAAGAAAGGCCCACGCCAATGGAGGCCATCCTCCCAGCACGGCCCAGACAGCTCTGGTTATGCATCCTTAGTCTTTCTGGGCCCAGAGGCTCCAGTGTAGATGATGAGGAGTCTCTGAGTGGTTTGTGAATCGATAACGGGTCTGTAGTCATATGAAGTGACAGTTGTCAGTACTCTTTAACTAGCGATAGAGTGAAAAACCTTCTGTTTTAATGTAGAAGGCAGAATTTCATACTACATCCTTGCCTAGGCATCCTAGAAAATACCCTCTTGGTTCACCTTTTTTTTTTCTCTCTCTCTTCTTTAAATTTTATTATCTTTATTTATTTATTGAATAGAGACAGAGGAATTGAGAGGAATGGGGAGAGTGTGACACCTGCAGCACTGCTTCACCACTCACAAAGCTTTTCCTCTGCAGGTGGGGACCAGGGGCTTAAACCCAGATCCTTGCACATTGTAATATGTGTGCTCAACCAGGTGCCCCGCCACCTGGCCCCATTCACCTCTTTCTCTTGAAGTGGCTTTGGTGTATTTCTTCTGCTGCAAGCTTTCCTGCCCCCAATCCGCAGCCCCCAGCCTAGCATGTGCTGTGGCCCCACTAAGCCACCACTCCTGGTACAGGGACGTGGTTTTATGGGAGTTGCTATGCTGTCTGTATCCCCAGCACATCTGTGAAGCCCCTCAGGATAGCTTTGCAGGTAGGACCATGTGTTGTCTGGTGCTGACAGATGGGGCCGGGTTTAAGTCAGGGACTGAGGGCATCTTGCTATGCACCCATGTCTCATCAGTTATCACTGGCCTACGCTAGGAGGGCAGAGAAAATGGATAAGCCCCCCTGTGGCTGAATGAGCTCAGCAGACCGTCTCAGGTTCAGGAGTGAACACCACACCCACATGAGCACCCCGGGGTGGTTGTGTGAGCTGTTGTAGACAGTGAAATATGACGATAAACTGTCAAGATGCTTTTCAGGTAAAATTTTAAAATCTTAAAGGATGAGGGGTTAGGCAGTGGCGCACTGGGTTAAACACATAAAGTGCAAGGACCTGCAACAAAGATTCTAGTTCGAGCCACTAGCTTCCCACCTGCCAGGGGTAGAGGGGGGTTGCTACACAAATGGTGAAGCAGGTCTGCAGGTGTCTGCCTTTCAATTTCTCTTTGTCCTATCCAATAAAAAAAAAGGAGGGGATGGTCACCAGGAGCAGTGGATTTGTAGTATAGGCACTGAGCCCCAGCAATAACCCTGGAGGCAATAAATAAGTAAATAAATCTTATAATATGAGCATCTAGATAAAACTTTAAAAAATTTTTTGCCCTTGTTGTCATTATTATTGTCATTGCTATTGTTGTTGGATAGGACAGAGAGAAATCAAAAGAAGAGGGCAGACGGAGAGAGAAAGACAGACACCTGCAGACCTGCTTCACCGCCCGTGAAGTGACCCCCCCCCCCCGCAAGTGGGGAGCCAGGGGTCTCATACAGTGGGAATAGCAGACAGGGCACCAGGGAAGCCCCACTGTGCTGACCTAGCACCTGGAGCCTACAGGACAGATGTCACATAGTACCAGTAACTTTGGGAGGTGTCAGTCCACTAGAGGGGAGTTCCCTGTCTTACTGTCTGTCTGTTTGAGTAGGAATCCACATGCAGGACAGCCAGTGATTCTGATCGTTGTAAGAAGAGGTTGCTCACTGTCCAGTCAGAGAGAAAGGGTGTGGGCTTCCTGAAGAACTGTCACAGTGAGAGGTGCTCATCCCCATCCTGGTACGCAAGGTGCAAGTTGAGAGCATGCTGAGCAGACCGCATCCCCTGGCTTTCCAGAAGCTACGGAGGAGACAGGAGGCTCTAAGGGGCCAGAGGTCTCCTGAATGGTTTCCCCTTTTCCACATGGGGCTCACACAACAGTGACAACAGACCAGCAGATCCAGAGCCACCACAGTTCCATCTGTGTGACTTTCAAAACCACATGGAGGTGCCCTTTGCTGTCAGGACTCAGTGACCATTGTCCCCAAAGCAGGACAGTGGCTTAACGCTCCTCATCCCCAGGAGTGCCAGTGCTCATCTTGAAAGGGCTCGCTGAGGTGTTCCTCTCCTCTCCTCTCCTCTCCTCTCCTCTCCTCTCCTCTCCTCTCCTCTCCTCTCCTCTCCTCTCCTCTCCCCTCCCCTCCCCTCCCCTCCCCTCCCCTCCCCTCCCCTCCCCTCCCCTCCCCTCCCCTCCCCTCCCCTCCCCTCCCCTCCCCTCCCCTCCCCTCCCCTCCCCTCCCCTCCTCGATTAACTAGGAAAACCAAAGGAAACCACCTGGGACTGAAACAAGATGACTAGAGTGACTTCAGGAAGCCACCAAATCACCAGTGAGTGCAAACGCGTGTGGCTCAGGGACAGAGGAGCCTAGGGAGAGATTAAGTGGCTGGTAACAGTCTGACAGTTTACCAGTTGAGACACCACCTCCATTCTGTTTCACCAACAATGGCTGAAGGGAGGAGAGGACTCCCCTGAGACTCATCAAGTGCAACTGTGAGTCTTTTGTGCTACTGCCCACAGAATCTGGAGCAGTGTCAGGGAGGCCCTGTGCTGACACCAGGGTACAGAGAACTAACAAGGAAACTCAGGAGAAGATCTACAGAATGGCGTTAAAATATCTTCAGTCTTTGATATATCAATCAATGTCAGTGGCCTGAATTCACCTATTAAAAGGTACAGAGTAGGAAGATGGATCAGAAAACACAACCCAACAATATGCTGTCTACAGAAACCCCACCTAAGTCAACAAGACAAACGCAGACTCAAAAGTGAAAGGATGGAAAACTATCATACAGGCCAATGGTCCACAAAAAAGGGCAGGGATAGCTATCCTCATATCTGACATGATAGACTTTAAAGTAAATAAAATTTAAAAAGATAGGGATGGACACTACTTAATGCTCAGAGGATCAGTCAATCAATAGGACTTAACAATTATTAACATCTATGCACCCAATGAGAAGCCATCTAAATACATCAAACACCTATTGAAAGAGCTACAGTAATATATTAACAGCAACACAGTCATACTAGGGGACTATAACACCCCACTCTCTCAACAGATCATCCAGGCAGAAAATCACTAAAGACAAGAGGGAGATAAATAAAGAGATAGATAAACTAGAACTGTTGGACATTTTCAGAGTCATTCATCCCAAGAAACTGGAATACACATTTTACCCTAGTCCACATGGATCATTTTCAAAATAAGAGGAACTAGATAACATGAACAGGCCTATCACAGCTAATGAAATTGAAGCAGTTATCAAAAACCTTCCCCAAAATAAAAGTCCTGGACCAAATGGTTTTACAAATGAATTCTACAAAAACTTTCAAGAATGAGTTAGTACCTCTACTTTTGAAAGTCTTCCAGAAGATTGAAGACACTGGAATACTCACTTCTAGCTTCTATGAAGCCAACATCACTTTGATACCAAAAGCAGACAGGGACACAACCAAAAAAGAAAACTACAGACCAGTATCTCTTATGAACATACATGCTAAAATATTGAACAAAATTCTAGCCAACCAGATACAGCACTATACTAAAAAGATTGTTCATCTGGGAGTTGAGCAGTAGCACAGCTGGTTAAGCGCAGGTGGTGCAAAGCACAAGGACCTGCGTCAGGATCCCAGTTCGAGCCCCCGGCTCCCCACCTGCAGGGGGGTCGCTTCACAGGCGGTGAAACAGGTCTGCGGGTGTCTATCTTTCTCTCCCCCTTTCTGTCTTCCCCTCCTCTCTCCATTTCTCTCTGTCCTACCCAACAACAATGACATCAGTTAACTACAATAAAAAAGCAACAAGGGCAACAAAAGGGAATAAATCAATAAATATTTAAAAAAGAAACCCAAGGACAACAAAAGGGAAAATAAATAAATAAATAAATAAATAAATAAATAAAATAAAACTTTTAAAAAAAAAGATTGTTCATGACCAAGTGGGGTTTATCCCAGGCATGCAAGGTTGGTTTAATATTTGTAAATCAATCAACATGATCCACCATATCAATAAAAGACCAAAAAACCCATGGTCATATCAATAGATGCAGAGAAAGCCTTTGACAAAATCCAACATCCCTTTATGATCAAAACACTACAAAAAATGGGGATAGATGGAAAATTCCTGAAGATAGTGGAGTCTATATATAGCAAACCTACAGCCAACATCATACTCAATGATGAAAACCTGGAAGCATTTCCCCTCAGATCAGGGCTGCCCACTATCACCATTATTATTCAACATAGTGTTGGAAGTTCTTGCCATAGCAATCAGGCAGGAGCAAGGAATTAAAGGCATACAGATTGGAAGAGAAGAAGTCAAACTCTCCCTATTTGCAGATGACATGATAGTATACACAGAAAAACCTAAGGAATCCAGCAAGAAGCTTTTGGAAATCATCAGGCAATGCAGTATGCAGTAAGGTGTCAGGCTACAAAATTAACATTAAAAAGTCAGTGGCATTCCTGTATGCAAATACTAAGTTAGAAGAAGTTGAAATCCAGAAATCAATTCCTTTTACTATAGCAACAAGAACAGTAAAATATCTAGGAATAAACCTAACGAAAGTAGTGAGAGACTTGTATACTAAAAATTATGAATCACTGTTCAAGGAAATTGGAAAAGACACAAAGAAGTGGAAAGATATTTCATGTTCATGGGTTGGAAGAATTAACATCAAAATGAATATACTACCCAGAGCCACGTACAAATTTATGCTATCCCTATCAAGAACTCAAACCACATTTTTTAGGAGAATAGAACAATTGCTCCAAATGTTTATCTGGAACCAGAAAAGACCTAGAATTGCCAAAACTATCTTGAGAAGAAAGAACAGAACTGGAGACATCACACTTCCAAATCTCAAACTGTATTATAGGGCCATTGTCCTCAAGCTGCTTGGTACTGGAACATGAATAGAGACACTGACCAGTGTAATAGAGTTGAGAGCCCAGAAGTAAGCCCCCACACCTATGGACATCATCTAATCTTTGACAAAGGGGCCCAGACTATTAAATGGGGAAAGCAGAATCTCTTCAACAAATGGTGTTGGAAAAACTGGGTTGCAACATGCAGAAGAATGAAACTGAACCACTATATTTCACCAGACACAAAAGTCAATTCCAAGTGGATCAAGGACTTGGATGTTAGACCAGAAACTATCAGATTCTTAGAGGAAAATATTGGCAGAACTCTTTTCCACATAAGTTTTAAAGACATCATCAATGAAACGAATCCAATTACAAAGAAGACTAAGGCAAGTATAAACCTATGGGACTACATCAAATTCAAAAGCTTCTGCACAGCAAAAGAAACCACTACCCAAAGCAAGAGACCCCTCACAGAATGGGAGAAGATCTTTACATGCCCTACATCAGACAAGAGGCTAATAACCAGAATATATAAAGAGCTTCCCAAACCCCACAACAAGACAACAAATAACCCCATCCAGAAATGGGGGGAGGACATGGGCAGAATATTCACCAAAGAAGAGACCCAAAAGGCTGAGAAAGATGAAAAAATGCTTCAAGTCACTGATTGTCAGAGAAATGCAAATAAAGACAACAATGAGATACCACTTCACTCCTGTCACACATCAGATGTCACACATCAGACAAAGTAGCTGCAGCAGATGCTGGAGAGGGTGTGGGGTCAAAGGAACCCTCCTACACTGCTGGTGGGAATGTAAATTGGTCCAACCTCTGTGGAGAACAGTCTGGAGAACTCTCAGAAGGCTAGCAATGGATCTACCCCATGATCCTACAATTCCTCCCCTGGGGATATATCGTAAGGAACCGGACACTCCCATCCAAAAAGATCTGTGTACACCTATGTTCTTAGCAGCACAATTTGTAATAGCCAAAACCTGGAAGCAATCTAGGTGTCCAGCAACAGATGAGTGGCTGAGCAAGTTGTGGTCTATATACACAATGGAATACTACTCAGCTATAAAAAATGGTGACTTCACCGTTTTCATCCAATCTTGGATGGACCTTGAAAAATTCATGTTAAGTGAAATAAGTCAGAAACAGAAGGATGAATATGGGATGATCTCACTCTCAGGCAGAAGTTGAAAATCAAGATCAGAAAACATAAGTAGAAAACAGAAAGTAGAAAACACAAACCTGAACTGGAATTGGCGTATTGCACCAAAGTAAAAGACTCTGGGGTGTGGAGGTGGGGGTGGGGGGAGAATACAGGTCCAAGAAAGATGACAGGACCTATTGGGGTTTGTATTATTATGGGGAAAACTGGGAAATGTTATGCACGTACAAACTATTGTATTTACTGTTGAATGTAAAAAAGAAAGGGCTCGCTGAGCCGCTGACTCGCTGAGGCTCACCCGTACCTTCCCGACTTCCTGCCCACTTAAGCCCTGCAGTCTTCTCTGGATTTTAGCGACACACGTTAGATGCTTACTGCACTCGCATTCCCTGGATGCTCCCCAGTCCCAGAGCGTGGACAGAGCCATGGTTGCTTGAGTCCTGTAGGTGCCCTGTCCCTGGGAGTCGTGGTGTCCCAACCCAAGGTTAGTTTCTCCAATTGGAGGTGCCAAGCTGGGCCTGGTCTGGAGGAACTGACGTGTGATACTGAGACACCACGGTGTGGGATGTGGTTCTTGGTTTAAGATGGCACAAATGGCTCTTCTTTCCCCCCTTTTCAATTAAATTTATGATTGTCTTGTTGTGCTCGGGCATTCAGCTTGCATGATTTCCCAGCTCTGGGCCACTTTTCCCTCAGAAAGAAAGAGAGGGACAGATACTCCAGTGTGCCCTAGCACCCCCCAGTCCAGTGTGGTGTCTGGGCTCCATGTGTCGCAGTGCAGGCACTCTACCTGATGAGCTGTCTCTCTGGCCTGCTCAACTTTTTTTTTTTTTTTTAACACAACTTTTTTCCTTCCCCGTGTGTAGTCAAAGCTGAAATGAAGTTTCCTGGAAGATGGAGTTAGCGGGTCCACATGCTGTGAAGGTGTAGTGAGAAGACTGGGTGCTGGGCAGGATCCCCGACGCCCTAGTGCCAGCTCTGCTTTGGGCCTGTTTAGGATGGTGAGCCTGCAGAGGGGCCCATCTGCAGTGTGGACAGCTCAGGGCGGGCATCAAACACTGCAACAGGTGCATTTCATAAATTTAGTCAGTTGACTTCCTTCTGTACCTGTGGCCTACACAAAAAGGAACACGGGCTGTGAAATGAGGGCCTTCACACTATTGTGACACATTCTGACCCATTGTTTCTATGTTCTTTTGGGCCAGAGTGTGTCATGACAGTCCAGCAGCCCAATATTCTGCCCTGCATTTTGATCATATTCCATTTTTTACTTGTTTGTATTCATTTATTTTTAGTACCTCTAGGCCTATTGCTGGGGTTTGGTGCCTGTACAACTAATCCACCTCTCCCGGTAGCCTTTTTTACTTTTGAGCTAAAGACAGAGAATGGGGAATGGGGTAGGGAGAGACACCTGCAGCACTGCTTCACCCCTCGTGAAGCTTCCCCCTGGCAGGTGTGGGCCGGAAGTTTGAACCTGGGCCCTGTTTATAGCGACTTGCGCACTCTACTAGGTGTGCCCTCCCATGTCATTTTGAAGATTTATTTCAACTAGCTCACCGCTCCAGCATCTGTGGTGTCAGGGATTAAATTCAGACCATAGATTTGGAATTTAAAAAAAAAATTTTTTTTTAATATATTTATTTTCCCTTTTGTTGCCTTTGTTGTTTTTATTATTGTTGTTGTTATTGATGTTGTTGGATAGGACAGAGAGAAATGGAGAGAGGAGGGGAAGACAGAGAAGGGAAGAGACAGACAGACACCTGCAGACCTGCTTCACCGCCTGTGAAGCGACTCCCCTGCAGGTGGGGAGCCGGGGGCTCAAACCGGGATCCTTAGCTGGTCCTTGCACTTCGCGCCATGTGCGCTTAACCCATTGCGCTATCGCCCGACTCCTGGATTTGGAAATCGTATACTTGTGCCCACTCTGCCCTGCTCACTCCCTCACCTGCCTGTGCGAGGAGGCGGGCACGCCCCTGACTTCTGCAGGTGTGGCAGGAGCACCTGCTCGGCATCACTTGGCCCATCCTATCCCGTGCTCAGGTACTAAATGATACGTAATCTGATCGATGGCATTTCATCTTCTGCGACCTGGTAATATTCAGTGAAATGCAGGTTTTCATCTTGTTACCCCAAGATCATGGGCTGCTTTTTAAAGGCAAGGCCTGGCTTATGGCCTGCCATCTCGTGGCTGAGCACACCATAGCTGTCCTGAGCTGCTGGTGAGGTGTGGGTGCGGCTCTCCTCCCCCAGCGAGAGCACATCACCTCCATCTGAGGAGGGACGGGGAAGGCGGATGTGCTTTTGGGTTTGCAGGCTCAGCCAGACCTTCCTCTCGTTGTGCCTGTGTGTGTGAGGGGGAGTGTCAGGACTAACGGTTACTGTGTTCTTTCTACACAGCCATATCAGTGGGAACAAAATTGGCTGGGAGAAGACGGGAAGCCGCTCAGAGCCTCGAGCACGGGGAGACCCAGGAGACCAAACAAAGGTAGCCATCCACACCGCTAGTTCTCCAAATGCAACTCAGTCAGTGTGCAGGTGTTGATTTAAGGTAAAATTGTTCTAAAGTGGGGGCTGTCAGCTCCCAGGTAGTCAATATCTGTGTGCAGCTTTTGACTCCCTCCCCCAGATTTAACTACTACAGCTAGTTATTCACCAGAAATCTTACTGATAACTTACTTAAACACTTGGTTAATGTATATTTTATATGCTGAATTATGTATTATATATTATATGCTATATTCTTACCGTAAAGTAAGCTAGAGTTTAAAAAAAGTTATAGAGATTTATTTACTTATTTAAAAGAGGGAGGGAGAGAAAACCAGAGCATCACTCTGACACATGCAGTGCCAGGAATTGAACTTAGGACCCTGTGCTTGAGAGTCCAGGCATAGGACTCTGCCAACCCCTGAACTGCTATATATATATTTTTTTTTTTTCCTTCCTTTTTTTTTTTTTTAAATATTTATTTTATTTATTTATTCCCTTTGTTGCCCTTGTTGTTTTATTGTTGTAAGTTGTCATTGTTGGATAGGACAGAGAGAAATGGAGAGAGGAGGGGAAGACCGAGAGGAGGAGAGAAAGATAGACACCTGCAGACCTGCTTCACCGCCTGTGAAGCAACTCCCCTGCAGGTGGGGAGCCAGGGCTCGAACCGGGATCCTTATGCCGGTCCTTGTGCTTTGCGCCACCTGCGCTTAACCCGCTGTGCTACAGCCCGACTCCCTTTTCCTTCCTTTTTTAAGCATGCTAACAAACATTCGCAGGAGTGGGGAGGGAAGGAAGTTACAAACATTTGCAGGCATGAAAAGGGAAGAGATTCTCAGGCATTTGCCCGGTGGATGGGGCAGGTGGACTGTGGACCCCTGTATGGTCCCTGCATGATGTCGTAGGCTCAGAGCATCACAGAGACCTACTTATTTGTAGGATTTCCTTGAGATAAATGGGAAAGCACCTGGAGTTTTTACATTACTAATAAAAAAAATAACATTCCCTGCCCCCCCCCTTTTAAACTCATGCCTGTTGTTTAATAGTGATCATTAGAAACATGTCTCTAACTCGGCAAAGTCACATAGACCCTCAGGGTGAGCTGTCTCTCATTAACTCAGACACATCACTGTTTGATGCAGTATCAGGAAGCATTTTAAGATCTCATGTAATCTCACCATGGGATTATTAGCTTGTAAAAATAAATGTTAGGAATAAATTTTTAAAAAGAAACCTTGTATTTGCATTTATTTAAAGCATTTTCAGTTCTCTCTCCATTGGAGACTCTGGAAAACACTAGTGAGTTATCCATGAGCTACGAGTTTAAGACCAGTTTTGGCATTTTGTATTTTAAGGATAAAATTAAGCACTTAATTACGTACCCATGTAAAGAACATGTTTTGTTTCAAAACAGAAAAATATGTCTTTAGGGTAGCCCAAAATCAAGCAACACACAATTATTTCCAGTGTTTATTTATTGTAAGAAAGAAAAACAGCCATCTATTGGGCAACTAACGATTGCTCTTGCTGAACAATTAAGACTGTGCTCAAGTTTAAAGAAAAAGTTCAGCTTCCCTCCCACCTCCCCTACCCTCAGCCACCGCCTAGCACTGCCCCTCACTGGATCAGTGCTGTGGGCCTGACTCATCACGCGGTTAGAGCATTGGCTTGGTGGGGCGTGGGGGTGGGGGCCTGTGGTTTGTGTGTTTTTGAGTAAACCATTCTGTGTTGTTCTGGCCAGAGAATTTTTGAATTTGGATTTTGTGTTGTTGGTTCTTTCACTAAAGCAGGCCTTAGTTTACCTGGATTGGAATCCCAGTGCCAGCAGTTACTTATCAGATAGCCACGCATAGAGAGATTCTCCGGGTGTCAGATAGGATCTCCAGGGATAGTAGGGACTAGCAACAAGACCCAGGTGGGATGCCGAGGCTGGAGGGTGTGGGGATGGGGAGAGGGTCACAATCCCCAAAAAGCCAGTGTCACCCCTCTGGGACCCAGGACCCAAGAGCAGGACATCGGTTGGGTGGCCCAGTAGAAACAGACATTTTTCTGGTCCTGAGAACTTGAGGTGTCTGGGGATGCACACACACCCCCCCCTTTGTCCATGGAAGGACTGGGTCAGTACTTTCCATCCTTGAGTGGTACTGTGTGTGGCAGGTAGAGTGAGTGGACTCGGGGTAGAAAGTGTGGTGTGACCTGAACTTGCTTTCCCTCTCGCCTGTTGCCCTGTAGGCAGAAGGCTCGTCCTCTGCCTCTTCGGGCAGCCAGCTCGTGGAAATGAAGGGGAGCCAGATTGGCACCGTGCAGCCAATTCCGTGCCTCCTGTCCATGCCCACCAGGAACCACATGGACATCACCACCCCACCCTTGCCCCCCGTGGCACCCGAGGTGCTGAGAGTGGCTGAGCACCGGCACAAGAAGGGGCTGATGTACCCCTACATCTTCCACGTCCTGACCAAGGTACGCGGGCAGTGTTCACAGCTCTCCGTCAGGGTGTCTGGTGCCAGCTGCACTGTCTTTCTGTCTTACAAACTGCTCGACACCAAGTTTACCTTCCACTTTCTACATTCGGACTGGCAGTTTATTTCAAGATGTCACACACTGTGCTTGTGCCATCCTGTCAGGATTGATACCATTCAGTCACACACTGTATTCGATTTCTTTAGTTTCCCTAGAAGTGTCCCCTTCAGGGTGGCATTCCAGGTACTTTGACTTGTTCCTCTGCCTCATCCTGAGTGAATTTTACAACAATCACTTACAGAAAAAAAGATGCAGGATTTTGTAACATGCTGAAGCAGAAAGTAGAACTAGGGTTTCACAGTGTCTTAGTTTCACTGTATTTAGTATCCGATGAGAGCTTTGCATAGATAAGACACTTCTTGTGACATTGTTTTTGAAACTTGGTGTCTTGAATGGATTTGTGTGTTTCAGTTTCTTCAGTGATGTTAATCTTTGTGTATATAACCATAGACCTACAACTGAACAACTTGCTTCAGAGACCAGAGTTCTCATGTACAATTAGCTTATGACTGTCATGTATTTTTGACCTGTTCTCATCAGTATACCATCATCACATACAATCAAAGACTTTTTCTGGTTCCATTTTTTCTGTAATCCCTCTGCAGTTTGTAAAATGGAGTCAAATCCAAATGTTACTCTTAATTCCATCACTCCTGAGCTGAACTCATGCATTAATTGTCTTAATGTGCGCCTCATTTGCTTCTATAAATTAAAGGTCATAACGGATGTTAAAAATCAGTACCATTTACTCAGATCTTTAGTTTATTTTTAAATTGTAATTGCCTCCAAGTAATTTGGTATGGGCATGCATGCAGACTGCCACTTTTCAGATTACAGTTTAAGGTAAACATTTTATTTTTCAGGTTCAACATATATTAGAAGGGTAAGTGAAACGTTAACTGTTGGGAAAAATAATTTTTCTTAGTAAGGGGACTATGAGATGACTGGGGTGTCAGTCCCCTGGCCCCTCTGCCTTGTCAGTGCGGGTCCTGCAGCCAGCCCTGGGGTTCGGAGTCTGGGTGGGCAGTGAGATGGATCTGAGTGGTGCAGACTGTCTCCTCTTAATCACTACTCCCTGACTTCAAGGTTAAATGCTGACGGAATGGCTGTGGTCAGGAAAGAAAAGCCTGATTGTCTTTTCAGATTCTACAATGCCACCTAAACTTTTTAGTACGTTAAGGGAAAATTTAGACCCTGAGACACTATTCCGTCAATCCAGATTGTTCTGGTATTAAACTGTCCAGACTGAGACCCCTGCAGTGAGTGGAAAGCTTGACGGTGTTGTGGAGAACTGTCAGATCATCTTCACATAAGCGTCAATCCTCCTGAGAGTGTTAGTCACACACCAGCTACTAAGTATGAAGGCGCACTGAGAAGGGAAGGGACCAATTCAAATTCCTGTGAAAATGAACAGAGCAAATACTACCAAATGTGTTCAATCAATGTATTTGACTTAGAAGGTTGTGAGTGCATGGTTGCATTCTAAATATATGTAAATAAAAATTTCTCGAAAACTCTTGAGATGTACCTTGGTGTCGTAAGCTGCCTGAGATGAGAGCTCCCTATTTCTGCAGATGGCTACAGCCTTGCTGTGTCCGGATAGTGAGGCCCTGAGCCACATGGAGCCCGCACTGCACAGTGGTGCAGCGTGAACAGAGCGCCTCCCCTCCTGTACCCAGCACCTGGTCACACCCTGTCTGCCATCTGTTCATCTAGAACTTGCTGTGGGGAGGGGGAGGGGGCGTGCTAAAATATGCTGAAACTTGAAAAAGATAAAATAGTGCTAAAGAGTTCTCTTGGGTGGGTGATTTTTATTTTCAGGATGCTCCACCCCCCCCCCCTTTTGGAGTTCACATAGGCCATTGAGAATTAAGAATTTTATTGTGTATGACCATCCTGACTCCACGAGAAATTGCAAGTTCTCCACATTTCTTATATTCTTTGTTGTCAATGTTACCGGCCCAGCTTAAAAGACTCCGGGACCACCTATGAAGTTTTCTTTTGTCCTTGGTTCCAGATTTTAAAAGCCATGTAGAATTTTGCCCATTTGAGCGTATGCTTTTGACTATAACCTGCTAAATGAACGTCTCAGTGTAGGCAAGTTGTTAAGCATTTGATTTGGAATAGAATTTGGTTAACAGGAGATAATGCAGTATATTTCTATGAGTATATTGTAAATTCAACATGAAAAATGTGCAATATTATTCTGCTTTCTTCCATGCAAAGGGTGAAATCAAAATTGCTGTTTCTATTGAAGATGAAGCCAGCAAAGACCTGCCTCCTGCCGCCCTGCTCTATAGGCCAGTTCGCCAGTATGTTTACGGAGTCCTGTTTAGCTTGGCAGAAAGCAGAAAGAAAACTGAGAGACTTGCTTTTAGAAAGAACAGACTTCCACCAGAATGTATGTACTGTGACATCCATTGTTTGTTTTCCTCAGTTCCTCGTAATCTCTTGTACATTTCTAAAGCTTAGGTCACCTTTGAGTGAGCCCTGAGCACAACCCCCCTCTCCCGCCATGGAAAGGAGGGGCTTCCCAGAGGGCGCAGAGGAAGGGATGAGAGGTCCTAGTCTTTTTTCTCCAGTCACATTCCAGTAATAATGCTCACCAGTAAAATGGCAAAACAGTCAGCTTTCATTTTAAGCTGATGTTGGTGGAAACAGACCTGACCTCACAGACTGGCTGTAGCCAGCAGCGCCTGCATTAGTGTGTCCCTATATAGTCTCCTCTCCAGCAGTCCAGAGTCCCTGGCTTTTGGGGGGTGGGGGGTCCTCTGACTGACCAGCTCCATGGGGAGGGGCAGTGGAAAAAGCAAAAGTGGCATTTGAAGTATTGGCACAAAGTGAAAAACACTGTCCACCTTCCTGTGGGGAGACGATGCCTTCTTTTCCCACAGTGCCGAGGAATGAGTCCGGGGCCCCACACATGCACAGGACCACCAAGCAGCCTCCCACTCCCAAGCCTTTATTATTTTCAGATTCTCTTTCTGAGAGAGAAGAGACACCACAGTACTGCCACCATTCGTAGTCTCTCCTGCCATTTCCCATGGTGTTCTGGGGCCCACAGCTAGGGACAAGGCATGCACTCTACCCAGTGAGCTGTCTCTTGGCCTGGCAGAGCCTTGGTTGCAGGTAGCTTTGCGAACGTCAGACATGGAAAGTCATTTCGTAGGAAGCATGGCGATGTTTCTCTCAACAGAGCCTACCATTGTAGTATCCCTACCTGTGGAAACTGGCTCATCACTGGGCGGAGGGTAGGGGGTGGGGGGATCAGAGTGGCTGGTGGTTGCTGGAAAAGATGGGCAGGACGCCCTCCACAGAGCACTCAGTGGCCAGATCGTGCCATTTCAACCCCACTCTTTGGTTTCCTGCCTCTCTGTTTCTGATCAACAAACGGAGGGGGGGGGGGGGCTGGAGACAGCATCTCAGACTTGAGTGTGGTGACAGTCTTTTCAGAGGGCCCACGCTCACGCACTACCTGCTCATGCCGTGTCCACACCCTGTAACTCCATGACTCAGGAAGGGCCTTTCTTCCCCGGCTCACAGGGGCCTGCCCACAGGGCTGCCAGGGCTTGTGCTCCTTGGTTCTCCGCTGGAGGCTTCTCTCTGGGGCCCAGGACGCACGCCTTGTGCTCACAGTCCTGTCTAGCCAGTTCATGCCGTGGCCGAGTCCCATAGCACTGCTCCAGCTTTTACAGTGAAAGGCTGTGTGTTCCACACACTTGCCATTATGCAAGGAACACCTAGAGGAGTTTTCAGTGGCTAACGTGGAAGGACCTCGGGTGTACTCGGGGAAGCCTGCTTCCGTCGGTGATGATCGGTCTGTCTGTCAGTACCTGAGCAGCAGTCTTGTGTCACTGGCAAGCTGCAGAGAGCAGGGGCAGGATGGAAGCACCGTGTTCTCCAGCGCTGCCAGACGACTGCAGTTTGCCCTGCACCCAGTGCCTTTGCTCCTTCCCCCATCATCTTGTCTTTGCGTGGCTTTGGGTCCTGTTAGCACTTTGGGGAGGCTGCAGTAAGGAAGGGTGCTTACTGGATGAACCAGCCTCTGCAAATGAGCAAGAGAAAGGCTGTGGTAGGGGGTAAGGGTGGTGCTGGCAGAGATGCAAGGCTGATACAGTCAGTGCCTGCAGCAGGTCTACTCCATCTCAGGTGGGGTCAGGGGCACGGGTGTCGGGGCTGACTAAGAAGAGACATGGCATGGTCTGTGACAACTCTGGTCTGTGAGACTTTGATGGGGACATCTTGACCACTATAGAGGGGGACACAGAAAGGAGAAGAGAGAGAACACCCCAGTGCACTCTCAGGCACATAGGGGCAGAAGCACGTTTCAGAGGAACTTGGACGAGAGGTCGGCTCTGAGAAACCTTCCTGGGGAAAGGGAAGGAAGTGAGGAGACATCAGATTTGGGGGGTGGAGTCTTGGTACTGAGGGAAAGGGCAGGGCCTGGCAGGGCTGACAGGTGCTGCTGGAGCCGAGAGGTTGCCTAGTGTGGTTAACATCCAGTACTTCCCGAACGGTTGCTAGGACTTGGAGTCAGCCTCACTACAGTGTGTCCTGCAGTATCTGGCGGGCAGTTAAAAACATGCTGGCTGATTAATTTGTGTCACCAGCTCGCCAGGATGGAGGTCTGATGTTTGAGGTCTAGAGCACTTGCAGAGTGACAGCTGAGGTTCCATGGAAAAGTCCCCGTCTCTGTCCACACCTTTTTTCCCCTTTATCTTGTTTGCCATGGGAGTTACTATTGGGATTACTCGGACAAATTCTATCGTCGTTGTTGTTATTATTATTGGTAGGACAGAGAAATTGAGAGGGAGAAGGTGAGAAAGAGAGACCTCTGGAGCTCTGCTTCACTGCTCATGAAATTTCTTTCCCCTGAAAGTGAGAACTGGGTACTTGAACCCATGTCCTTGTGCTTGGTAACTGGGAAAGAGGAAAAAAAGTGATAGCCCAGCACTGTTCCTGTACAGATACTCCCACATGGCAGCTGGGGGCTCAAACCTGGGTCCTCTCCTTGTACCAGGTGAGCCCTCTCCCAGCCCGCTCCACCTGACTTTTGAAGCTGGGTTTTGACTTTTCTGAAGACTGAGGCGGAGGAAGAACTAGAAAGAGGGACGCGTGAGTGGTCTGAGACTGGACGGAAGCTTGACGTGGGAAGGAGATTGCATTGTCTGGCCAGGCAGAATTAAGGCTTCTCGTGTGTTTCTCTAGAGAAACATGATGAAAGCGCCATCACAAATGAACATCTGCCACTGAAGAGCAAGACACATCAGCTTGCTTCTGGGCTTGGAAGCTGAGCAAACTTAGTTAGCTATGATTTCAGTGGGTGAGGCTTTTTCACAAGGTCCCAGGTTGGTGAAAGGCCATGCACTAGTTATGTCCTCCTATAGGGAGCAGCCTGCAAAAGGCTTTTGTGCCACCAGCACATGTGCTGAAATGTGACGCCAACTGTCCTGCCTGCCCTCCATTGGGGCCTTTCAGCGAGTGCTGACTTCCCGTACTCAGACCTCACACAGGAAATCAGTCCCCACTGCGTGACCTCACATCTGGGCTGCCAGCTCACAGGTCCAGTCACTCCGTCGGGACCTGGCTATTAGGTGCCAGTCCAAAAGAGGACTTGACAGTGCCACCCAGTTACTTCCAGTGATTGGAGCAGTTGTCTAAGTACATTTCCTGCAGTTTTTGATGTCTGGGGAAGGGAGAGATGGTGGTTTGTGGGGCATTCTTGGTTGATAGGATGTGACAGTTGACTCTGTCGCACTTAAGTTTACTGTCCACGCAACCACTCACCAACCTTCAGTCATTTCTTAGACCACGTGTAGACCAGCTGAGTTTAGTGGCATTTTACAGGAAGATCCGTAAGCCCCACTAAAGCTCACTGTGACGTTAGAGGATTGCTGAGAGACTTCATTCTCGCTTGATTTGCGACAGACATGCATTTGCAAATCTAGTCTCTTGATGAAGAACGTGACAAGGCGACCAAACATTGCGGTTAACTTCGGTGTGACTTACGTAGCTTTTATCTTAATGGTTGATGGTTCAGTATGGTTTCTGCACTCAGATCCTTAGAAACCTGAGCCATTGACAGTCCTATCGAACCACACAGTGCAGTTCGGCTGCTGTCCACCTCTCAGTTCTTTAATTCTGCTTTTAAAGAGTTGTTGAGAATTCTTGTTAGGAGACATTATGCTTGAAGTCACTGCAAGTTTTTGGATTCCAGCTCTGTGAGCAGAACAAGGTGAAGAAAATGCTGACCTCACCCACGGGGACTCACCCACATGTGCCCTGTACTGGCAAGTGCTTTGGGAGAGGCCTGCCAGGAACTCGCTGTCACTACAGGAATAAAGGCAGCAATGGAGACAGGTGAGGTCGGTGCCGACCTGTGGAGTCAGATGTTATGGTGGCTTCTAAGCTGTGCCGCCTACCCACAGGGCAGCCATGCCTCTGCTGCTCTCAGGACACTCACCAACCAGCTGGACACTAGCACTTTGTCCTGGTGTTCCCAGGGCTGACTGGGAGGGGCCACCAGAAGGATGTTCGCTTCTGGAAAGATTCCAGGGTAATGAGTTGCTTCAGCTGTGATGTTTGACTCAAATTCCAGGAAGTAAAGCCCAATGATTTGCACATTTAAAAATTATCGTTCATGTAATAAAATGGCCTCTGTCTGCCCCAGCACCTCAAAATTAAATGGGTCAGAAAAAGACTTGTATACATGGACAAATTACAGACAACACTAGGTTTATGGAAATAGGTTCATGTTTCTACACTGTGACTGTGTGCTTGCAAAGTTTTTTAAGCATTAAGAATAGCCAAAAAGAACACTGATTTTTTTCCCCCCTGGTTCAATATGCTTTAGAAATTTTGCTTGTGCCAAATCATTGAAACTGCTCATTGAAAATAAACCAGATGTGTTCACTATGGGCTAGAAAATAAGACAGAGTATTTTCACATGAATCTCTATCAGTCTGTTGTTGGAAAGGCCACGATGAATTTTTGCATAGAAAAGCAGAAAAAAGAAAAAAAAAAAAAGAAGCATCATGACTTTTCCGACAACCCAGTAATATGTGTGAACAATGGTTATAATCATCATTTTCCCTGAATTTGTGAAGGCCTTTATATGCTAATCTGATTTCTTCACTCAGCACAGTTCTTGGGAGTTTCATCAGCAAGCTCCTTTTCTCACAAACTGTGGGATGACAGGGGCCAGACTGACTCACAGCGATGCTTATGTCACAGGCCCTTGAACTTCCATGTCCCTGTTGTACCAGGGATGACATAACCGGGAAGTCAGCACTAGAAGCAGTTTGTCTGTGATGCCATGTTCTTCTGCATACTCTGGGACCTACCCAGTGTGGGTGTGCTTGTGGACGTTAGGCTGGACTAGCCCCAGAAACCAGAGGCTTAAGAAAGCAGCTCACAGTCTCTGTCTCTCTCTCTGTCTCTCTTTTTCCCCCTTCCCTGCTGAAGCTCACCAGAGAGCTTGCAAATAAGTCTCCATGAGGACAGGAAAGCTACCCACAGCCTGCTGCCTCTTTCACCATTAAAAAAATGGTGGTTCTTGTGTCTGCTTCTGCCCTGCTATGGTTAGGGTTAGTTTGGGTTTTATTTATCTGAATGTTTTTCCCCCTTAATCCTGGGAGACTCAGCAGGGAAACCAGTTGCGTTTTCCTAAGTGCATGGCATAAACGCCTGCACATGAGCACACCACACATGCATACACGTGCACACATGACCACACAAGCATGCATGTGCACATGCCACAGGCACCGCGGGCCATTGGCTAGTCTGGGAGGTCATGTGCTTCCATTGTCCTCATCTCTGACTCCCACTTGCACCGGCTCTGCAGGCTCTCCTAGCTGCTCACAGTGCTCCCAGCACTTGACAGTTTGCTCTGCACCACAAGGCTCTGCGGGCAGCCATTGCCATTCAGAGTGAGCTTCGAAAACATGTTCATCATTGCTGGTCCGAAACTGAGCCCCCAATCAGCCCTAGATAGCTGGTTCTCGTGCTCATGATGTCCTCATACTGGATTTAAAAAATGCACCCACGTTTTTTTTTAATGACAGCTTAACTGTGACGGTTTCTCTTGTCTCCAAATTATATGTTGAAGGAGAGTACTTTCTGTAAAGAAAATGCATTGTAGCTTAGTTTTTGATAATAGAAAGTTGAGGCTCTGGAGTTGTTTTTTGGCCAGTGTAAGAATTTGGTTATGCTGAAGGTCAGAAAGCTGGCCGGCTGTTCAGTTTTCTCACGGCAGTGTACCTGAGAATGTCGAGGTTACCCACCTGTAGAGAAGACAAGGTAGATACTTGTTGGTGAGGACCATTTATTCACAGACAGCTGGACCGGCTGATCTGGGTTCTCTGAATGGCTTTATTTTCTTCTTCTTTTTGTTTTGATAGAGACAGCCAAAAATAGAGAGGAAGAGGAATAGAGAGACACCTGTAGCCCTACTTCACCACTTGTGAAGCTTTCCCCCTGCAGGTGGTGGCCGGGGGCTTGAACCAGGGACCCTGTGCGTTGGAACATGTATGCTCAACCAGGTGTGCCACCACCCAACCGCTCAGAACGCTTTTATAAAGATGGTCCGGATATAGCCAACAGTTGTGTCTCAGAGCTAGTCTTGGATGATGTGTTCCTGTACTTGTGTTCTAGCAGTCCCTCCCATTGTATTGTGGGAAATCCCTGCATAGCCAGGGGTTTCTGCAGATGTGAGGAAAGCCCAGATTACTGATGGTAGCTGACTGCTTTGCAGCCGCTTGTTTTCCAGAAGCCAAGTTCTTAAAAGCTGCTGGAGCCAGAGGTGAAGGAAGGCCCCACGGGCATCGGCCACACCCCCACCCCCAGTCACAAGCTTGTGCTGTAGAAGCTGCTGTGTTTCAACCCAAAGGAGACTGCCCCTTATGATCATTAAGCTACATAGTATTTGCCTTTAATTAGTTCATCTCATTTGTTTTAACGGGGCGGTAACCAGTTTCACAGGGGGCCCCACGTAATGGGTGCAGGTGCCCGTGTTTCATCACCAGGGCCATGGTGCCGAGCGAGCCACTCATTCTCTCTGAGCTGCTGGCACCAGACGGGGTCTGGCGAGAAGGTGTAACCACCCTGTACCCGCACGCGTGCCATGCCATGCCTGCCTCCCTCAGCGCTCCACCACACTGAGTAGGAACTCACTAATTTCTGTTAGTACTTGGCTAGAGATTCCACAGCTGTTACATGGTGGCATTTCCACAGAAGATCTCCAAATATCCAGTTGTTTAAAAACAGAGGAACAGGGAGTCGGTTCAAACCCCCGGCTCCCCACCTGCAGGGGTGTCGCTTCACAGGCGGTCAAGCAGGTCTGCAGGTGTCTGTCTTTCTCTCCCCCTCTGTTTTTCCCTCCTCTTTTCATTTCTCTCTGACCTGTCCAACAACGACATCAATAGTAACAACAATAATAAAACAACAAGGACAACAAAAAGGAATAAATAAATATTTAAAAACAACAACAACAACAACAGAGGAACACATGTGACAAATAAAACCAGCCAGGAGCAACTTGCTTCTGGAAGGGAGATGTTATGTTGCTGCACGTGTGCTCCGGTAAGACATGCAGTTCTCGGATTAGCTTTGCACCATTCATGTCATTCACATTGCAGCTAGACAACAAAAATGCTTAGCGGTAAGGGAGGGAGGAAGCTGCTCCATCTGACCCTTATTTCATAGCTGCAGTGTCCCGCCCCCACCCTGGGGCTCCGAGCCTGGGTCCCTGTAGCACTGAGCGAGTCTGTTCCAGTGACACAGGCTCCAGGTGTATGTCTTGGGCCAGGTACGTGAGCACACAGCACTGTGCCAGTTGGTCCAGCACACAGGGTCCCTCAGAGCCCCGATGGTGGGTGCTGGCCAGGACAGTGTCAGCCCCCAGTAGAGGAGACGCTGGGAGGGCTGCACTGAATACAGTGCATGGGTGAGGAGTTTGGTTTGGAGTTCTAAAGTGGACACTAGAAGTCTTGCATTTAAAATGTATTTCCTGATTGAAAACAAGTGAGGTGAAATGATTGCTAAAACATTGTCAGAAGCAAGAACAAAGCCAACAAAAAAGAAATGCATGGCTGAGGCCAAGCAGACTTAATGAGATTGCCTGACAGGAAGCTCAAGAAACTCTTAGCTGAGTTAGGATCTGAGCTGATGCTGCTTTCTTTTCAATTATGTATTTAATGAATGAAAGAGAGAGGGCTGGGGAGAGACAGGCTGAGAGCAGAGCGTTGATATGGCACGTGTGATGCTATGGATTCAACTTGGGGTTTCAAGGTCAACAAAGTTTACACTCTGCTCACTGAGCTAAACTCTGAGCTCGGGACATCGTAAGCAAATGCCGTATATGCACGTGTCTGCAGGCATCATTGAGCGGCACATATGTGGGCAGGACGTGTGTGATGTGCAGCGACATAGATGCATGCTGTGTTTGTCTTGCTATACGGATTTATGTACACATGTATCTGTACAGATCTTGCTTTGTCTACACACACTGTCTGTGCATAATGTCTGTGTGTCTGTGTCTGGAGGAGAATGTGTAGGGCCAGCCGAAGACAAATCAGTCATTCCTTGAAGTTAACCCTTTGCCATCTAAGTGAAGGTAGATTTTTGTATTATAATCTGAGAGAAACAACACACTGGTTAGTGGCTCGGCTTCCATCCCGCCCGCCTCTGGGACTGTCTGGAGCAGAGAGGAGACCTCGTATCTCAGCAGCCCAGGGTCTTGGGCATGTAGAACCCAGAGCCTGCAGGGGTAGGAGCTAGACTGGGAGTTCAAGGACGGTCTGCTTGACCATGGGGACTTGGTGGGCTTGTATCTGCACTCCAAACTGTTGATCATTTTGAAGAAACCTATGCTTGTGATAACTGAGTTTTCGGCTTAATGACATTTTAAGTGTTTTAAATTTTCCTTTAATATTCGAGCCACTTGGGGAGTTGGGAGGTAGTGCAGTGGGTTAGGCACATGGGGCGCAAAGTGCAAAGACCTGGCGTTAAGGATCCTGGTTCGATCCCCCGGCTCCCCACCTGCAGGGGAGTCGCTTCACAGGCGGTAAAGCAGGTCTGCAGGTGTCTGTCTTTCTCTCCCCCTCTCTGTCTTCCTCTCCTGTCTCCATTTCTCTTTGTTCTATCCAACAACATCAGTAACAACAACAACAACAATAATAACTACAACAATAAGGCAACAAAAGGAAATAAATATTAAAAATATATTTGAGCCACTCTATGTGACTATAAGAGATTTTGACAAAACAATCAGTTATATTTAAAATTGAAGTCTGGGGGAGGCTGGTCAGGGAGCCAGAGCCTGCAGCCCCTGAATGTGCTGAAAAGCTCCTTGTCTCCCTTCCCCTCCTCTCCTCTCCCTTCCCCTCCCCGCCTTCCTTTATTCTTTTTCCCTGTTGCTGACACAGCAGACTCTTCCTTTCTTCACCTTTGGAAATATGGTTGGATTCCCAGCTGTATGTAGACTTGGGAAATGGAGTAGAGAAGGGCCAGTTAGTCGCCGGCTTATGTCAGGGCTCGGCTCTCCACAGCCGCCGCACTCCTTACTCTGGGGAGAGAGCCGGGTGGCCCCTGTGATTTAGGTGGAAGGGAGGCACCAGAGTCCCAGCTTCATGCGTGCAGGCTCGGCCATTTTACAGGCTTCTGGCTTGGTTCTAAAGTTTATGGACCAGGGCAAGTATTTCTGAGACACATACTCAGTTTGCTATGGGGCCGAGGGCTTCCCACACTGCCAAGTGTGTAGAGTATGTACGCCTTTCGGTATCTGCCCCCATCCTGGTGTTTTTCTGGATTTATTGGAACTTGTCCAAAAATGTACATCTCTGTGTTTGTGAGAATAAACATGTTCGAGTAGCCACTGATCAGTGTGCAGTTTCTGTCAGTTTATACTACAACCAAGATGAATCCATACAGCGGGTCCTCTGTATGATCTTCCATTCAGTGCTGATTCCATTTTCACATTGAATTTAAGAACTTAATTCTTAAGAAGCCTTAGATGACTCTGACCGAAAAGCAATCACTGTCCAAGGTCCTGGTTTCACTGTCCACCATCTGTGCTTAGAGCTCTGAGGAGTTAACTGAGTCACTCACTAGGACTTCCTGTATTCATTAGACGGGGGAGCCAAAATATGACTCGATTAAGAAAGTGACTGGTGGCTTAAACTGAAATCTGAACGAACCATCATCGAGTTCCAGAGAGGGGCCAACAGAACACTGTAGACACGTAGCCTTTACGAAGGCGGCTTGCTGGGAGAAAGGTGGCATCTCCAGACTACTCAGCAAGCAGCTCGTTTTGGTCAGGCTGGCATCCTGCGACCGGCATAACCTGCTCTTCTCTGGTCTCCCCTGCAGTTTCTCCGGTGATCATTAAAGAGTGGGCAGCTTACAAAGGGAAGTCACCACAGACCCCCGAACTGGTGGAAGCACTTGCCTTCAGGGAGTGGACCTGCCCCAACCTGAAGAGGCTGTGGCTGGGGAAGGCGGTCGAGGACAAGAACCGCAGGATGCGGGCCTTCCTAGCCTGCATGCGTTCAGACACGCCAGCCATGCTCAACCCTGCCAGTGTGCCCACCCACCTCACGGTGCTGTGCTGCGTCCTGCGGTAGGTTCCCCCCAGAACATGGCGTTGTCAGTACAGTATAGAAACGGAGGCCCTGCACCCAGTAGAGCACACAGGTCACTATGCTTGAGCACCCAGTTCAGACGGTGTCACAGTGCTTCTCCTTCTCTGTCCCTCACTTTTTTTTTTTTTTTTTTTTGCCTCCATGGTTTTTGATGGAGCTTGGTGCTGACACTACAAATCCATTGCTCTTAGCAGCTTTTTTTTTTTTTTTTTTTTTTTAATTTCTTCACCTACCTGCAGACCTGATTCACCGCTTGTGAAGCACCACAGGTAGGGAGCCGGGGGCTTGAACCAGGATCCTTGCGTGGGTCCTTGTACTTCAAACTATGTGCACTTACACTTACCTGACAGAGTAAAGACCATGACCAGGCAGGTGGTTTTCCCAGGGTGAGACTTGTCCACTGCACTTGGGATTTGTCGACCCCTGTGAGTTCCTCAAATGTGGGAAACTCAACTGCATAATTTGTGTTAGTGGGGGACTACGTTCACCTTCTCCCCTGAAAAAAATAAAAATAGGGGGCTGGGCGGCAGTGCAACAGGTTAAGCATATATAGTATGAAATGCAAGGACTGGTGTAAGGATTCTGGATCAAGCCCTTGGCTCCCCACCTGCAGGGGGGGGTCGATTCACAAGCGGTGAAGCAGGTCTGCAGGTGTCATGTCTGGCTTTCTCTCCCCTTCTCTGTATTACCCTCCTCATTTCTCTCTATCCTATCCAGCAACAACAACAGCAATGGCAGCAATAAAAATAGCAGCAACAAGGGTAACAATAATGGGAAAAATGGCCTCCAGGATGTCGTTGTTGGCTAGGACAGAGAGAAAGGGAGAGAGGAGGGGAAGACAGAGAGGGAGAGAAGTGCAACAAAGCCGTCAAAATCAGCGACCAAGAAGTCGGTTTCTAACCATGCAAACCCCCTCTGCATCGAGAGATGGTCCTATCAGTCCCTTTGTCGCAGTGAACGTGTCCAGGCCATTTGTCTGCACTCTGACCTTTTGGTGAAGGGGTGTCTCCTCCAGGGCACTCTGTCCCCTTGGTAATCACAGAGGTGCACTGTGACGAGGCGCTTTGTGGTGATGGAGATGTTTGTCTCTCCTTAGATCTTCAGTGTATGTAATAGACTCATGACTTGCCTCCCATGACTGCCAGGGCTTAATTTGATGTTTCCCCACCGCTGGTTGGGCTGGGGAGACGTGTCTGGCTAGCTGTCAGTCTGCACCTGGTGTGACTTCTCGGCATGGGTGTTCCAGCCTTACTGCAGAGCGCTGGTTCCTATTGGCAGTGGCAGTGCTGGAAGCCAGGCTCTTGATAATCGCTTTACTGTTTCTGATTAAAACAGTGGTATCACCTGTGTTTCCATCTGCTGCTGCTGCTGCTGCTGGTGGTGGTGGTAGTGATGGTGGGAGTGAGTGAGTGAGTGAGTGAGTGAGTGAGTGAGTGATCTCTGACCCTGACAGCGAGAGCCTGGGGTCCCCACTGTACTTGCTCCCTGGCCAGGTCCTCTCTAAAAATGCCTGCTCTTGGAGGCCTGCTTGGCCAAGACAGAGCTTGTGTCATGGGCTTATTTCTGGAAGCTTCTTAAATTCTTAACAGACCTTAGAGCCAGTAACATATTTAGAAACCTTTTCTTCATTACTTACAGGTTGACTAGTTAGAGTGAATGTGTTGGTTATTTTCTTTGTGTCTTACTGAGAACACTGGTGTTGGGTTAATTTTAGGACTCTTTTTTCACACCATGGGGGGTGGTCACCAATCTGGGGTGACATTTCTTTTCAGAGAGAGAGAGAGAAGCTCCCTCCAGCCATAGTGTTCCCAGGTGGTGAACCTGGGTCAGATGCACAGCAAAGCAGGCGTCCTCCTAGATGAGCTATCTCACTGGTTAAAGGAGACGTTTCTTCTGAGGGAAGATTTATTTGTGGACCAGTTTCACCAACAGCAAGCACATATCAGCCCCAATTTAGTGGTAAGACTGAGTATTCTCAGCTCATTAACAGTAATAAATTTACTTACCATTTTTCTCTTGCAAAAAATTTTTAGAGTTTACTTTTATTTTGTTTATATTAGAGAATTTTCACAAGAGAAAGTCTCTTCCAAACTGAAAATAATTCAGGGATTTTTCACCTAGAGGGGCAGCAACCATCCACTGCACTGCTGGCCTGAGGAGTCCATAGGGCTGAGGGAGAGTCTGTGTGCTCAGGACCAAGGCTTGGAGGCTGTCAGGGAACCATAGACAGGGTCCTGCACAGAACAGGACAGGCCACTACTAGGTGAGAAGGTGCGGTTGTGGTAGCATGGCTGCGGTTTTGCTTGTTGGTTTGCTTTTTTGTTTTGCTTCTGTTTGTTTGTTTGTTTTTTACCAGAGCACTGCTCAGCTCTGGCTTTTGGGGGTGCAGGGGATTGAACCTGGGACATAGGAGCCTCAGGCATTAGTCTCTTTACATATGCTGTCTCCCCCATCTCTCCCACATTTACTTACTTGTTTTTTTTCTTTAACGGTGGCATTAGTGTTCTATCTGGTTGCTCATTTGGCCCTACATGGGGCTGGAGTGCCGGACAGTCGGGTTGGATGTGGCCTGTTGCTCTCACTTTCCTTGGCTCAGGCCTCACTGCTACCCCCACCATTATCCCAAAGTCTCCCCACCACCAGCCAAGCACATCCATGCAACCATGTGGACATTGTCTTAGCAGGTTGGAGGGTTAGTACTAGTCCACTGTTAACACCATCTTTTCATAGTTTTTTTTTTTTTTTTTTTGATCAAGCACATGCTCACTTTAGATCTTGAAAATATTAGTACAAGCAACTAGTGAAGTCAGAACCAGGAGACCTCAGGTCTGACCTCCCCGCTCATGCCCTTACCTGGGTTTTCTGAGTCCTGGTGAGTGCAGTGCAGCCCCGGGCACCACACGGCAGCAGAGAAATGCCTCACGGTGAGGGGATTCTAGTGCCAGTGCTCGGTGGGTATGTGGGAATTGGAAGATCCTGTTGGAGACTGGGGCAGGAAGTGCAGAGCCAGCCATTGTGATGAGGATCTGAGGCTCTTCACAGGTGACCGAGTCAGTGTGAGTCGAGGCATCCACCATAACGGGGGGTGTGCTTGCACTGAGAGACCCGACTGCACTTTCTGGGTTTGACCATACAGAGAAGCAGCTGAATGGCAGATGGCCTCGTGCCAGTGGGATGGATGACACAGAAGTCAGGATCAGGTGTGCAAGTAGGAATGACACTGACAGACATAAGAAGGCCTGCGCCAATCAGACCTGCGGCTGCTCCCGCTGTGAGGCTCTAGCGTGACCAGTGTCTCAGTGGTTAAGCCATCCTCAAGATCATCTTCTGGCTCATTGTTTTTAAAAGGACATCTTGCCAGGGCCTGGGGTGGGGTTTAGTGTTTATAGCTTCGCAAGATGAAAGAGCTGTGGGAAGGGAGGCGGTGAGGCCACATCACTTCTTCTTCTAGCGTCTGCCCTTCTTCCGTAGCCAGTCAACAGCGTCAGGTTGAGCCTGATGTCAAGTTTCGAGACCTCCTTTGAATCTGGAGAGGTGGCAGTCGTTGACTATGTGGGTCATAGTCTGTCTGGAGCCGCAGGGGCAGTTCGGGTCGTCTCTGGCTCCCCAGCAATGGAACATAGCGGCGCACCGGCCATGGCCTGTTCGATAGCGATTGAGGAGGGCCCGATCATAACGTGCTAGGTCAAAGCCGGGTTGACGCTCGCAGGGGTCTGTGATGAGGTGTTTGTTCTTTACCTCAGCTGACTGTCAACTCTGTTTCCAAGAGTCTGGAACAGAGAAGTTCAGTGTAGGCGTAGGGGACCAGATTGGGTGACGAGACGTCGAGCGTTGGACAGGGTGGGCGAAGATATCCGCGTATATTGGCAGGTCCGGTCGAGCGTAGACGTGGGAAATGAACTTAGATGATGCCGCATCCCGACGAATATCTGGCAGGCCGATGTTGCTAAGAACTGGCAGCCATGGAACCGGGGTGGAACGGATGGTTCCAGAAATGATCCTCATGGAGGAATATAATTTGGAATCGACCAAGTGGACATGGGGGCTACGGAACCATCCTGGGGCACAGTATTCTGCAGTGGAATAGCATAATGCCAGAGATGATGATCGTAGTGTGGAAGCGCTCGCGCCCCATGAGGAGCTGGCCAGTCTTGCAATGATGTGATTCCTCGCGCCCACCTTTGCTGCAGTTTTTATGAGATGTTCGTGAAATGACAGAGTGCGATCGAGAGTAACGCCAAGATAGACTGGCTGGGCTTCATGCCGGATTCTCGTATCGCCAAGCTGCACATTAAGCTCATGCGAGGCCGAGGCATGGTGTAGGTGGAAGACAGATGATACCGTTTTTGCAGTGCTAGGGATTAGTCGCCATTTTTTACAGTAATCAGATATGAGAGACATGTCTTTCGTGAGTGTTTCCTCGAGGATGTCGAACTTGGATGCCTGAGTTGCACAGCAGATGTCATCGGCGTAGATGAACTTCCTTGAAGAAGTTTCTGGGAGGTCATTGATGTAAATATTAAATAGTGTAGGAGCCAGCCACATCACTGAATGACTGAATGTACCTATGCCCTTGCATGCACTTAAAAAAAAAAATGCTGAAAACATTACGTTTTGTGCTGGGTGTTTTTGCCAGACTTTTAAGAGGCGATAAATAAAACTTAAGGAGTGTCTATTGAACACACTTTTTTCTATGATCATTTTTCTCACACAGAAGTGGAGCACTTTGTTCATATTTACTGTTTCTTGCAACAAAAACCAAAACCCAGGAGACCATGTAGTTAAGGTTTGTGGCATTAATGTTTAAAGAGGATATGATTTTTTTTTTTTTTTTTTGGCCACTGCAGATAGTGACAGTGAAATAAAATCTTTACTTAATTTGTCTTTTAAAAAGTCGTCCTATTTGGGGGGAAAATAATGATTTCCAAGGTAGTTTTGCCACCTATGTACAGTATCTTCCCATAATAGGTGCCTGCACACCACACACCTGGCATCTTCGTCCACCTCAGGGCACTGGGACCCTGGCCCTGTCTGTCTCCATCACAGCCTGTCTTCCCCCTTGAGAATCCTTGGGTCTGCTGTGGCAAGTCTACGTCTCACCCTGTGTTTTTCTTTCCTTTGTTTAATTCTCACCTGTGAGTGAGGTATTCTTCCTCCTCCTCCTGGCCTGTCTCACCATGATTCCTTCAAGTTCTGCCCTAGATGTACCAAACAAGAAGATCTCATCATGTCTTATAGCTGAGTATTACTCTGTACGTCATTGGATGTTCTTGGCTATTATCAACAGTGCTGCTATGAGTGAAATACAACATTATACTGCTGTGCTGGGGAATTGAACACATTCCTGACACGATGCTTCTGAACCTCCTCCCTGGCCTAGATTATATTCTACATTTTTTGAGTTGTGTGCCAGGGGTAGGAGGGAGAGAAAGTGGGAGAAAGAAACACCAAAGCACTGCTGCTCCCCATGGCACACCTCTGGTGGGTGCTATGCATGGCGCTCCCATGTTGTCCCTGGGATCAAAACCAGAGCCGTAAGCGTGACATCTCACCCTGTGAGCTATTTCCTGGCCTTAAAATAAAACTCTGGTATCACTTTTTATAATATATCTGATCGGGAGTTGGGCAGTCGTGCAGCGGGTTAAGCACAAGGTCCGGCGTAAGGGTCCCGGTTCAAGCCCCCGGCTCCCCACCTGCAGGGGAGTCGTTTCACAGGTGGTGAAGCAGGTCTGCAGGTGTGTGTCTTTCTCTCCCCCTCTCTGTCTTCCCCTCCTCTCTCCATTTCTCTCTGTCCTCTCCAACAACGACGACATCAGTAACAACAACAATAATAACTACAACAATAAAACAGCAAGGGCAACAAAAGGGAATAAATAAATAAATATATTTTTTTTAAAAATACATCTGATCAAATCAAAACACATCTGTATTTTTGTTTTTCTGTCTCTGCTACATGTCTTCTCCATGAAATGTAAGAGCTTTGTGTCTCCGTCTCCCTGTCTCTGAAGTGGAGCCGTGAGTTTCCCCCAGTTGTGTAACCGTGACAGTAAACTCAGGCCCAGGTCTGGTGCCTAGCGAGCACTTACATCTTCTCGCAGGGTTTTTATCAACGTTCCCTTCTAGTCAGCCGGATGGCACCTCTGCTGCTCACCAGTGAATGAACATGAGCAGCCACACAGGTGCCCAGGGCCTCCTCTACCAGCCTGACTGTATTCCAAGCACTGAGAAAACTTCCTGGCATATGGGGCCCAGGCAGTGAGACTGGCCACGTCTGTGCCGCTGCTGGTTATTGCACAGGGATCTGCCACGAAAACTTATTTTTAGTGATTGGCTGGCAGCGTGATTAGGTCTTTCCAGTTTGTTGAATGTAAGGAACTGGGCACCACTGGGCTTAGACCCAGACTTCTGATGACACTGTCACTTGGCAACCTGGGCCCTCACATGGAAACACCACTTGGGCCTGCGCCTTTGTTTGGTGCCCTGGGGTGTCCCTGGTGACTGTGTGGATGGCAGGGGGTGCTGGGTGGGGGAATGTGCGGAATCTGCTGGCTCTGGGCAGGCAGAATATGAAAATGGCATAGAGATGGATGTCCTCTCAGCGGCCCACAACAAGGTGGCTGTCGTTAGTCTGGCTATTCGTGGAGAGCGTTGATTCTATTTCCAGCGTCCCTTCTGGCTCCTTCCCTGGGCATTCACCTACCATCCTGGATCGCCTTTGGCATAGTGTACTCTTCTCCACACCTGCTCTCATCAGGGTACTCAAACTTCTCGGACCTATGGTCACTTCCCAAGTCTCTTGTCTTAAATAAAGTAGGTAATCACATAAGTTCACGTTTATAATGTGCTTCCAGGGTTCCAGCAGTCACAAGTATGAGATTATTTATATATATATATATATATATATATATTAAAATTTTTTATATTTATTTATTTTCCCTTTTGTTGCCCTTATTGTTTGACATCGTTGTGGTTATTGGTGTCGTCGTTGTTGGATAGGACAGAGAGAAATGGAGAGAGGGGGAGAGAAAGACAGACACCTGCAGACCTGCTTCACTGCTTGTGAAGCAACTCCCCTGCAGGTGGGGAGCCGGGGGCTCGAACCGGGATCCTTACGCTGTCTTTGCGCTTTGTGCCATGTGCACTTAACCCACTGCGCCACCGTCCGACTCCTGAGATTATATATCTATAGATATATAATTTTTACTTGTTTATTAAGTGAAGACAGAAATTGAGAAAGGAAGGGGAGACAGAGACACCTGCAGCCCTGCTTCCCACTCGTGAACCTTTCCCGCTGCAGGTGGGGGTCGGAGGCTTGAACCCAGGCTGTTGTGCACTGTAACGTGTGCACTTAAACAGGCTCACCACCACCTGGCCCCCGAGATTATATATATTTAAAAGAAACAGTAACAAGGGCTGGCAAAATAGCTTGCTTGGAGAATGTGCTGCTTGGCCATGTGTGCAACCCAGATTGGAGTCCAGTACCTCTACACTGAGGGGCCTTTAGGACTATAGTGTATAGTCTTTTTCACTTTCTCTCTGCCAGTCACAGACACACACACACACACACACACACACACACAGAGAGAGAGCCCTCAGTGACCAACTGATTTTCCGTGTGAATTTGATGTGCTATTTTTAGTTGAGATCAAACATTCCCGTCCACCTAGCTGCTAATTAGATCTTCATTTCAGCGGGCATCGTCCTGTGAAAATGGAAGTGCTAGGTCAGAAGTCAGCACAGGTTTCTTTGAGCTGGCGGTCTCCCAAGTGTCCTTCAACCCTGAGTGCCAGGCTGTGCTACTCCATCCTGACGCCAGGCCCTCTCTGTCTCCCTGTAGGTATATGGTCCAGTGGCCCGGAGCACGGATCCTGCGTCGCCAGGAGCTGGATGCCTTCCTGGCCCAAGCGTTGTCCCCCAAACTCTACGAGCCAGACCAGCTGCAGGAACTCAAGGTAACAAACTAGACTACCTTTTGTCTCTGTGGTGGTGGTGGTGGTGGGGAGGTCTGTGTCCTTTTGTCTCTGCGGGGGCAGGGGGGTCTTGCTTTGGAGTTCTGTGTCACTGCTAACCCTCAGGTCAGATTCACTCAACTGAACTAGAACACTAATGCTATGAACTTGCAAGCCTTCAGGGCTGAAGGGGAATCCTTCTCAGTTAAGGAAATGGCCACATCTCCTTTTGTCCCATGTACCAGTGAGTATTTATTCTTACTTTACACATCAGGGAAAATAAACTTGCCTTTTGTTTCAGGTGGGGAACCCAAACCCTGGGAAGGCTTGATCTTTAAAAAATAAAATTTTTTTTCCTAACATCTGGCCAGGATTCTTTTTCTTATTTCGTTCCCTTGTTCCTATTTACAACATTTATTTTCTCTAAAAGAAAAACAAGGAAGAAAGAAATCTCTGCCCTCCTGATGCTGTAAAGTCCCTCTGAGAACACCCCTCGCAGCACAGTGTCCCACCTTCGTCCCTGTGCCCGCTAGTCAGCCTTTGACTTCATGTTCCTGTTATTTTCTTTCTCGTTCCTTTTGTTCTTTTTGACACTGTTATCCCCCCGTGTGCTTTATCTTCAGTGTACTTCACAGTCGCTGTGTCCACACAGCTGTCTTTGTGTTGATTTCTACACTAAATTTTAGACAGTCCAAGACTTTTCAGAGGTAGCTAAATTAGTGAATCAACCTTTTCTTTTTTAATGTACAGGGTTTAGCTTTTTTTTTTTTCCCCTTTGCCATTGGTTATTGATTTATTTTTACAACTTTGATTTATACTCAAATAATCTCTTTTGACAACACTGCCTTCACTTTTAAATCATTTTGCCATTCTTTCCCGATAGAGAAGTTTAGGGTTGCTTTATAGACTCTCTGTATTCCACAGCTGGGGCTTGGTAAATTCCTGGTTTCCCCCTCAATTATTTTATCGAACATAGTAATTTGTATTGAATGACCCTTGACAGTCACTTGTGGGCACCTCACACTTCTCATGACTTTGAAGTAGTTCCTTATGGAGAATTCACCCAAATCGTACTCATTACCTTGTACCTCAAGCTTCTCTGTTTGTTAGAAACAGAAATGATTGTTTTCAATGTTTTTTGGATTTAAGTTTTCGTTCTAGAATATTTGGCTGGGGTCCCCGAGAGGCTGGCACTCGCCTGTGTCAGGGTGTTGTAAATACTGCTAGAGTGTGGGGCCGCCCTCGACTCTGCTTCCTGTTTCTCTTATTTAGATTATTACATCAGTACTGACATCCCAGTTCTGAAAATCAGACCGCCAGGTATCAGGTATGCCCACAGCCTTTTTCACCATCAAGTCGCTTTATTCCAAGTCCATCTTCTCCCCCATCCCCTTTTCATTTTTGGATCCACACCTAGGCTGTAGCTTTGGAAAGATGGTCACCCTCTGAGCTTTCATTTTGGCTCTTTTGAGCCCTGAGTGCTGTCATGGTTTTCTCCCCTTTCTTCATCAAAAGCCAGGTGCTTGTGCAGCTGTGATTAGAAAGCCCCATGTTGTGTGCACTTGCTTCAGGCCCAGCGGCCCTTGGCTCTTGCTGGTCAGAAGATCTGTGCCCTCCAGCATCGGCCCTGCACGCCGCGCTTCATTCCTAGGAACTCCGATCCTCAAAGAGCTAGGAGGAGAGCTGATAGCATTCACTCGGGAGGGGGCCAGTTGGTTTCTTTTAAGATTGAATATCTGCTATTAAATGAAGAACTGAAAAAGAGTAGTCATTATCTAGCTGTTGACACAATTCCTATGCAGAACCGAGAGTCCCAAAAGTTCAGTGATGGAAAAGTGAATTTTAAAAATTGCTTTTTCATTTAACCATGATTTTTCTTTATGTATATATATATATCAAAAGCAATAATGATGCTTTTCTGTAAATCACCATTTCACTGTTTCTGATATCGTCAACTCTTGATTTCGTGTGTGTGGTTTTACTCTTGTTTCCTGTTTGTGGATTGCCCAGACCCTTCTCCTTCCTGTTGTTTACTGTGTGCTTAACAATGAGGAAAAAAGACCCAATTCTGACAGCTTGCCTCCTGTTGGCTTTTCTGAAGGGAGGTTAGATAGGAAAACATTCTGCAGTTAACAGTGGGAGTGATTCTGTCTGTCTGTCTGTCTGTCTCCCAGTGCCACGTGCCGCGTGTCTCTGAGGCCGTGGCAGCACAGACAGCCCTTGCTGCCCCACTGCTTATTTTTTAGGTTACCGGTGTGAATGTAATTATTCAGGGAAAAGTAGTATTGAGCCCATGTTTGCAGGAAGAATGTAAAGGGTGTGGGGGAATTTATCCAGTGTCTTCCCTCCCTGCTCTTGGCATCCCTGTAATAGCCTTAAATTCTTCTAATAAGGGAGTCAGGCAGTAGTGCAGCATGTTAAGCGCAGGTGGCACAAAGCGCAAGGACCGGCATAAGGATCCCAGTTTGAGTCCCCAGCTCCCCGCCTGCAGGGGAGTCGCTTCACAGGCGGTGAAGCAGGTCTGCAGGTGTCTTGTCTTTCTCTCCCCCCTCTGTCTTCCCCTCCTCTCTCCATTTCTCTCTGTCCTATCCAACAACAATGACATCAACAGCAACAATAACTACAATGACAACAACAACAAAAAAAAAAACAAGGGCAACAAAAGGAAATAAATATTAAAAAAAAAAATCTTCTAATAGCCTCACATACTAAATGCAAGCTATCAAAGATAGAACATAAACTGTTAGTGGCAGCCTGTCCAAAATACCTGTAAGAATGCCTTTGCACTTAGAGCTAAGTCAGAGAGAGGACCATCTGCTAAGAACCTCTCCACAGCATCTCGTCACTGGAGTCCTCAAGCTCATGGCAGAGATTAAATACTGTACTGGCATTTCCTGTAAAGTTAGAGTACACTGCAGTTATTTCTGCTGCTGAGGAACCCAGGATAATGTTCACTATTTTACCTTCCTTGGCATAAGAGCATCAGGTTGGAGGGTGACCCTAAAAGCTGTTCTTGAGATGAAGGGTTCAGCTGTGCCAGTTTTTGCTTTCTTGGGTCCTGCAATTCCATTTCTCCACGGAATGCTACGAGTAATGATGGTTGAAATGTGATGAATTACTGCATGCAGAGATAACTTAGAGCAGTAACTGATGTATTTTCAAGTTCCCCAAAGAAATTAGACTATAATTTGTATAGTTAATATCTGGGGAGAAATCTAAAACTCGGTGAGTTTTTTTTTGTTTGTTCATTCAAATGAAGCAAAACTCTTCACAGCAACTGAGACCTTATATAACTCACCTGGCTTCTGTTCTTTTCTTATTTATTATTATTATTATTATTATTATTATTAATTTTGTAGAGCAGGGCCATATGCATGCATAGTTTCACCACTCCAGGCCACTTTTTCATACAGATAGAGAGCAGGAGAGACACCCTGCACTGAGGCTTGCATCTGGGGCTATGTGCACAGCACACACAGCACGTGCCCTCTCCAAGTCACCTATCTCAGCCCCTAGAGCTTTTTAAATTTTTTTTTTATGTGAAATCAGTGGCAGTAGGGTCTACTAAAATGAATTGATCTAAAAATGGTTTTTCAAAGCCCATGGAAACATGTTCCCCAACGAATGAGGCCATCTGGAGTGGATGCATGTGGCTGATGCAAAGTTCTCCAGCCGTGCTCACAAGCAACTTGCAGGCTCTGCTGAGGCACTGCAGTGCCCTTTGAACTGAGGGCGGTTTCTCAGCCTTGTGTCAGGTAGCCTAGTGTCCAGCCTGGTTTTTCAGGGCCAGACAAGGGTCTGCGCCTGGCAGTGAGCAGCCACCACGGTCACCGGTTTCCAGAGGCCACCACAGTGTCCTGCAACACATACTTCCCTCAAAGGACCATTTGCCGCAACGGTTGGGTAGCAGAGCAGAGCAGCATCTGCTCATCCTGGACACCCATCCAGGGCAGGCACTGGCCCCTCCTCCCCCCAACTTTCAGGTTGTCTTTCTGCCCTGTTCTGATAGAAGAGGGCGTCCCTACACCCTTTCCAGCAGCTCAGGCAGGCTGTCCTGTGGGGATCTGAGGAATCAGGTGCATTTTGTTTTTGCAGTTTGTTCTAGTCTCATCCCATCTTTCTCCACTTTATACTCACAGAACGCATCTAATTAGAAAAAAACACACACATTTGTTTTAAAGAGAGAGAGAGGGGGAGAGAGTGAGGGAGACAGACGTGTGCTCTGCTCGACTCTTGCTTGTGGTGGTGCTGGGTCTAGAACCTAGGTCCTCTGAGCCGCAAGCTTGAGAGTCTGGCTTGTGATGGCTGTGCTCCCAGGTCTGAAAGACATCTAATTTTATGATCACCTTACTCTGCCTGCCCTAAATTGAGCACATTTGATCCTCTCCTAAGACCACGTAGATAAACAGGAGTTATCTGTCAGGTCCAGCTAGCTGGGTGCTGTGCACAGACTTCTTCAGGCTCAGAATATACTGAATTACGTTGATTTAAAATTTCAGTATGGAGGCAGCAGTAAAATTTCAATATGGAGGAGTTCAGCCAGTAGAATGCTGTCATTGTCATGCTGAGGGCCTGGGCTCAGCCCCCCTCCCCCGCCCCCACCACCACCACGACCACGTGCGAACGTCTGCAGGGGAGAGTGCACAAGCGGTGGTGCAGGCTGTAGAGTTTCTCCTCCCTGTCTTCCTTCCCCTCTTTATTTAATGGTCCTTGGGAGTGGTGGAGTCATGTAGGCACTGAGACTCACTGATCACCCTGATGGCAAAGAAAATTACGAAGCAGTTCAGAGAGCAAAACGTTACCTGTTCATGGGAAATGTTACACAGGCAGCACGGAAGAGTCAGAACTTGATCACCATTTGGCACTAGACTGGCCACTGCTGTCTTCAGTGAAAAAGCCAGTTCACCCGCCACCACTGGGTCAGTTGATACTTTGTCAGGATCACATCCCAGACGGTCGTCTTCTCAGAAAAATGCACAGTGGGGAGACAGCTAGAGCTCAGTCCCGGATAATCCACAAACAAGGGCCGCAGGGACAGATAATCAAGAGTTGACTGTATTTGTCAGTGTTTCTCATCCTGCTCATCACATGCTGGGAGGGTGGGAGGACTATGTGCTTGGGAAGGCTTGCAGGCCTCACAGGGACAGTGAGGAGGCCTCGGAGGGACAGGAGGCAGCGAGGGGGGTGGAAGCGGAGTCACTAGGTTGGTCTGCATGGTCCAGATTCAGTGTTCCTGTTGTGCTCTTTCATTTATAAGCTGTCCATTTTTTCCTGAAACATTCTGACAGTTTCATTACCAAGTTGCTTATCTAAAACATTAAGTGTATACTTAATCATGTAAACAGAAAGTATAACTTTTGGAGTGAAATTATACCAAGTAATGACACTGAGTAATTTTTAATAGAACTATGTGGAATGTACAGTGTTTCTTCTTACCACCTTTACTGTTAATATGGTGCCAGCAGGTAGAACCTGAAGTATAAATTTTTTTCATAAATGAATCCTGGGCTTCTTCTCCGCTAAGGAGACCATTAATAATGTATTACCTTGTCAGCCTTAAATATAGTACTCAATTTGCACTTCTACAACCCTCACACATTCCAAATTGAAATATTTGAGTGCATTTTTTAAAAACAGTCTGATAGGTAGAACTTTGGCAGCAGTGCCAGGGGTCTTGGCGCACACATCTTTCTGTTTGAGGTATCTCTGTACTGGGACAGCTGGTACCAGGTCACTGTGAGGTTGGGGGAGGTTAGGGACATGTGTCGAGGCGTCCCTGCAGCCCACGGAGAGTCCTAGTCAGATGTGGCATTGAGGAGACCCGGGGGCTCCTACTCCATAGAAATCACTCTTTTCCATATAAAGATTGAGAACCTGGACCCCCGCGGCATCCAGCTGTCGGCACTCTTCATGAGCGGGGTGGACATGGCACTGTTTGCAAACGATGCGTGTGGCCAGCCCGTGCCCTGGGAGCACTGCTGTCCCTGGATGTACTTCGATGGGAAACTCTTCCAGTCCAAACTCCTCAGAGCAAGCCGGGAGAAGACCCCGCTCATCGACCTCTGTGATGGTCAGGTGAGTGCTGGCCTGGGGAGCCGGGGCGGGCACTGGCACCCCTCAGACAGCGCCCTTATTCTCACTCCCAGGTCTGGAGTGACTGCCGTGATAGGATTCCAATTCAGACTGTTCAGCCTAGACCATAAACTCATCTCAGTGCCCCCCCCCCCCAGAGCCCAGCGCTGTCTCAGTCTCGGTTCTCATTACTCCCAGAAATTACCAAGCACTTTATGTGGTCCTTGAACCTGGAGTAGCAAATGCTGGATCTCTGCTCCTGGGAAAGCATAGGGTTAGATTTCTTTGAAACTTGAGCCATGTTGTTTTTGTCAGCCGACCGGTAGCTACACGACTTAGTTTGCGCATGTTTCTGTCTAAGGACGTCTACTTAGTAGATGAGGTTGACTCACCCACACAGCTCGACCTGAACAGAGCTCATCCGGCACGGCATTTTCTGCAGAAGGAACACTGTGACCTGGTACTCAGAACGCCGAGCAGCAACTCAGCCCCGCATGGGGGCCGTTTCAAACCCCACAGAATCACCACATGAAATGCAAAAGACATGGCATTGAGTCGCAGGCAAGCAGGGTACTTGATGACAGAATAAAAGCTGAAACAACAGCGGGGGGGGGGGAGTGTCTTTCTCCTTGCTTTGAACAAGGGGACACCGAAGTGTCACTGGTGCTGATTTGAAGTTCCAAATGGATTTCAGTGAGTCTGCCTGTATTTTTTTTTTTTTTTTAATGCTCTTTAGACAATAGACTGAGGTCAGTTTCTGGGTTATCTTGCCCTGTTACACAAAAGAGACTATATGTGCTTCATGCTTTTTCAACTTTGGGTTAAAGTAAGAATCCCCCATACACTGTATGGCTGTTAGATCCAGTCTTTCTGAGAATGGTTTTCTCTCTTTTTTAAAAAAATTATCTTGTATTTTCCCTGTTGTTGCCTTTTTTTTTTTATTGTTGTTATTGATGTTCTTGTTGTTAGATAGGACAGAGAGAAATCAAGAGGGGGGAGAGAAAGATAGACATCTGCAGACCTGCTTCACCGCTTGTGAAGAGATTCCCCTGCCGGTGGGGAGCCGGGGGCTCGAACCAGGATCCTTATGCTGGTCCTTGTGTTTCACGCCATATTTGCTTAACCTGCTGTGCTACTGCCGCCCGACTCCCCTGAGAATGGTTTAAGGGCATCAGCAAATACTCAGAATCTTACTCAGTTAATGAATGATTGGTTATTATATATTTTCATTAACAAAAGCACTTTCACTAGTGCTTTGATTTTTTTTTTTTTTCACAATGATTTATTTGTCCTTGTCGCCAGGACTTTTAACACTCCAGGATGATTTTTTTCAGATACAAACAGAGAAAGGTGCCGAGAGAAAGAGAGTGAAAGAAATGTCCAATGTTGGGGGACCAGGCTGTTCTGCAGACCCTATAGTTGGCCCATTCTTGTGCAAGTGATATGTTTTCCTGTGGTGTAGCTAACATGAAACAGCTCCAGAGTAACATTGATGGTTTGCAGGCAGATGGATAGGCAACCTCATAGAAAGACAGATAGACAAGTAGTGAGGGACAGACAGAGGCAGGCAGCCTCAGGGATGGGTGGAAGATTTCTGCCTCGCCCAGCATCACTCAAAGTGTTGGCCTTGCTTCCTCTGCAGGGTGACCACAGTACAATGACAGCAAAATAAGCTTTCAAAACTTGAACATTGGGAGCTGGGCGGTGGCCTGGTAGGTTAAGCACATATGGCGGAAAGCACACGGACTGGCATCAGGATCCCAGTTCGAGTTCCCAGCTCCCCACCTGCAGGGGAGTCGCTTCACAAGCGGTGAAGCAGGTCTGCAGGTGTCTGTCTTTCCTTCCCCCTCGTGTCTTCCCCTCCTCTCTTGATTTTTCTCTGTCCTGTCCCAACAACAACGACAGCAATAAATAAGGGCAACAAAAAAGGGAAAAATTAAAAAAAAAAAGACTTGAACATGAACCATGCGGAATTATATCTGTTATCTTTAAATTTTTTTGTTATTAATTATTTTCCCTTTTGTTGCCCTTGTTTTTTATTGTTGTAGTTATTATTGTTGTTGTTGGATAGGACAGAGAGAAATGGAGAGGGAGAGAGAAAGACAGACACCTGCAGACCTGTTTCACCGCTTGTGAAGTGACCCCCCTGGCAGGTGGGGAGCCGGGGGCTCGAACCAGGATCCTTCTGCCGGTCCTTGTGCTTCGCGCCACGTGCACTTAACCTGCTGCGCTACCACCCGACTCCCTTATACCCGTTGTCTTATAATTTTGTAAATCAATATCAAATCACTAAGAAAATTAAAAACAAAAAAATGTAGTGCTTCCTACAGCCCCAGCGGAACGTGGAGGCTGCCAGTTTGGACTCAGCCATTGGTTTTCAAATGCCAACCTCATAGTTTCAGTGAGAAATTTTTTTTTTTAATATTTTATTTATTTATGAGAAAGATAGGAGGAGAGAGAAAGAACCAGACATCACTCTGGCACATGTGCTGCCGGGGATCGAACTCAAGACCTCATGCTTGAGAGTCCAAAGCTTTATCATTGCGCCACCTCCCGGACCACTCAGTGAGAAATTCTTAAGCTATGTGGCGGTTCCCACATAAAGCTTTGAGAAAGTGGGGCCTTAAACTGAATGTACACGGAGAAGATTCTGAGATCGATTGGTCCCTGTGAACGGCACTGCCGGCTGCCAGGAGCGCACTGTGGTGCCTCAGCAGGCCGTGTCCCCCTTGTCGTCACCGCGACTCCATGAAGGCCCCCGCCATTTTTCCCTCACAGGCGGAGCAGGCAGCCAAGGTGGAGAAGATGCGGCAGAGCATTCTGGAGGGGCTGAACTTCTCCCGGCAGAGCCACCCACTGCCCTTCCCGCCACCTGCACCCCTGCCCTTCTATCCCACTTCTGTGTATCCACGCCACTTTGGGCCTGTGCCCCCCGCCCAAGGCCGAGGGCGGGGCTTCGCAGGTGAGTATCCAGGTGTGGCCAGCAGGGTGGGAGGCTCAGAGTAGTGTTCCTGTGGTAGAGGAGCTCTCAGGGAGAGAGGTGAGGGAGAAACAGAGCTGCTGCAGGGGCAAGATTCTTTTTTATATAAATATTTGTTTCTTATTTATTCCCTTCTGTTGTCCTTGTTGTTTTCTTGTTGTAGTTATGATTGATATAGTTGTTGTTGGATAGGACAGAGAAATGGAGAGAGGAGGGGAAGACAGAGGGGGAGAGAAAGACAGACACCTGCAGACCTGCTTCACCTCCTGTGAAGTGACTCCCCTACAGGTGGGGAGCCGGAGCTCGAACTGGGATCCTTAGGCCGGTCCTTGCGCTTTGCGCCACCTGCGCTTACCCGCTGTGCTACCGCCCGACTCCCCGGGGGCAAGAATTTAAAGTCAGTTCAGCTGAAAACTCTTCTCATGGCCTGACTCAAGACTTGGAATGTGAGAGAAGTAAGCCCTGGCCACCAAAGCCACCCTGGGCCAGTGGTAGAGCCCCAGTGACAGCCTAGCTGCAGGAGTCCCCCTGGGGGCGGGTAGGCCGGCACTGCAGCACTGCTCCAGGCAGAGGGACTAGACACTCCCTCGCCGGCCACTAGCTGTCAGAACAAGGACTGAAGTGTCAGGCTGCCGCCCAGAGCCCCCCCACCCCCAGTTCTCCCCCATCCCAGTTCCTTATGGCTTCTCCTCTCTCCCCCGGTCCCACAGGAGTCTGTGGCTTTGGAGGCCCCTATGGGGAAACTGTAGCAACAGGCGCTTACCGTGCCTTCCGCGTGGCGACGGCGGGACACTGCGGAGCCTTCTCAGGCGGGGACAGCAGCAGGACCAGCAAGTCGCAAGGCGGTAATTATAACATGTCTTCTCTTGGAGCTTCTGTCCACCCCGCACCCCGCTTCTCTCTGCTGTCCCCTCCTTCCCACCAGGTCCCCCCCCCCCCGCTCCCCTCCCCCCAGCCACTACCCTTGGGTCTCTGAAGCAGCTTTGCGGGGCCTGTCTCCACTTTCCAGTGTGGACCAGAGTCCACCTGCATCTGGAGGGCTGCCCAGTCACACCCAGCGGTCTGTCACTGTGCTTATATAGATGACTCTGAGACCAGGTTAGCCTTCCTGGCATCAAATGTCTTATTACCATTTATATCATAGGAACAGTTTTAAAGAAAGCTATCTGGTCAATGAATCGGTTTATTTCAAATTCCCATTAGTTCCCTTTATTTGTTTCAGGCTTGCCAGGAGAGAAAAGCATAAAAATTAAATTCAAAAATCATGTCTGGGTGATCTTGCAAAAAATGGAAGCCAGTTGAGCGCTCATGTAACGATGCACAAGGACCTGCGTTCAAGTCCCTGGTCTTTACCTGCAGAGGGGAAACTTCACTAGTGGTGAAGCAGTGCTACAGGTGTCACTCTGCCTCTCTCCCTTCCTGTCTCCCCCCCCCCTTCTCAATTTCTCTGTCCTGTCAAATCAGGAAGGGTGGAAGGGTGGGCCACTAAGAGTGATAGATTCACCATGTAGGCACTAAGCCCCAGCAATGATTCTGGTGGCAATTTAAAAAAAAAAATTTTTTTTTTGAAGCCTGTGATTATGGCTTCATGATAAATAACCCAGTCTAGCCCTCACAGTAAAGTAGTTATTGAAATAGACTTTTGTGACTTTCAGGCTAGACCAGCCTTTCCCCTCTCTTTTGGCCAGGAAGGTTTTCTAATGCTTTAGCTTGGGATGAGTGAAGAAGGAAGGCGTCACTGTAGAGTGAGTCTTTTACAAAGCACGGTCCTCCTGCGTCACTACGGGGCTGCCTCTCCTGTCCTGTTGGGTGTGCTTGTCTCTCCTGCTGCCTGTTTCCTTCGGCTGTGCAGCTGGCTTGTCCTCCCCACCCTCGCCTGCACCAGTTCCTGCTCTTGGCTTCTTGAGCTTGCAGTGCTCTGCCTAGAAACCCATACTGGCCCACTGGCATAAAGGCTGTGGAGAGCGGTGGCTGGATAGTGTGTGAGAGACTCTGCTTCCCAGAGGCCGGCCTAGAGCACTGTCTGCACTGTCTGGCACAGTGACCAGTAACTGCCGGCTGTGTGCAGCATCCATCTTTGTCATCCCAAAGACATAACAGGGAGAAAGAGAACACAGGCCACCACATTCAGTTCATGTATCAGCTACATGGCAAAATTACATACCAGAAGTTTTGGGTCTCACCAGTTACTTGATCATTTTCTTCGGTAAGACATAAACCCGTAGCTTACACAGGTTACTGGTGTTCGACAGAAGTGAGTGAATACTGTGAACCCACCTAAGGGAATAACAACAACAACACGAATAAGAGCCTCGGGAGGTGCCTCAGCAGGTAGAGCACATAGCTCTCATGCGTGAGAGCCTGAGTCTCAGGAGAGCGCCAAACACAAGGCAGGTGGACAGCAGAGTGGTGTTCTGGTGTTTCTCCGCCTCTCATATTTAATATAAGATTCAAATTGGGCTGGGAGGCTGTTCAGTAGTAAAACACATGTACCAGGTCCTGGGTTCATCCCCAGTACCACATAAGAAAAGAAATAAGGAGCTACAGTGTTCGATGAGGGGAGTAAGATGGAATTATTGCTCCAAGAGTTTTCAGATTCTGTTTTATACAGGTGCCAGGTGCACCCAGAGATAACACTCAGTTGAGTCTGTTCTTACCTAAACCTATATAGTACTGACTGCTTCAGTTGTTTTGGATACGTTAACAAACTTGTCTTACACGCAAGTGTATTTTTAACAGCAGTCAAGAGTTTATATTCAAACCGTATGCACATCGATACTCACTCAGCAAGTCTCACAAAGCCAGAGTTGGGTTGAAGCCAGCCTTCAAACAAACAGAGAGAGAAAAGATGTTGCTTGGTTGTTTTTCTTCCTTCTCACTAATTCTGATTGTAAAGATCTCTTCCTGTCTATTCTTTCGTGCAGGAATCCAACCTATACCTTCTCAGGGAGGGAAGCTAGAAATAGCAGGCACCGTAGTTGGCCACTGGGCCGGAAGCAGGCGGGGCCGTGGGGGCCGGGGACCTTTCCCCCTTCAGGTCGTGTCTGTTGGGGGGCCCACAAGAGGGTAAGTTTCAACCAATAAAGGTGCATTTGCATAAATGACAGTCTCCCACTGGCTTTTTTCAATTGGACTTCAAGGAACAGTTTCATAGCATTAAGTACAATTTTCGTTGACACTCTTACTAGTTACATGGGATTCTTTTCTGTGTAGCTTTGTGTGCTTATGTAAACTGTTATTAAATGATCACCTGCACATATTTAACCATTTTTAATGTTTTTTTTTCATATAGCATTTTGAAGTGTTTTATTCATATTGAAAGCATTCAATGGTAAATCCAAAAATAAGATTCTTTGAACTAAACCTTGGGTATAGCCAGGACTTAGTAAATTCAGTGCTTCCTGTAGTGTAAGATTCAGTACCTTGGGAGTCGGGCAGAAGCACAGCGAGTTAAGCGCACATGGTGCAAAGCGCAAGGTCCAGCATAAGGATCCCGGTTTGAGTCCCTGGCTCCCCACCTGCAGGGGGGTTGCTTCACAAGTAGTGAAGCAGGTTTGCAGGTGTCTGTCTTTTTTTTTTTTTTTTTTACTTTTTTTTAATATTTATTTTCCCTTTTGTTGCCCTTGTTGTTTTTCATTGTTGTTGTAGTTGTTGATGATGTCGCTGTTAGATAGGACAGAGAGAAATGGAGAGAGGAGGGGAAGACGGAGAGAGGGAGAGAAAGCTAGACACCTACAGACCTGCTTCACCGCCTGTGAAGGGACTCTCCTGCAGGTGGGGAGATGGGGGTTCAAACCGGGGTCCTTACGCTGGTCCTTGTGCTTTGCGCCACCTGCGCTTAACCCACTGTGCTACCGCCTGACTACCAGATGTCTGTCTTTCTCTCCCCCTCTCTCTCTTGCCCTTCTCTCTCCATTTCTCTCTGTCCTATCCAACAACAACAATAAAACAACAAGGGCAAAAAAAGGGAAAATAAATAAATAAAATAAAGAGGAAAAAAAAAAGATTCAGTGCCTTTAAATCCACTTGACATTATTTTTACTCCTGTGACCGTTATCTGCAAAGGGTTCAAGCCTGTCTGCTTTTGTCCCCTTTCACCTGTTCAGGCGTCCTAGAGGAGTGATTTCCACCCCAGTGATCCGGACCTTCGGAAGAGGTGGAAGGTACTATGGCAGAGGTTATAAAAGCCAGGGCATGATTCAGGTAACTTGAAGAGTTGTGGGTGCCTCCCCCCCCGGGACTTACACAGGTGTCCAAAGAGGGCAGGGGGGGTCCTGCAGCACTGCGTGTCCCAGATGCAAGTTCACCTGGTGATGGCCACTTGTCCCTCCCTCCTGCCCATCACTCTGCTGGAAGGCTTGAGTGCATTGTACACCGTTTTTAATGACGCTCGTGTTATAAAGCATTACTTAAGTAGCATTTGAAAAGGAAAACGTGACAATAAGTCCTAGAACTGTACCATCTTCACTAGCTCCTCCTTTGAAGGATCAAACAGGGAGAAATCAAAGTCACCCATGTTTCTGTCAATGTAGAGGAGCTAGGGTTCTGCCTGTTTTGGATCTGCCCTCAGGAGTTGGATTCTGATGAATTCCCCTTTTTAAAATCAGTCATCCCTAACACTGTTATGTGTTCTCACTTGAGTCATGGTATTTAGTGTGTGTGTGTGTGTGTGTGTGTGTGTGTGTTTTCCATACTACACATGTAAACACTAAGTGGAGTGACTATGTTAATATTCCACATTGGGAAATTTATATGGCAGAGGGAAAACATACCTTCTGACTTTGCCAAGTGATGTTGACATCTGGGTAACTCCTGTTTTGATATAAACAGGCCAGGATAGCCTAGGGAGGGACAGACATTGGGCACAGCCTGGCCTTCTACCATTGTTACAGATTCCCCCACCCTCCTGCCCTTTGCCCCAAATAACCACAAGTCCAGGTTTTGCACTCATTTCCCTATTGTCTCTTCTCTCTCTCTCTCTCTCTCTCTGATTACATCACTCGAGTGATCCTCTTGACACCATACTTTATTTCCTTTAGTTTACTTGAGCTCCTGCATCTCTATCACCCGTGAATGTTTAACCTTCTGTCGTTTTTCAGGGAGCCACCTGGCTGCTTCCCCAACAGATCCGTCCTTGTCCTTAGAGGCTGGTGTGGCACCAGGTGTTTCACTGCGCCTGGCTCCCACCCCCTGCAGAATGCGGGGAGCTGTGTGTTATCATAGTAAGGGCCTGTCACTCGCTAGAGGTTGCCAGAGGAGAACCTCTCTCCATCCTATTCTTCACTCATTGGAGTATTTCGATAAAGATATGCTGCCCCTTACCTGCTGTTTAGGTGGCTGAACATGAGAATCCTTATGTCCAAGTCCATATGTTCTGCCATTCACTGTGTCCTGACCCTAATCCCTCTGCTGTGTCCCCTGGTAAATCCTGTCTGGCGCATGCCCGGCCTCTTCAACATGGGACGGCCATTTCTTTTAGTTTCTTGGCTTCTCTGATGGGAGATTGCATTTCAGGATCAAGGGTGTCCACCAAGTGATCCTCAGATAAATGTTTCCGATTTAAGCCAGGTACTAACAAGGCTTTAATTTCACCTCTTTACTTTGTTTCTTTTCTTTTTAAGATTTTATTTATTTATGAGAAAGATAGGAGGAGAGAGAAAGAACCAGACATCACTCTGGCACATGTGCTGCTGGGGATCGAACTCAGGACCTCCTGCTTGAGAGTCCAAAGCTTTACCACTGCGCCACCTCCCGGACCACAGCCTGTTCACTTTGTTAATGACTATCAGTCTTTTGCTTCCTTGTCTGGGCCCTTTCTATGGACAAGAGCAAGAGAGGAGAGATGGATCTACTCACATGTGCAGCTTTTTTCCTTTTTTTTTATTTATTATTATTGGATAGAACAAAGAAATTGAGAGAGGAAGGAGAGAGAAAGACACCTGCAGACCTGCTTCACTGCTTGTGAAGTGACCCCCTGCAGGTGGGGCAGCTGCTTTTTAACATGTTTCCAGTGGCACCGTAAGAGTTATGTTGACACTCCACTCCTTTTTTTTCCCCCTCCTTCCCTTCCTCCCTCCTTTCTTTTCTTTTTATTTCTTAATTCTATTTACTTATTTATTTATTGCCTCCAGGGTTATTGCTGGGGCTTGGTGCCTGCACTATGAATACACTGCTCCTGGAGGCTATTTTTTTCCTTTTGTTGCCCTTGTTGTTTATCATTGTTGTTATTATTACTGTTGTTGTTGGATAGGACAGAGAGAAATCAAGACAGGAGGGAAAGACAGAGAAGGGGAGAGAAAGACAGACACCTGCAGATCTGCTTCACCTTCTATGAAGTGACCCCCCCACCCCCCACAGGTGGGGAAGCCAGCGTCTCGGACCCGAATCTTTGAGCCAACCCTTGCTTCAGTCCTTGTGCTTCCTGCCATGTATGCTTAACCTGCTGTGCTACCACCCAGCCCCCCCCCCCTTCCTTTTCTTCCTTTGGCTTATGGTGGAACAAGGGACTGAACACAGGCCTCTAGATCATGAAAATCTTTTGTGTAACTATTAAGCTTTCTCCCTGGCCCCTAGTTGATTCTTGTTTCAAATTTAGGGCTCTTAAGAATGTGGCTTAACCCGGGCAGAGGGTAGATAGCATAATGGTTATGCAAAGAAACACTCGTGCCCAAGGCTCCAAAGTTCTAGGTTCAATCCCCCGCACCACCATAAACCAGAGCTGAGCAGTGCTCTGGTAAAAAAAAAAAGAATTTGACTTAACCTATTATAATTTTTTCTATTCTGATAATCCAGGGTAATTGTATTAGAATGCCTCTAACTGGAGCCAGCAAATTAGCTCACCTAGATAGTGCCTGCTTTGCCATGCATGACCCAAGTTTGGGCCCTACCCCCTATCACATTGGAGGAAGCTTTGGAGCTGTGATGTCTTTGTCTGTCGATCCGTCTGCCTGCATTCTTGCCTGTCTCTATCTTTCTCTTCCTATCTGAACAAGTCGACCCAAAGCAGTGAAGTCCTTGTAATGAGGGAGGGGAGATAGGAGGGAGAGAAGGGAGTGAAACAGAAGAAAACGCATGCTAGTAACTGTCACTTCACCCCGTAGTGCAAGCAGATTCAACCCTAAGAACAGCTCAGATGAACTGCTGCTGTGTTTTCTCTCCACTAACTTCACTGTTTTCACATAGATTTATTTAATTTGGTGAAAGAGCCAGGGCATCCCTCCAGCATATATGATACCTAGCATCTAGTTTGTGCTTTCAAATCGTTCACGCTACTCCTCTCCCTGGTGGCCATGCTAACATTTTAAAACCCACTGTGCTTTTTCTGTCTACTGGATGGAATTAAATGTTCCATTCCAGTCCCTCAGCTCAGTGTAAAGGACTGTCTCCCAGCCCCACTGCCCCACATTTATCTCTGGCTGTTTCCCTAGAGGAGTCACCAGGAGGACTCAGGATACGATACACAGCTTGAAACAGTTTGCTAGTAATCAAGAGCATAGACTTACACCTCTCCAGATTATGACTCACTGTTTCCTTGTCTAACTTTATTTCTCTTTAAGTCCTTGGCTGTTGTGGCCTAGATGCCCAAGTTGGTTGTTTTTTATTTTATTTCCCCCGTCAGTTATGTGGCCATCTGTGCACACTAGTCAGTGAGCTCAGCACATGACCTCTTCTTCCAGATGCAAGTGTTAATTTTGTTTTGTGTCAGAAAATGTTTTTGAATTGCTAGGTTTTTTTTGTTTGTTTGTTTCGGTTCCACCCTACCTCCCACTCTTTTATTTTCCACTTGGGTTATTGTTGGGGCTCAGTGCCTGTACAGCAAATCTGTCGTTCCCATCAGCTTTTTTTCTTTTTGCCCAAGGATGAGAGAGAGAGAGAGAGAGAGAGAGAGAGAGAGAGAGGAGAAACAGCTGTAGGACTGCTCCTCTTCTTGTGAAGTCTCCTCCCTCACCAGTAGGGACCAGGGACCTGAAGCTGGGTCTCTCCCCATGACAATATGTGCACGCTACTGAGTGTACCACCACCTTTATTTTTCCTCTTGGTTTCTTTTTCCTTTTGAGCTTGAACTCATTCACCTGTTTCAGCTGTGTGTGGTTCAGTTTATTCTCAGGGTTTTTTGGTGGCCAGACCAGTCACTCACTACCCTCCCCCCCCTAAAAGAACTGTCTCCCTCATAAGCAGTCACCCCCACCTCCTTGTTCTGTCTGCAGAATTGCCCTCTGCCCTTGTTCCCTGCATGCACCCTCTATACCTCCTCCATATTGCAAAGAGACCTCACTACCGGAGGGCTCACATCTGGTGATTCATTCATCAGCTAGAGGAACTCCGGTTGTTTCCACCATTTTGGCTCTTAAGAACAATACGCTGTGAGCATCCAAGTACAAGTTCAAGTTTTTCCCTGGCTGTTTTATTGAGATGAAATCAACCTGTAGCACCACACACACACATCATGATTCTCTGTCTGTGTACACTGATGAGTGAGCGCGAGAACATCTACCACCACATGGTTATAAACTTTCTGTGACAAGAACTTTTAAGATCCACTTTCTCAGCAGACTTCAAATATGACAGTTTGTTAACTTTAGTCATGATGTGCGGGTGGATGTTCCGGACATACATATTCTCCCCAGGATACACACAGGAGCCAGTTCCTGGGCCAAATGAACATGGTGGGGTTGGGGGCCTGGGGAGGGGGGTGCTTGGCACCATGTTGTCTTGTCAAGGAAGAGGACAGGGCAGGACACAGAAGATTTGTAGGCAGCCTGCCTGTTCTCTTGTTCTTATGTAAAACGACTATTGATAGGCAGAAATTATTGGGGGTTTTTCCAGCTAAATCAGATCATTACAGTGGCTCCTGGTGACTCTGTCCTTGGAAACACTGACTTTATATATAACACATGCATGCCACCAGGTACGCCACCACCTGGCCCTAGAAACACTGACTTTGTTTGGAGACATGTTGGGGTCAGTATTGGGTGTAGACACCAGAGTTCCACTGGGCAGAGGCCAGAGAAATGGCTAAAGCCCACAGCGCATTGGTAGCCCCGACAGAACTACCAGACACCAAGCGTCAGCGTGCAAGATGAGGAACACCCTACCCCCCAAAAAAAAAGACCCTCAGGCCTGATTTTCCAGGACAATGTCCTGAATAGTCCTGATATAGTGCTGTCTGTATAGAGGAGGTGGAGCTTTTGAAGAGGAAAATCACAAACACATTTGGTGATTGTCGGTGCAGAGTTGTTTCTGTTGAGGTCACCCAGAGAGGACTTGGCTTGGCTTTAATTCTCTATTCCTCAGTAGAAACTGCAGGGTGTGTGTGTTAGTGGTCACATAGGTTAAGAAATTTCAGAGTTCTAAAAAATGAAAGAAAGAAGGAAAAGGAAAAATAAATCTGAGTATAATGAAAAAAAATTCAGAGTTCATTTACTGAGGGACATTTGTTAAGTCAAACAATTGGTAGTGTTTTGCAGAAAACTGAGACATTTTATGCATGTACCAACTTTTTTTAAATAAAATGATTTTTTAAATATTTATTTATTCCCTTTTGTTGCCCTTGTTTTACTGTTGTAATTATTATTGTTGTCATTGTTGTTGGATAGGACAGAGGGAAATAGAGAGAGGAGGGGGAAGAGAGGGGGAGAGAAAGACAGACACCTGCAGACCTGCTTCACTGCTTGTGAAGCGACTCCCCTGTAGGTGGGGAGTCAGGGATCGAACCAGGATCCTTAAGCTGGTCCTTGCACTTTGTGCCACCTGCGCTTAACCCGCTGTGCTACAGCCCGACTCTCATACCAACTATTTTTAATGTAAACCATCGACCCCCCAGTAAACAAACAAGCAAACACTCATACACCATGGCATGACAAGCAAATACACACACACCGTGGCATGATATAAAAGGATTAGAGGAGGAGCCTCTTCCACTGAGCCAGTGGAGACTGGAGCCACCACTGCCAGCTCAAGCCAATCAGAAGCAAACAGTGGACTAGAGACTACACAGAATGGACAGTAGAGTGTAGTGTATGTTGTGCAGACTGCAGAGGACAGAGTGCATAGAACACAGTGTACAGACGACGTGCAGAGATTAGAGAGTAGTGTATAGCCTCTGTCAGGTGTAGAGACTGCATAGTGCAGTGTGGCATTTATCACAGAAAATGGAACATAGAGAAAGCATGGAATGCATAAGATTTCAGAGTGTGAAATACAGAAAGTATAGAAATAGAGACTATAAGGGAGTCGGGCTGTAGTGCAGCGGGTTAAGCGCAGGTGGCGCAAAGTGCAAGGACCGGCATAAGGATCCCGGTTCGAACCCCGGCTCCCCACCTGCAGGGGAGTCGCTTCACAGGCGGTGAAGCAGGTCTGCAGGTGTCTATCTTTCTCTCCTCTCTGTCTTCCCCTCCTCTCTCCATTTCTCTCTGTCCTATCCAACAATGACAACAACAATAATAACTACAATAATAAAACAACAAGGGCAACAAAAGGGAATAAATAAATATTTAAAAAAAAAAAAAAATAGAGACTCTAAGGCCCAAGGACTCTGGTATAGTGATTACATATCATAGAGTATAGTACATAGAGTCTAGCTCCTACAGAGTATATCCGGGATATAACCAAGTGTGTGGAATACATGAAGTATAACTAATAGAACATACCAAGTATTAAACTGTCAGAAAAGTCATGAAGTGGGGGCCAGGAAGTGGTGTATCTGGCTCAGTGCACACACTACAGTGCACAAGGACCTGGATTCAAGCCCCTGGTCCCCACCTGCAGAGAGAAAGCTTCACAAATGGTGAAGCAGGACTGCAGGTAGCTCTCGTTTCTCCCTGTCTCCCTCTCCCCGTCTCAATTTCTGTTTCTATGCAATCATAGATAAATGGTAAGTCATGATGTATTTTTGCATAGAAAAACATAGAATACGTCATGACTTTTCTGACGACCGAATATATAGTGTACACAGTTTAGAAGTATAGAGAGACTATCCGAGGAAAATCGAGCACTTAGAACGCTGGGTACAGGCAGGATGACTGCAGCACTTGCCCTCCGGGGGGCAGCTGTATGATACATTCTGTCCTTGGAGATGCAGTAGTGGTCATGAGGCCATGGGTGATGTTCCTTCTCTACCTTGGTGCATCAAGGCTGCCTCACCGTTTGCTGTCTTTTCTTCTGTACAGGGCAAGCCTCCATATGCCGCTTCTGCAGAAGAAGTGGCCAAAGAACTGAAGTCGAGATCTGGGGAATCGAAGTCCTCCGCTGTGTCTTCTGACGGGTCCCTGGCTGAAAACGGAACAGTGGCTGAGGAGAAGCCGGCTCCCCAGGTGAACGGGAGCACAGGCGACACCAGGGCCCCCAGCCACTCGGAAAGTGCCTTGAACAATGACTCTAAGACGTGCAATACAAATCCTCACTTAAATGCACTAAGTTCAGACAGTGCTTGCCGCAGAGGTGACACTCTGCAGGCCGCTGTCTTAAAGAAAGAAGAGTAAACTTATTTTTTATAGAGGGTGAAGGATGCTGGAAGGGTAAGGATTTAGGAATATCTGGAGAGAAAGAGAGCCTACAGTGACGTACATTTTTTCCTTTCCGTAAGAGAAAAATGAGGACTTTGGAAATTCGGATCCCTCTTTGATATCAGAGATTTAAACAACACATTTTTAGTTTTAACCAGTTGTAGTCAAAATGCTACAATAATACAAAAAGAGAGAAAGAAAATGAAGAGCATTTGACTCCCACTCTTAAAATGAAGTACACAAAGTTTAAACTGGTTATGACAAAAGCCTATAGTTATGTTTCTTGAACTATAAAGAAAACAAATTTTGGCAGTCTTTAAGTATATATAGCTTAAAATATCATTTTTAGCATTTGGCACCATATGTATGCCATTATATTTGATTTTTGCATTACTGTTTCACAAGAAAGCTTTGTTCAAGGCTTTTATGATTATGAAAGAAATAAGGCACAACCACAGTTTTCTTTCTTACTTAAATTTCATCACTGTTGATGTGGTTCTTTTGTGTTAAAAAAAAAAGTGCAACTATCAAAACTAAAAAAAAATTATAATATTGCCGTTCTGCTGATTTTAAATATACAGTACATCATACATACTTTACAAGGAAGTTAAATGGAAATAAAGTTGAAATCATAGAAGATGCAAATGACCTTTCAAAATCAACAATGTGTTCTGAAACTTCGTGACCTAATACCATGCCTCTGTGATCAATGAACTATGTGGTTTTGAATCGGATGTAGACCATTAGTGCTACTACTTGAGCTAAACTTCTGCATGGTTCATAATTTTTAAAGTGTGTAGTTAATATTATGCATGTTACCGTCCTTTCTTCCATTCTTACCAGTATGTGCCCATTTGCAAAACAAAAATGCTAATAATCAGTAATAGTCCTATAAAAAATGTTAACTCTGTTTAGTCATTGACTGATCTTGCTCTAACCTTAAAATTTTGTGATTATTGATCTCTGTTGCATTTATTCTAAATCCCTCCCCCCAAAATTATCTAGCCGTTTCGAATATCGACATTACCCTGGTGTACTCACTGCTGTATGCATTATTGTTCTTTGTTGCTGTTTTATGCCTTCATATTAGCAAAATATGGAATTCTGTGAAAAACAAAAAAAAATCCCTTTAATCTTTAAAAAACAAAAAAACAAAAAAAAACATACCCCCCTTCTGTAGCAGGAAATAAATTGCTTGTTCTTGAGAACTTTCCCATCAAGAATTTAGTAGAAGCAGGTATACTTATATCATTTTGATGTTTTTGTTAATGTTTCCAAACAATGTACTTTGAAATCAGAATCACTTCTTATTCGTTTTCATATAATTCTCCTGATGCTCTTCATCACACATTAGTGATCAGAAATGAGATGTAATTCCCCAGTCCCTGCCCGCAAGACCTGAGTAGGACCTTACTGTAAGTTGAAGGGAGTTTTGCCCTAACTCATGGATTGTGCAAGAATGAACTGCTGTTGGGTTTGACTGATTGTAGACGGGTTGTGGTGTGGTGTATCTGAAGGCTATTGAATGCAACTTACAATGCTTAATAAAAATCTCTATTCTTTTAGTATAAAATCTGGTGTGGCTTCAGAATTATTGTTTTAACCAGAGTACTGCTCAGCTCCAGCTTATGGTGGCACGAGTCTCTTTGCACAACCATTATGCCACCTACCTGCTTCGTAATTCTTTTTTTTTTTTTTTTTTTGAGGAGGGGAACCATCCAAGTTTATTCTCCAACAGACAGCCTCAGCAGGTAAAAGTACAGGGATTTCTCCGTAGACCATACATTCACAAGCCATTAACTGCTTAAAGTTGCCAAGCTTAACAGTGAGAAAGCCTCTTGTGTGATCTTTGTAACAATAACCATTTCACATTGTAAACAGGTTATTATACCGTCGTGTTGTTCACTTACAATCCCAGAAGGCACAACTTGGCAAAGAAAAAGAAAAAAAAAAAAGTAGATGAATTAGGTGCAATACCTAATTCTTTATTAAGACCTTTTAGCGAGGTTTGGGTCAAACTGGAAGCGCTGCCAGATTTTAGTTTGACTTGGGTCAAAATGACACGGAAGCAAAGTAAAAATTAGAAATAAAAAGTGAGGCTCATAAATTTATATGGGTGTATGGAGACTACATAGCCTATTACAAAAAAAGGTCGTTTCCTGGCTGAGTAGGCTTAGAAATCGAATTTGCAGAGAGCCATAGGAAAAAAATGAACTAGATCTCGACTAAACCACGTGTCCAAGGTCGCTGTTATGGACACGCTCCCCGTCTTCCCGTCCCGAGCCAGGGCGGGGGGCTGCGAGTCTGGGCTGCGAGGAGCGGAGTCAAGACGCAGCCCACAAGACCTGCGCCCGGAAGAAACGTTTCCTGCCTGCGCTGGGCGGAAGTGGAGCTGCGTAGGGCCGGGCCTGTGCGTGAGGCGGAAGTACAGCTGCGTCCGTCCGGAGGGGTGGGGCCGGGAGGGATGGACCCGGCGGGGCGGGGCTGCGCAGGAGGCCCGGCGCCCCGCCCGCCTGCGCGCGCACGCGCTCCCCCACCCTCCCGCCTTGCCGGGCGCGTCCCCGTCGCCCAGGCCGGAAGAGGTGCGGGAAGCCCGCGGACGTCGCTGCGGCGTCTGCCTCGCGGAGCGCTCATCGATGGCGTCTGGGCGAGCACGAACGCAGCTCGTCCAAGTTCCTTCTTCCGCGAACTCGACCCCAACAGACCCCGTCGCCTGCCTGAGCGCGGGTTCCTAGAGCGAAGGGCCCGTGGGCATCCCCACCGCAGCCCCCTTCCGCCGCCTGCCAGTGCCCGGGAGAGACGCAGCCGACCGTGTGCGCCCGGGACCCGGCCCAGGTCCTCTGTGTTGCCGTGACATGTGGGCGCCAGAGCGGGACACGAGAGCCCCGGGCGCTGGTGCTGCCTGTGTGTGCGGGGAGGGGTGAGCATGCATCCCGCAGAGCCCCGGCCCGGGCCACGAACACCTGCCAGTCCCAGGGGACCAGTGAGCCGGGCGCATTCGTCGCAGGCGCCATCCCACCACAGCTTCCCCGGGGGGCTGTCTTGGCCCTGCCAGCAGTGCATCACCCCCGGCCCCCACTGGAACCACCTAGGTAGGGTGGTTTTTGGAGAGAAAAAAGCCCAGACCTGGGCAGGAGCAGGGGAAGGGAAGGATACAGCTCTTGAAGGGAAAGTTGTCTCCGAAGTCCCCGGCGGTGCAGGGATGGCCATTAGCAGCCTGAGAGCTTGTGCTGCCTGGCGCTCTGGGTCAATTCCTACATCCGCCTTGTCCTTGAACCCTGTTACCAGGGCAAGTCACACTCACCCAGATCATGGGTGTTGTGTGTGCGTGTGTGTTTTTCTTCTTTAAAAAAAGTTTTGGGAGTCGGGGGGGGGGGGGCGGGTAGCGCAGCAGGTTAAGCGCACGTGGCGCAAAGCGCAAGGACCGGCTAAGGATCCCGGTTCGAGCCCTCGGCTCCCCACCTGCAGGGGAGTCGCTTCACAGGCGGTGAAGCAGGTCTGCAGGTGTCTTGTCTTTTTCTGCCCCTCTCTGTCTTCCCCTCCTCTCTCCATTTCTCTCTGTCCTATCCAACAACAACGACAGAAATAACAACAATAATAACCACAACAATATTAAACAAGGGCAACAAAAGGGAAAATAAATTAAAAAAATATATATATATATATATATATATATATATATATAAAGTTTTGGTTTTGGTTTGTTTTTTCTCTTCCAAAATAATGTTTATTGTGGTCAGTTTTTACAGTGTAGGTAAACAAAACTTGACCAGCAATTCCTCTAACCTGAGACATCTTATTAAGATGCTGTTAATACTTGGTCTTTCCTCTTTCTATGTAATAGAGAGATTCATTGAACATAAAACAACCAGACTACCCATACATAGCCATCTGTTGACTCATCCTAGCGTCATCTGATGACCGTCCTTCCCCGTCAGCCCAGATTCTGCTGTGGCCTTGTAACTGTAGGCTGCTGCACCACCGTGAGCCCTCCGCTGTGCTTGGATGCAGCTTTCTCTGGCGTCTGCAGGTGTCTTGTCTTTCTCTCTCTCTGTCTACCCCACCTCTATTTCTCTCTGTCTTATCCAACAACGACATCAATAATAACCACAGTGATAATACAACAAGGGCAACAAAAGGGAAAAATATAGCCTCCAGGAGCAGTGGATTCGGGCACTGAATCCGAGCCCCAGCAATAACCCTGGAGGCAAAAAAAAAATAGGAACAGGCAGAGGGTGCAACTTGTGCGGGTACAGGAAAGGCAGTGATAGTGGTCTTCGGGATGTCATGGGAGGGAGGCAGGCAAACCTGATGGTGACTTGCTTTCACCAGCAGTAACTCCCATGGGGAGGGGACAGTGCTGCTGGGGCCTGAGTGCTGACCTGCCAGTGGGGAAAATGGACTCCTGGTTTCTGTTTGCTTCCACTACTGGGGAAGGTGATGTCCTTCTTAGCATTATGTGCCAACAGAGATGCCTTTGCTTTATAATTCTGAAAACCAGAAAAATAACACACTGCTGGTCTGTTCACCCACGTCACAGCCTACCGGAGTCAAGGGATTTCTGTATGTCCCCTGTGCCCTGGAGGGAGTGCCACGGCATGCAGGGGATAGACAGGAGTGACATTCTTCCTGACTTTGGTGTCTTCAAGAGCGGGATTCTCCCAGGGATCTTACTCACTCTCAGTTCTTCTGGGAATGCCTAGTTATTTCATCACTAATACTTCTCAGAGAAAATGTTATCTGCTCCTCGCTCTACACTTGATGAAGTGAATCTGAGCTCCAGTATTCGGAGGCTCTGGCCTTGGTCCTTGTTCTAATACAATCCAGGACACTGGTGACCCTGAGGTGGGCTGAAGCAGGCTCTGCAGAGAGAGCTGGACTGTGCCCCCTCAGGTTCACAGGTTGGAGAACGACCCTTAGGCCCTCAGAACAGTACCTTACTTGGACACAGCATCACTGAAGATGTAGGTAGGCCTGGATGAGGTCATGTTAGAGGAGGATGGGCCCTGAACCAAGAGGACTGTATTCCTACGTGAAGGAGATATTTGGACAGACAGATACACAAAGGGACAAAATAGGACTGTGGACACTGCCATTCTGCTGCCAGAGCCAAGGAACTACTGGATCTAGAACATTCTCCCTGGTGCTTTCAAAAGCACAGAGCACGGATCTTGAACTTTGCTCCTTTAGGATCCTGAGATGACAGGTTTCTCCAGTCCTGAGGCACCTCTGTGGTTCCTGGCAACAGCAGCCCCAGGAAGCTGATGCTATGCATACCCTGGTCAGTAAGGGAGGCTTAGAACCCACAGGGGCTATCCCTCTAGACCCTGACTGGGTGTGACAGTGCCGCACAGAGCTCTTGTTTCTCTATACCCTGGGTGGTGACTGCAAGTGCCCAAATGACTGTGATGGATTCTAGAAAGTGCTTCCTGTGTGCAGAATCCCAGCTCTACTTCCTTCACAGGTGAAGGCTGGACTGCAGGCTGAGGGGCACACCCTCACATGCTACATAAGCAAGTGACGATGGCAGGTCCTCCACAAATGCCCCCAGACCCACACATCACGAAGACCCTGGTTTTCCTTCCCACTCCTATATTCCACATTCTCTTATGTCCATTTGCAGGTAACTATATGGAAAGCACATCGGGGCTGGCATCATGCCTACTAATACAGAGGTGGGACACTTCACCCTGTAGGAGGGAGGGGTTCCAAGCAAGTGCACTTGAAACACACACACTCACAAATGCAACAGCAGTGACATGTTTCAAAGAGGACAGGAGGGACGTCACACCTCAGAGCCAGGTAGGGTGCCATGCTCTACCATGGGCGCCACAGGCTTGACAGTCCTGCCTGCAGGCTCTGCAGCCTAGAAAGCAATTAGCTGGTGGCCCCGAGACAAAGCCATCCTGACCCCCCTCACTTGGGCCCCCTCTTACAACCTGCAGGCCTGGCTGACCCTGTGGGCTAGGAGGCTGTTCTGATGCCTTAGTAACAGCGTCCTTTCAGAGAGGAAATCACATGCCCCCTCCCCAGCGAGGGGCTGTGTGTGCAGACTCGCTGTGTCCAAAGCTCATGGGCCATCCAGAGGGTGTTTGCAGAAGTACGCTTTCACATGTGACTGTGCCACTCACGCCCATCAGTTCCAGAAGATCAGTTTAGTCCAGGGTGCCAGAGGTGCCCGTTCTTAGATAGATCTCTGCACCCACCAGAGGGATCCCAGCTTAGGCGGGATGGGCGTCTCCTTTCTGCCCTCTCCATTCCTGGGCAGACACTAGGTGCCTGTCTCCCACTCCATTTTCTGCCTCCCCCTGGAGGCAGGAATGTCAGACTTGGTCACAGTACCTGCCCTGTTGAGTGTCAACATACTAAGACACCCAGGTGAGTGTTCTAGGCATACAACCTCCCCACACTGAATCATGAAGAAACAAAATCTCAGTTGGCCCTCAACTAGTAAGGAGATTGTATCAATAACCATCACTCCCACCATCACCCCCTAAACAGGACCCAGAAATAGCTCACCTAGTTGGAGGGTGTATTGTCCTGTGGGAGGCCCCGAGGGTGACCCAAGGAGGTCACTCAGGGGTGGTGCTGGGTACACACAAAGTCCAGGGTTTGTTTCCAAGTGGTACAACATTTAAAGACAAAAGCAAAAAATACTTCCCAACAAATAAAAGCTCAGGACCAGATATCCTCACCTACATGTAAAGAAAAAGCAACACCAATTCTCCAACTCACTCCCAAATCTGAGGAAAGAGGACTCTTGCTCATTTTTCCTACAGGCTGGCATCACCCTGAAACCAGAGTCAGAAAAAGAACTAGTAGAGGGGGGTGTGGAGAAATGGGAACCTATCGCACTGCTGGCTGGGGTCCAGAAAGTGAAGCTCAGCAGACCACAGTGTGGCCCTCCCTTCAAAGGTTAAAAAAAGAATAACCACATGATCCTGCACTTTTGAATATCCACACAAAAGTGAAAGCAGGGATTTTAACAGGTACTTGCACACCCGTATTCACAACAGCTTAAAGGTGGAAGCGACCCAAGTGTCCATAAACAAGCGACAAAAACAAAATGTTGTTTCTTTTTAAAAAATTTTATTATTATTATTTATTTTCCCTTTTGTTGCCCTTGTTGTTTTATTGTTGTTGATGTCGTCATTGTTGGATAGGACAGAGAGAAATGGAGAGAGGAAGGAAGACAGAGGGGGAGGGGAAGACAGAAACCTGCAGACCTGCTTCACCGCCTGTGAAGTGACTTCCCCTGCAGGTTGGGAGCCAGGGGCTTGAACCAGGATCCTTAATGCTGGCCCTTGTGCTTTGTTCCACGTGCGCTTAACCCCCTACGCTACCGCCCAACTTCCCAAAATGTTGTTTCTAAACATAGCAGCCTTAAAAAAAAGGGAATTCTTTTTACTTATTTGTTTTTTTATTTCCCTTTTGTTGCCTTTGTTGTTTTATTATTGTTGTTGTTATTGATGTCATCATTGTTGAATAGGAGAGAAATGGAGAGAGGGGAAGACAGAGGGGGAGAGAAAGACAGACACCTGCAGACCTGCTTCTCCGCTTGTGAAACGTTCCCCCCTGCAGGTGGGGAGCCGGGGGCACGAACCAGGATCCTTACACCGGTCCTTGCCCTTCGTACCATGTGCACTTAACCCGCTGCACTACCATGGGCTCCTGAAAAGGAATTCTAATACTTGCTACAACACGAGTGGACTTTAAGGTCACATTACTAAATGAAATAAGAACCAATAATAAAGGGGAGAAATCGTGTGTGTGCAACTTATATAAGATCCTTTGAGTCATCAGATTCATACAGCAAGTGGGTTTGGGTTCTGGGCAAGGGGTGTAGGGATTAAAGTTGACTGGGCATGGAGTTTCAACTGGGGACCAGATGAAAAAGTTGGGGAGGTAGATGGTGGTGATAGCTGCATAACATTATGACTATATCACACTGCTGTGCACTTATAAATGGTCAAGTGTGTGTGACTTGTGATTCCACAATTAAAAAAAAAAAGCCTGCATTAGCATTTGGGGTACGCTGTTGTTATTCTACTTGTTAAAATTCAGGTGTATGGAAACAGCTCTTGATCTGATTTCTCCTGCTGCTGGGGGTGCCAGGCCGGCAAACTGGGCTTCATAGGTGTGGCAGAGTGCGAGGGCAGCATGAGACTCTGTTGCTTGGGAGACCATCTGCACCTCAAGTATGCCGGGCTCCTTGCTGTCCGCACTCGGTGCCTGCACAAAGCCTGGGGGACAGCACGCTCCCACCAGCAGGCACTAAGGCCAAGGGCAGGCCAAGAAGAGGGTTGCCAAGCTCCAAGAGGAGAGGTGCCAGGCATGCATGTGGCTACAGATGCCCGGATCTCAGAGGCCCCTCCTTCCTGGGTCCTTCCAATAAGCACCCTGTGCCCCCCTGTTCCTTTCTGCAGGACACCTGCTCTGGGCCTCTGCTTCCAGATCCCCAGCCCCTCTGCCCCAGCGAGATCCCCTCTACCACCCTACCTTCCCCCTTCTCAGGGCACCACCGCACCCAGCGAGATCCCCTCTACCACCCTACCTTCCCCCTTCTCAGGGCACCACCGCACCCAGCGAGATCCCCTCTACCACCCTACCTTCCCCCTTCTCAGGGCACCACCGCACCCAGTCTCCCAGCTCTTGGGCAACACGCTCTCCACAGGATGTGGGACTGCTTTCATTCTGCAGGGGCTCAACGTGCACTTAGCTAAATGAACGCAAGGGAGGAAACAGATGACAGGGAAGTAAGTCATGGGGAAAAGTCAAATAGAAGATATTTTGGGGGGGAGGTGGATGAGGGGGGTCCTTGTGGACAGATAGATAGCCTTGGGAGAGCTTTGACCGACAGGGAAATCTCTGCACTGCAAGAAAGAGAAAGGGGCTGCTGACTGCAGAGTTCAAAGCGTAGAGTCGGGCAGGGTGACCAGGTGGCCATGGGGAGGTGGCCCAAGCCCAGGTCCAAAAAGTCTGGGCTCCAGGAGCACTCCCTCCACCATAAGCCAGCTGGCCTCCTCACACCTCAGCCTCCTCTCTGGAAATGGCCCCAGCTCCACCTAAGATGCCCACCCCCTGGCCATCTCTAGTGGAGCAGCAAGCACACTACAGGTGGCAGCGTGCAACGGAGTAGTGAGCTGAGTGCTTTCTGAGGACTGTGTGTGAAGAACTAAGCACAGAAACAGAACTGCAAGCATTGGGAAACGCAAGGTGGCCAGCTTCTAGAAGTTTCTGGGAGGTGACCAGACTTTGAGGTGATGCTGTCAGTGCTGGTTTGAGTGCTTCAGCATGGCTGCAGGTGCTGACTCAGGCTGCCCAGCCTCCAAACATTCAGGGCACCCGCTGTTTATCTGTGTTTATCAAGGGGCAGTTCACACCTGGCTGATAATGGCAGGCAGTTGCCCTAATAGCTATGCCTCTCCCAGTCTCCTCTCCTCCAACCCCAGCCCCAGCACCCAGGAGGAAGGACAGGGTGACAAGTGGAATTCAGCTAGGAGGGTGAGCTCACAGGTGTGAGCGACTGGGGAGGACATGCATTCCATCTCCCCACTCTCATCTTCTGGAGGCTGCGCCTTCACACTATGGCGGCTTTGTCCAGTCTGTGGCTCAGGGGTCACTTACAGGGAGGGTGGTGGACTCTGGGAGGACAGATTCTACCCCAAATGTGCTGTCCATAAATGGAGCATATAGCCTTGGAGGGCACAGCCAGGGGCTGCTATGAGGGGGCCTGTCCAGGTGCTGACACCCCGACATCACTCTGACTTGGTTGCAGGAGGATGCCTGGGGGTGGGGGTGGGGGTGGGGTGAAGGCACGCGCCAGTCCTTGCTCTGCTTTAGTATCCTGTTCTGCTCTGACAGCGCGGACACCTCGAAGTGCAGCCCATTCAAGGGGGCGGGGGGGGGGGTGCAACAAGGTCCTGAGGAAAATTCTCTCAGAGCTACGGGCCCCCAGCAGCACCTCACTGACCCCTCACCTCCATGCCCCATTCTAGCCACTATGGGTTGGGCGGGGACACGATGAGAGGTGGCGGCCCGGGTTCATTACCCTTCTACCCTCTGATCACCCCAAAGCTGTGGGCTCTGACCAGGGTTCTTGGGCAACTCCAATGCCCACCCCATGCATAGAGCTGACTGACTGGTGGCTGTGAGCCCTGGGATCCCCTGAACGGTCCTCTTCTGGGGTCTGAGTATTGGGAGTGCACGGGACCCTAGGCCAAGAATGAAAAGAAAAAGGGAAGCTGTTTTGCAGCCAGAAGCTTGGTCAGGACAGGCTGGGGGGGGGGGGGGACGAGGAGGAGGGGATGGAAGAGGGAGTCCGGGTCACCCCCCTGCCCAGCAGCTGCATCAGAACAACGCTGGGGCCAAGTAGTTGCTCCTTGGCCGAGCTACCAGAGGAGGAAGGGTGACCAGAGCGTCGCCTCTTGAGCACAGGGGGGCTCCCAGCACTGCCTTCTCCTCCAGCACCCTCAGCCTCCCTCCTCCCTATATCTCCACCCGCCCCCCACTCTTGGCAGGGTCTCCTAGTCAGCTCCCACACAGGGGTCCCCTGGCTCGCAGCTCTCCCAGCACGTCCCCCTGACCCACTTCCTTCCCTAGTGGGGTCTCCCGGCTCACTGGCCCCCTCCCCGGGCCCACTCTCTCTGCCTGCAGCCGCCACCCCACCCCGTGCTGGGGTCTCCCAGCGACTCCTCTACACCCACCTTCTGTCGGAGGGGTCCCCAGGCCACCTCCTCCCTCGCGGGGCTCCCCAGGCCCACCCCCTCCGCCCGCGGGGTTGGTTCTCCTACGGAAGGCCCCCCGGCCCCTCTTTTGCCGCGCCTGCCGGGGCCCCCGACCCACCTTCTCCCCGCGGTCCCGGCCCGCCTTCCGCGGTCTCCGGCCCGCCTTCCGCGGCGGCAGCGGCGGCCCAGGCCGGCGGGCGGAGGCGGCGCCACCCGGGGCGCTGACGTAGAGGCCGCTCGGCGGCCGGGGGTCCCTTCGGTGGGGCCGCGGCTCCCCGCCCGCCGCCCCCGCGCGTCGCCCCCGCGCGTCCATTCCCTTTTGTGTCCCGCGCGCGGCCCGGCCCCCGCGCACACTCGCGCCCTGCGCCCCGCGGGCCGGCGGGCGGCTCCCGGCGCGGCCCCTGCAGCCCGCGCGCCCGGCTTTGTGTGGACGCGCCGGCCGGGAGCGCGCGGGCGGTCGTGCGCCCCCGTCCCCGTCCCCGGCCCCGGCCCCGGCCCGGCCCCCGCCCGGCCCGGCCCGGCCCGGCCCGACCCGACCCGGGCAGGCAGGCAGGCAGGCAGCGCGGGCCGCGGGCGGGCGGGCGGCGGGCGGGCGGCGCGAACATGGCGACGGTGCCCGTGTACTGCGTCTGCCGGCTGCCCTACGACGTTACCCGCTTCATGATCGAGTGCGACGCCTGCAAGGACTGGTTCCACGGCAGGTGAGCGCGCGGCCCCCGGGCCCCGCCGGCCCCCGCGCCCCGCGGCCGCGCGCCCTTTTGTGCCCGGGGCGGGGGCCGGGGCCCCCCGGTCGCCGCGGCGCACAAAGCGAGCCCGCGGGGGAGGCGGCGGCGCCGGCCCGGCCGCCAAGTTGGGGCTCCGGGCCCGGCCGGGCCGCTGACAGCCGCGGCCGCCGAGGCCGGGCGCCGAGGCCCAGGCCCGCGCCGCCGCCTCCCCCGCGAAGTTGCAGCAACTTTCCCCGCGCGGGCTCGGCCGGCCGGGCCGGGAGGAGCAGCCCGCGCGGTCCCCGGAGAGGCGCGAGTGGCGGGCGCGGGCGCGGGCGCGGCGGGCCGGGGGCGCCGGGGCCCCGGGGGGGGTGGTGGTGGCGGCCGCGCGGCCCCCTCTCCGCCAGGCCGGGGCTCCCGGACCCTTCCCGGGCCCCGCGGGCTCCCGCACCCGGCCGGCCTGCGCGTCCCCTGCGGGAGTGTGGGTGACAGAATAGAGTCCGTGTGGGTGGGGGGTGTTGTGGTTTTGCCGCCTCCTCTCTGGCCCTCACGTTTCCCGCACCCCCTCCCTCTTTCCAGACGGGGACACCCCGGTTTGGACTTGACCTTATGCACTCTGGGGGCAGATGTGGGGGGTGGGGGTGGGGAGGTAAAGCTTGGCCCCTGCTTGGCCATGACCTGGCCTTGTGCCTGATTTTTCAAAAGCCAGGTCCCTTCCACCCAGAAGTGCGTGGAGGAGGAGGAGGAAGAGGAGCCGATGCGGTGCCCAGACTGCTCCAACAGGTTCTCTGTGTCTGGGCCGTGCAGGACTGGCCAGGGGCTGGTCAGGCTCTGTGCCCTCGGGGCTCCGGCTCTAGCACTGTCAAAGCAGGGTGAAGGGCGGCATGGCCCGAGTGGTGATTAGTCCCTGACTGTCCAGAGAGAAGAGTCTCCTGCTGGCTTTGAGTCCGGGTGGGCCAGTGACACTTCAACAGACTGTGGCCTTTGGTCCTCCAGTTTACATGTGGGCAGTCAGACAGCCAGGATGTGACAGGGCCTGCTCGGCTTGGCCAGGCAGTGCTTCCAGCTTACTGCTTGTAACACGGACCTTGTGTGTGTGTGTGTGGGGGGGGGGAGGTGCTCGTGTGGCAGGGACAACGCTTATCTCCTGTGGTCTCTGATTCCTTCTTGAGAAAGCCCCTCCCCCCCAGCAAGGGAGCCCAGCTTGTGAATTCTGGGCCCTGCCCAGGGCGAGCTGTTATGCACACCCACCAGTTGGCACCTTCCCAAAGCTCATGGCCAGATCAAGGGTGAGAGCTGCATTGATCCTTCCTGTTCTTCAGTTCATGGAGATGCTTAGAAACTGCTACACACACACACACACACACACACACACACACACACACCCAGCACCCTGAAAGTGGAACCCTTGACTCCCTACCTGAGAACTCCAGGGCGACTTATTACCTACCTGTTATTCATGCCTAGCCGGGGAAGGTGCAAGAACCTTTGCCTGCCGGGGGCCCCTCTCTGCTGGGTTGGGCAGGCAAGAACAGTTAACAGTTGAGACTGAAAGTTCAGGATTATGGGGTTGTGAGGGGAGAGGGGCTGAGGGCTGGCTGAGTTGTTCAGGCAGTCAGGGAGCAGGACACAACCTGACACTATAAACAGAATGCTTTTGGAGGCATTTATTTTATTCATTATTTCTCATCTGTGGTCTTTGCTTTGATCTAATACAGGACACTGACCAGCACAGATTCATTTCTACCAATTGCAAGGTGGTCTGGGCCAGGACAGGGGCTGTTTCCCCCGCCCTGGTGGGGGGCATCTCCAGGTGCAACTAACTCAGTGTTGCTATTGGAAGTGAGGCCAGAGATCACCTCAGAGGCCTCGGGCCCCTTGGGGAACCTGTGGCATAGGCCGGTGCTGCGTGGGGAGAGCAGATTAGGGGTCTGGGTCTTTGTGGGCAAGGCTCGGGCTCCTCACAACCCTGGACAGTTTCCTATCCTCTGGTGTGACTCCTCTCCTCTGTGACTCCAAGGCATGTAACATGATTGACTGTTTTGTTTTGTTTTTCTAAATCTGCAGAGTGACCCAGCAACTCTTTTCCAGGTCTGCTCACTACCTGTGCTGTTGTTTACTTTGTATTCAGCAGCTCAACTGCACTTTTAAAACTTTGCCTATCTTGTAACCTTTTACTTTGAGAGAATTTTATACTAACAGAGGAGTTTTTTTTTTTTAAAAAAAAAAAAAAGAAGGAGAAAAAAGTATACTTCCTGATACCCCTCACTCCATCTCCCGTTAAGTTCACATTTTCCCAAGCCATGGAGGAAACAGAGGCAGAAAGCCCAGCTGTGCCCTTCCCCAGCTGTGGGCCTGGGCAGGGCAGATCCCACATTGCACCTCACTCCACTGCTCCTTTCTTTACAAGGAAACTCCGTGTCTCCTCAAAACTTCACCACTAGAATAAGGTGCCGCAGACAGTCTTTGTGAAGAAGGACACTTGGAACTCTCACAGTAGAAAGGCTCCTTCTGTGACTCTCACATGTCACATTCCCCCCTAGCATGTCCCACTCGGGGAGAATTAGAAAAGAGTCTCTGAGGCTCCCCTCCAGTGACTGAGTTTGTGCTGGAGGTGACTCCAGCAGCTCCCTAGTCACCACATGACAGGACAGTCCTTTTTCTAGAGACAGATCCTGCCCATGAGCTGCCCTAGATACCAGCACCCCTCCCTGTGTCTGGGATAGCTCTCTGGGGGCAAAGTCACCCCAAGAAGTCAGAAGCCCATATCCCACCGGTCTCTGGGGATGGGAGTAGCTGGTCAGCTTCTCTGCATCGCTGCACCCGCCTCAGCATTGCCTAGGAACTGGCTTGGACTGGGAAGAGATGAATTGGAGGTTGGTCCCCTCTGAGCTGTCTTGTCTATTTGTTTGACAAAATGTGCCGCCATCTAGACTTTGGGGACATCCCTCTCTCGTTGGGCTGCTATAGGACCACTCGGGCAGGGCAATAGCAGCTGCTTTGCAGGCCTGTGTCCGCCACTGGTTCTGTGTGTCCTGCCACCCATCCAGCCATGACCCAGTGGCTCCTGTGAATGACTGTCTCAGTGTGTCACCAGACTGCCGCCTCTGGGAATGGGAATGGTTCTGTTAAAATACCGTCCTAAAGTACCCTCAGTTGCAAGTCATATTGAACCTGAGGGTTTGGAGAGGCATAATACAATTGATTTTGTATTTGTTTGTTTGTTTTTGTTTTGTTTTGTTTCTCTAGGGTAATTGCTGAGGCTCGGTGCCTGCACTACAAATCCACTGCTCCTGGAGGCTATTTTTTCCCTTTTGTTGCCTTTGTTATTTATCGTTGTTGTTATTGCTGTTGTTGTTGGATAGGACAGAGAGAAATCAAGAGAAGAGGGTAAGACAGACAGGGGGAGAGAAAGACAGACACCGGCAGACCTGCTTCACCGCTTGTGAAGTGACCCCCCTGCAGGTGGGGAACTGGGGGCTCGAACCGGGACCCTTATGCCAGTTTGTGCGCTTTGCACCATGTGCACTTAACCCGCTGCGCTACCACCCGGCCCCCCTGTTTGGCTGGGTTTTTTTGTAGCATAACACTACTCAGTTCTGGCTTATGGTGTTGCTGGAGATTGAACCTGGGACTTGGGACCTTTGGTGCCTCAGCCATGAAAGGCTTTTTGTGTAACCATTATGCTGCTTCTCCAGATCACTGGACAATTGATTTTATTTATTTTTTAAAATAATTTACTTGTTTATTCATGAGAAAGATAGGAGGAGAGAAAGAACCAGACATCACTCTGGTACATGTGCTGCCAGGGATTGAACTCAGGACCTTATGCCTGAGAATCTCTAACTTTATCCACTGCACCACAACCCAGACTACATGGACAATTGATTTTAAAGTTCCACAGACCAGCTGCTTCTCGGCAAATGCTGACTGCCCTTATTCTGTGGGGGTGTAGCACTGACTGCACTGCTCTCAGCTAAGTGGGCAGCGCCTTGGCCTCTTCTGAGTCAGATGTGTAGACCAAGAGCTCCTCTCCTGGCTGGGAGCCCCTGTCAGAGTGCTTGTGGGGTAAGAGGAAGACTGGGGACATGGAGCACACTAGGGTCTGCGCGGAGACAGGAAGCAGGGGTTCTGTCATGCACACTGGCCGCCCGTGTACCTGGGCTCTGCCAGCTGCCCTCCTCTCTGATCCCTCTGTGACTTTCTCCTGGTACTGAGCTGGCATTCGGACATTCTCATTGAGTCCCCTACTGCATTCAACCTTAAGTGTCTTGGGACAGAACTGTGTCAGGAGTCCCCAACCCTGACAGGTGGTGATGACACCAGTTGGACCTGATGGGGGCCCACCTTCAGTGTTGCAATGAGGGTGGCTGGAGCTGACTGTTGAGTGTTGGGATCTTGGATCCTAATTCACCAGGGAGGGCCAGGCGTCTGCTTGGAGATGGCCTTGTAGCTTGCATTTAGGAGTGGTGACTAATCGTGAAACAGGGAGGTATTCTCACCGCATGAGTTTGAGAGGCTCCTGCAGGTAGGAGTGTCTGACCAGCTGTCAGAAGGCTCCATGGATGCCCAGTCTGTCTGTTCTTCCTACGCCAGGTGAGTCTGAGAGAGAACCCTTGGAGTGGGGCCTATGGCAGTTGCTGAGAGTCTGGCTGAAGGAGCACTTGGTGTAAACTTTCACTGGGCTTGGGGGTGTGAGGGCCTGGGGGATGGGTGGGCAGCAGGGGCTGGAGGGCTTGGTGTTGATCCTGACTCCCCCCACTCCTGGCACCCTGACTATCCTCATACCTCTCTCTATATTCTCAGTACCTGGCCATGTGGCCAGACCTTACTGCAAAAAAAAATCAGGAGGTTGCTGTCGGGAGTGAAGATTGGACAGAACCGAAATCCTATCAGTTGGCTCCTGAGAGCCAGCCCAGCATGGCCAACAGTGCTGCCGGGCTCACACTCACCGACCTCCATGGTGTCCGGGATAAGTCAGGGCCGTCCTTTCAGTGGTACCAAAGCGGCCGAGGTGGTAGGTCAGCTGGGGTGCCTACCCTCCCACTTCCATCAGAGAGGGACGATGTCTCACCTCCTGATTCTCGAGGTACAGGGGGAGGTGGTGCTCAGCTCACATTGTCCTGGATCCAAAGCCAGGTGCTGATGCCACCCCCACCCCCACACCCCCGCCGCCAGGTCTGTGGTTGTGGAAAGCACAATGTGGACACAGAGCCTAGAGCAGGAAGCCCATACCCGGGTCAGTTAAAGCAACTGGCTCTTGGCAGCAGCTCAGGGGCTCAGAGGGCCCATTACACGCTGCCTCCCTCTCTGCCCACCCTCGCCTTGGTCATCTTCATGTTTCACCGCACCAGGCTGTCTTTTCCAGATCGAGGTAGATGGACCGCAGCACCGAAGTGTCCGTCAGTGCTGTGTGGATCAGGATGGGGCCTGGGTCTTGAACAGGGCAAAGCAGCTCACCCATCCAAGGGAACTATTTCCCCTCCTGCTCCTTGCTTCTCTGCAGTCCCCTCCTGCTAGCTGCCTGGGTTCTCAGCGTTTCAGTTTTGTGGTTGGGGAGCCCAGGTGTGTACTTCAGAATTGGACCTGACCCTGTGCTTTAGGGGTGGTGGGTCTCGTGAGTCCCTCCATAGTGGTGGGTCAGTCTGAGGAAAACATGGATTTCCAGTCAGTGACTGGGAATGATGAGAATGGAAGGGCTTTGTGGTGTTCAGGAAAATGAAGGAACTAAGCTTTTTACCTTTAAAATACTGAGTAGAAATTCACATATTGCAAAATTGACCATTCAGAAATATAAAACTTACAGCATTTAGTGAAATCACAGTACTGTGTATCCATCACGTCTGTCTTGCTCTAAAATATCTTCATCACCTCCTCCCCTCCAAAAGAAGACCCCAAACCCATTCTCCTTATTACCCCTCCCTTCAGCTCTGGACAACCATCTGTCTGTTTTCTGTCTCTGGATTTATCATTCTGGACATTTCAAGTAAATGGAATCATACTGTATGTCAGCTCTTGTGTCTGGCTTCTTTCACTCAGCATGTCTTTGAGTTTATCCATGTTGAGCCCATGGGGCAGGTGTCAGAACTTACTTGACTTTTTTTTTCTTTCTTTTCTTTTCTTTCTTTATTTTTTGTTGTGCTTCTTACTTGACTTTTTAATGTCTGAATAATGTGTTATCAGAAATGTGTTATCAGATGGCTTTCACATCTTTTTTTTTTTTAATTATCTTTATTTATTGGAAAGAGACAGCCTGAAATCGAGAGAATGGGGGGAGATAGAGAGAGGGAGACAGAGAGACACCTGCAGCCTTGCTTCACCACTCGCAAAACTTTCCCCCTACAGGTGGGGGCCGGGGGGCTTGAACCCGGGTCCTTGTACATTGTGACATGTGCACTCAACCAGGTGAGCCACCACCTGGCCCCGGGCTTTCACATCTTTTTGCATAGAGTCATATTCGATAGTGTGGATATACCACAGCTTGTCCCTTCATTTGTTCATGGGTATTCATTTTTTTTTTCCTAGTACAAATATTTGTTTGAACACCTGTTTTTCAACTCTTTCAGAAATTACTGGGTCATGTGATAATTCTGTGTTTAACTTTTTTTTTTTTTTTTTTTGAGTAGCCAGCACACTATTTTCCACAGTGGTGGCATTGTTTTACATTTTCACCACCAATGTCCAAGCCATCTTATCTCCCCTCATCTTGCCAACACTTGTGATTTCCAGTTTAGAAACTGGACACATCTGATGGTGTGAGGTAGTGTCTCACTGTGGATGTGCTGTGTGTTTCCCCAGTGACTAGTGACACTGAGCATCTCTTTATGTGCTTCTTGTCCATTTGTATATCTTTGGAGAAATGTCAGTTGCAATCCTTTGCCCACTTTCAAATTGGATTACATTTTTCTGTTGTCATATTATATATATATATATATATATATATATATATATATATATATATATTCTGGATATTAGACTGCATCAGAAATATAATTTGCAAATACCATTCTGAGGGCTGCCTTTTTGGTAATGTGAACTGACACACACCATTCTTTAAATTTTGATGAAGCTGTGTTTACCATTTTCTCTTGCTGCTTGTGCTTTTCATATCATCTTTAAGAACCCATGTTCAGCGGGGAAGCAACTACAGAAGCCAGACCTTCCACCTTCTGCATCCCACAGTGACCCTGGGTCCATACTCCCAGAGGGATAAAGAATAGGAAAGCTGTCAGGGGAGGGGATGGGATACGGAGTTCTGGTGGTGGGAATTGTGTGGAGCTATACCCCTCTTATCCTATGGTTTAGTCAGTGTTTCCTTTTTATAAATAAAAAATTGAAAATAAATAAATTTTCAAAAGGAAAAGAAAAAGAATCTATTGCTAGGAGGGCTGGGCGGTAGCACTGCAGGTTAAGTGCACGTGGCGCGAAGCACAAGGACCGGCATAAGGATCCCGCTTTGAGCCCCTGGCTCCCCACCTGCAGGGGAGTCACTACACAAGCGGTGAAGCAGGTCTGTAGGTGTCTGTCTTTCTCTCCCCCTCTCTGTCTTCCCCACCTCTCTCCATTTCTCTCTGTCCTATCCAACAACAGCAATAACAACAACAACTATAGACAACAAAGGCAACAAAAAGGGAAAAAATAGCCTCTAGAAGCAGTGGATTTGCAGTAGGAACACCAGCAATAACCCTGGAGGCGAGAAAAAAAAAAAAGAATCTATCGCCAGATCTGAGGTCATGGAGATATATCCCTTTGACTTCCTCTAAGAGTTTTATAGCTTCAACTCTTACAGCTTTAAATTCACTTTTTGGAGCCGGGTGGTGGCGACATGTTACAGTGTGAAAGGACCCGGGTTCAAGCCCCTAACCCCTACCTGCAGGGGGAAAGCTTTGCAAGTGGTAAAGCAGGGCTGCAGGTGTCTCTCTGTCTCCTCCTTCCCTCTCAATCTCTGGCTGTTTCTATCCAATAAATAAAGATAATACAATTTGTTTTAATTCGCTTTTTGATTAATTTTTTTGTATTTCATTTGAAGTAGGGATAAACTTCATATATTTTCAAACAAATACTCGGTATCATTTTTGTTGAAAAGGTCTTTTTTCTTTTTTTCTTTCATGCGAGGTTTTCACTTCTCTTTGCCAGTTTTCTTCCAGAATGAAAGAGACAAAAACAGAGAGAAAGAGGGAAAAATACCACAGCACCAACACTTCTGGTGCAGTGGTGGCTGGGCTGAAGCAGTGCCTTGTGCATGACAAAGTTATCTCTTGGAAGCCACCTTGCTGACCCAAAGACTGTTCTTTCCTCATTGAAGTCTTGGTAGCTTTACTGAAGATAATTTTGATGTAGGGACTTCAGGACTTTTTATTCCAAGTCTGTATGTCTGCTATTCTGCCAGTGACATATTTTTAAGTTCTTATTTAGTTACAGAATAGAGACTGAGAGGAATCAAGAGGGAAGAGGAGATCGTGAGGGAGAAAAGGAAAGACACCCGCAGCCCTGCTTCACCACTCATGAAGCTTTGCCCCTGCAGGTGGGGCCCAGGGACTTGAACCTTGGTCACTGCACATTGTAACATGGGCACACAATCAAGTACACCACATCCCACGCCCCCACACTTTAAAGTTATATTTTATTTCATATATTTATGTATTTTGTATTTTTTACCAGAACATTGCTCAGCTCTGACTTACAATGATACAGGGGATTGAACCTGGGACTATGGAGCCTCAGGTATGAGAGTCTCTTTGCATAGCTATTATGCTATCTACCCCTTCCCTATATTTTATTTCAATGAGAGAGAGATACAGAGGGAAAGATACAGAGAGGAGAGTGACCAGAGCATTACTCCGCTCTGGTTTATGGTGGTACTGGGGATTAAAGCTGGCACTTCAGAGCCTCAGCATGAAAGTCTCTTGCATAGCCAATATGCCATCTCCCCAGCCCTGACACACTTTTTTTTTTCCCCCCAGGGTTATCTCTTGAGCTCAATGACTGCACTACGAATCCACTGCTCCTAGAGGCTATTTTTTTCCTTTTGTTGCCCTTGTTATTTTTATCATTGTCATTGTTGTTGGACAGGACAGAGAGAAATGGAGAGAGAAGGGGAAGACAGAGGGGGGGAGAGAAAGATAGACACCTGCAGACCTGCTTCACCGCCTGTAATGTGACCTCCCTGCAGGTGGGGAGCCGGGGCTTGAATCGGGATCCTTATGCCGGTCCTTGAACTCCATGCCCTGTGCGCTTAACCCGCTGTGCTACCACCCAGCCCCCCAGACATACTTTTTGACTAAAGTAACTTTGTAGTAAATTTTGGATCAGAATGTGTGGAAGCTTTTATATATTTCTTAATTAATTAATTAATTAGTCAGTTTTTTTTTACCAGAGTATTTCTCAGTTCTGGCTAATGATGGCGCCAGGAACTGAATCTTGAGCTCTGGAGTCTCAGAAATAAAAATCTTTGTATTACCCTAGTGTTACCTCCCCAGTCCAGAGCTCCAATCTCCCCCCCCCCAACCATGTCGTTTTAGCTTTTTGCAGCAACTTGTAATTTCATATGAATTTGAAGTTTGGATTGTCCATTTCTTTAAAAAGAGCTGTTAGAATTTTGGCAAGTTGGACTTCTGAAGAGCTGACATCTTTACAGCATTGCTTTTTCTGATACACAAACACAGGATGCCTCTCTACTTACTTAGAATTGGGTCTCTTTAATTTCTCTTAATAATATTTTGTACTTTTTTTCCTTCCTGGTTCTGCCTTTTGGAAGCCATTGCAGATGTGATTATTAATTTTCTTTTTGTATTGTTCACTAGTGCATTTAACTTAAAAAACAAAAAAACAAAAACCCAACCTTTTTTAGGGTTTAGAGATAGTTCGCCTGATAGAGAATCAGACTCATGATGCATGAGGCCTCAGCTGGAGCCCCAGCACTTTGTGGGGAGTAAGGATGGCCCTGGGGGACAATCCACAGGTGGTAAAGAAGCGATGTGTTGTCACCTGTGTGCTTGCACGCTCGCTCTCTCTCTCTCTGAAATAAAAAGTGTGAGGAAGTCATTCCAGGAGTGATGGAATCATACTTGTTTTAGTGCCCCATCCCAAAAATAGACACCCACCTTCTTTTTTTTTTTTAAGATTTATTTATTTATTCCCTTTTGTTGCCCTTGTTGTTTTATTGTTGTAGTTATTATTGTTGTTGCTATGGATGTCGTTGTTGTTGGACAGGACAGAGAGAAATGGAGAGAGGAGGGGAAGACAGAGAGGGGGAGAGAAAGACAGACACCTGCAGACCTGCTTCACCACCTGTGAAGCGACTCCCCTGCAGGTGGGGAGCCAGGGGCTCGAACCGGGATCCTTAGCCGGTCCTTGCACTTTGCGCCACCTGCGCTTAACCCGCTGCGCTACCTCCCGACTCCCACTCACCTTCTTTAGAAGCAGCCTTGTGCTGGGTGCCTCCAGCATGCTGTGGTGTTCACGTGCCCAGGTACTGGCTCTGCACACCTGGCTGTGTGCCCGCCATTCATGCCCAGGGCTGGGGTGCTGCTTCCCTTTTATAACATGTGCTGGTTGACTTGGGCTCCATGTGTGTGGGGTGGCACCTTCTAGTATTCTGTGAGTCCAGCAGGCCTCTTTCTCCCTCCCTCAGCCTTACGGGAGCTGTGGTGGGGTGGAGCAGGGCCAGAGACCCGTCTTCCTATGGGCCCCAGCTAGGGCCTGGTGGACGGCCTCATGTGGTGAGAGCTCTCCGAGGCTGTGAGTCAGCTAGGTGAGACCTGCAGGATAATTTGATGGGCTTGGCTTGGGGGGGGTGTCTGTCCTGCAGCTCTGCCCACCCCATCCCAGACATACCCTCCCTCTGTCCCAGGAGAGAGGGATGGGCTAGTGCCAAGACGTCCAGGTACACAAGTCCCTGGGCATGAATCTGGCAGGAGTGGGGCGTAAGGAGAGTGAGACAGTGATTGAATCCCTGGGCTGATCGCTCAGGCTGTTAACTAAACCGTGAGTCCTGTGGCCACAGTCTCTGGCTAGATGCTCTGGGGCTGGACCCCTTAGCAGGTCTCATTTTCTGCTTCGTAGAAGTTCGAGGAAGGCAGGCTTCATCTCACCGGTCTGGTGCTGCCCCAGGATGCTCTACCAGTGTGGGCATCTGGAGGGACTTGTATGCTGCCAGGGGCTGAGCCCACTGTGCACCTTTCCCCTCCTCTGCTCTGGGGAGACCAGTCCTCACACTGTTGCCAGCAGCCTTCAGCCAGGTACAGCTGGCCTAGTACTCGTGGACTCTGACGTGTGAATGTACTACTCCAGCTTTGTGACTTATCCCATGTTTGTGTGTCCTCTGAAATCCCATTAAGATGGAGTCTGGGCTTGGTCTCAAGGGAAGCAGGGCTGAGCAGAGAGGCCTTTGTGGGACAGGAATACACCCTGGGGGTGGGGGGTGCAGGGCCTCCCCTCGCCTGGCCCATCTCACTACCCTTCTGGAAGAGACTCAGATTCAGGGGTGCAAGAGAGACTTCAGCCTGGAGTCCTGGTGTAGCATGACAGCTGGCATTCTGGGAAAGCTCAGAAACTTCAGCCAAATCCAGTCTGTCTCGCAGATGGACAGGCCAGTGGAGGACTAGGCCGGGGCGGGGGGAGGCTTCATGAGAGCTCCCCAGCCCTGTGTGTGTAGGATCCATGAAGCAGTGCCTAGGGTTCCTGCCCCATGAAACAGCAAGAGGAGGGCTCCTGTTCCTCCTGCTGCTGAAGTTTGTGGAACTTGAGGATTAGTTGCCACTGGTGCCGTGGAATCTTGCCCCGAAGTGGAAGCACAACTTCAGCTAGTGTCCCCAGCTGATCAGAAATGGCACCCCAAGTGAGGTGTCCAGGATGTGAAGGGCAGGTCTGTCGCTTGCTTGTACCCAGTGCCCCTGGGCACTTCCTGACAGTTAGCCCCCTCTGGCTTATCCAACACCTGTGGGCGCTGGATGAGAACACCCGAAGGGCCTGCCTGAGCGTGGGGATGCGAGGGGCTGGTCATCTGTGGGTCACCCTCCTCCTCTGGGGTGAGACTAGCATCCTAATGACCTTTCCTCTGAGTGCTAGTCTGGTAGGCAGGTGCCGCCTTGCCAGCTTTGGCACAGTGAGTGGTGTGGTTTCTGCTGGCCTTGCCCAGTCTCCTCTGATTCTACCATAGTCACTGCCCCACCCCTCCCTCCCAATCTCTGTGGTGCCGTCAAAGCAGTGCCAGCAATCATCTCTGAGCGCCTTGGATGGGTCAGGGTGGGTGTCCTGGAGCAAACTCTGGTGAAGTCACCCTGAGGGTCACATCCATGGTTGGGACCCCTCAGTCCAGTTTCCGGGGCACAAGGCTCCTTTTCCTCTACTGACAGCCCTCAAGAATGGCAGGTGGGTGTGTGTGCAGGACCAGGAAGCCAGGGCAGGCTCTGCCATTTCTTTTTTTTTTTCTTTTTTGCCACCTGGGTTATTGCTGGGGCTTGGTGCCTGCACTATGAATCCACTGCTCCTAGAGGCCATTCCCCCCCCTTTTGTTGCCCTTGTTTTTTTTCTTTCTTTTTTTAATATGTATTTATTCATTCCCCTTTGTTGTCTTTGTTTTATTGTTGTAGTTATTATTGTTGTTGTTGTTGATGTTGTTGTTGTTGGATAAGACAGAGGGAAATGGAGAGGAGGGGAGACAGAGAGGGGGAGAGATAGATAGACAGCTGCAGACCTGCTTCACCTGTGAAGCAACCCCCGTGCAGGTGGGGATCCGAGGGCTTAAACCGGGATCCTTCACCACCTGCACTTAACCCGCTGTGCTACCACCTGACTCCCCTGTTGCCCTTATTATTTTTTTTTTTATCATTGTTGTGGTTGTTATTGTTGTTCTTCTTGATGTTGTTATTCTTGGATAGGACAGAGAGAAATGAGGGAAAGACAGAGGGGGAGAGAAAGACAGACACCAGCAGACCTGATCCACCGCTTGTGAAGCTACTCCCCTGCAGGTGGGGAGCCCGGGCTTAAACAGGGATCCTTACACTGGTCCTTGCACTTTGCTCCACGTGCGCTTAACCCGCTGCGCTACCTTCCGACCCCCTGGCCCTGTCATTTCTGGCTACCCACAGGACTAAAAGGTTCGGGGAGGGGGGCAGATCTCTAGTCTCCTTTCTGCAAAGCGCCAGATGAGAGCTTGGAAAGAGGCAGACAGATTTGACCTAAACTTGAGACAAGGTTTTGCGATATTTGTAACGGGCCCCAAACAGGGCACCGCAGGGGCAGCAGTTATGTGTCAGGTCAGAGGTATCCCAGCCTGAGCACTGTGGACATCGGGACTCAGAAGTCCTCTGGGGGGTCAGTCTGCACGCTCCGGACTACAGTACAATACCAGCCTCTGCCTGAGATCACGTACCACCTGCACCCCCACCCCGCCCCGCCCCTGCCAGGGCCAGGCTTTCCCCGGGTGTTGACATTGAACCCCAGTGAGAGCAAGAAGTAAGTGAACTGAAGAATAACTATCTTTGTTGCATAGGAGATGGATCTTCTGGTTCCCTGTTTTTTTAATTTTATTACTTTGATAAGAAATAATCATAGTCAGGGACCAGGTGGTGGCGCACCTGGTTAAGCTCACGTATCACAATGTGTAACGACCCGGGTTTGAACCCCCGGCCCCCACCCGTAGGGGGAAAGCTTCATGAGTGGTGAAGCAGGGCTGCAGGTGTCTCTCTGTCTCTCTCCCTCTCTATCACCCCCTTTCCTCTTGATTTCTTTTTTTTTATTTTAATTTTAATTTTTATTTATTCCCTTTTGTTGCCCTTGTTTTATTTTTGTAGTTCCCTCTTGATTTCTGGCTGTCTCTATCCAATAAATAAAGATAATAAAAAAATTAGAAATAACCATAGTCACTTTACAATGGTTAATGAATGAACTTCCAACAAAACATGAACACATGCTTTTATTTATTTATTTATTTATTTATTTATTTTGCCTCCAGGGTTATCGCTGGGGCTCAGTGCCAGCACGATGAATCCACTGCTCCTGGAGGCCATTTTCCCCTCTTTCTTTCTCCCTTCCTCTCTTTTCTTTTCGATTTTTATTTGACAAGACAGAGAGAAATTGAGAGGGAAGAGGAGATAGAGAGGAGGAGAGAAAGACAGACAACTGAAGACCTGTTTCACCGCTCATGAAGTGGACCTTCTGCAGGTGGGGAGCATGGGCTCGAACCCTGGTCCTTGTGCATGGTGATACGTATGCTTACCTGGGTGCACCGCCACCCAGCCCCCCCCCCCCACATGGTTGTTTTTAGAGTACAAAAGAATATGTATTGAAATTTTGTCTTCTTCTGGCCAGGCGGTGGTGCTCACATCACAGTGCACAAGGACCTGGGTTCAAGCTTTGGGTCCCCACCTGTAGGGGGAAAACTTCACAAATTGTGGTCCAGGAGATGGTGCAGTGCATAAAGCACTGGACTCTCAAGCATGAGGTCCTAAGCTCAATCCCCGGCAGCACATGTACCAGAGTGATGCCTGGTTCTTTCTCTCTCCTCCTCCTATCTTTCTCAATAATAAATAAAATCTTAAAACAAAAAACCAGAAAGCTTGTCTTCTTTCCAGAACTAAATTGATCCCAGTTCCATGGAGGGGGGGTACCATAGGGCAGGTGAAATTGCTCATCTGGATAGCAAGCTGCTTTGCCATGTATGCAGCCCGGGTCCGAGCCTGGCTCCCATCCCACTGGTGGGATCTTTGGTGCTGTACCCCCTTTCTGAAAAAAAAAAGGTCAACCTGGAGTGGTGATGCCTTGGGGAAAAAAAAAAGATAGGAAGGAAAACGATAAGAGATGGCAGGAAAGCAAAGCGGTAGAGGTTTGTGTTTGTACATCTGTGTAGCACACCGTGCCTATGCTCTTGCGTGTGTGTAAATGGATCTGTTGGAGAAACTCCAGGACATGAAGTTGTGGGCTGAAGGGTGCAGCACCTCATCTGGTTTTAAAATCGTGCCAGCTTCCCTCCGACATTCTCTAGATGTTCTGATCTTCGCTAAGTCAGCCTGGTAGCGAAAAGCTGTGTGTGACGCTGGCTTTGGTGTGCAGTTATGCCAGGCCATTAAATGCGACTTTGCCATCATCGAAGCGAGCCGCCAGTGGAGCTGGCTGGCTTCTCAACCCTCTCCTTCTTGCAACTGTAGAACTTTGTAGGTGGCCCGGAGGCTCTCTGCAAAGAGGAGACAGAAGTAGTCTGGTGCAAGAAGTAGGTGAAGGCAGCACGCGCAGCACCTGTCCTTTGCTTCCTGCCCTGGAGTGCCCGGGCCCTCACCCCCTCACAGCCTCACCCCCTTACCCCCTCACCTGCCAGGGGGCGGGGCTCCCCATCTGTGGCTGGGCTCCTCTCCTCCCCTCCCCTTCCAGGTTCGTCTGTGAGGTCAAGTCTCACTTGATCCCCTTTCCACAAACTTTTTTTTTTTTACATTATTTCTTAAAGTATTTTATTTATTTTATATTTGAGAGAGATGCAGAGAGAGAAAGCCACAGAAAGAAACACCAGAGCACTGCACAGCTCTGGCTTGTAGTGCAGGGCATTGAACCTGGGACTTCGGAGCCTCAGGCATGAGAGTCTCTTTGCATAACCGTTATGCTGTCTACCTACCCCTACCCTTTAAAAAAAAAAGATTCTTTTCCTCAAACTTTTATTTCAGACTGGTTTTCGGTTTACAGAAACATAGCAGACACACCGTGCCCCATGGCTCAGGGCCCCCAGTGCTAACGCCTCACACATCTCTGTCCTCGCAAAGCTCACGATGGCCTCTCTGCAGGGCTGTCCCAGCTGCCTGTGTCCAGTTCGTCAGACCCTTTTCATTATCCAGTCAGTTCCCGCCCTGTGGCTGTGGAGGAGCCATGCTGCTCTAACACCCTCGCCCACCCTGACAGCCTGCAGGGCGAGGTGACTGTTGAGCAGCCCCCCTGTGGCCTCTGCGCTTCGGATCCGAGGGTACTGTCCGCACAGCCCGGCCACACACAGCTGAATGGATGCTGTTCAAAAGTATGTTATAACATCAGCTTCGAAGTGCTCTTTGCGGGGGACCGGACAGTGGCACACCTGGTTAAGCACACAGTACTAAGCACAAGGGTTTGGGTTCGAGCCCCTGGCTCCCCACCTGCAGGGGAGGACGCTTCATAAGCGGTGAAGCAGGTCTGCAGGTGTTTGTCTTTCTCTCCGCCTCTCTGGCTTCCCCTCCTCTCTCCATTTCTCTCTGTCCTATCCAACAACGACATCAGTAACAACAACAAATAACGACAACAACAATAAAAAAAGGGCAACAAAAAGGGAACATAAATAAATAAAAAATAAAAAACAAGAAGAAAAAAAAGGGGGGGGGTAAATGATCTCCAGGACATTTACCTATGGATTCACTGCTGGCACTGAGTCCCAGTGACGACCCTACTTCTTCTAGCGTTTGCCCTTCTTCCGTAGCCAGTCAGCAGGTCAGCTTGAAAGCTGGCAGGAGCTGCTTGTTGCTGGCTTTGAAAGTGACTGGGATCCATGTGGATTCAGTCGGCTACGAAGGATCGTCAGTTTCCCCAATGAATGGGTACTCACGGGATGCACCACGAGAAGGTCGATCCAATGCATCCCAGTGACAACCCTGATGACAAAGAAAAAAAAATACTTGCTCCTTGCAACTTTCAAGGACTCAGGGAGGCGGGAGAGTGGCCTACAGAACTTTGGTGGTGGCTGTGGTGTGGAACTATACACTGAAATCTGACCATTTTTCAAGCTGCTGTTAGTCACAAAGAAAAAAACAAAGAAAAATAAGTAAGAAAACATGGGAAAAGAGACAGCGCTGTTTGCACAGCCCAGGAGGTGGCATCAGAACTCTCCCCCGGCTGAGTTCTTCCAGCATGATGCTCAGGCTCTTTCTCATAAGTAAATACGTAAACAGATAAAGCATGTGACTTGGTGCTCCGTGATGAGAGCATGCCACCTGGGATTTTGTAGACTGTTTCTAGAGCCCGTCCCGTCTGTGAGGGTGTCCCCAAGATGCATGGACAGAGGGCCCTGATGCCGAGCTGTGGGCTGAGGCCTAAGGCCTGTGTGGCTCACCTGACCCTCAGGACTGGCCCATGCAGCAGATGGGCTCCAATCTGGTGATGGGGCTTGACGCATACAGTGGCTTGGGCAGTGGTTGAGGTCCCCTATCATGACCCTCACTACCCATGCCGGCCGACCTTGAGGTTCTGGCTTTCCCCTCTCAGTCTGTAAGCCTGAGCCCCTGGGGGTGGTGCACCTGAAAGCACAGCTCTCTGCCCCCACCCCAGACCCCATATCCTGGCCTCTGGAACTCTGAGGAACCTTCCAAGGTTTCCACATCCTTAGCTTTGGTAGCTATTATTATTTAAATTTTTAACATTTGTTTATTGGGGGATTAGTGCATTATATTATTTACATTTTTATTGGTGATTTAGTAATGATTAACCAGATTGTAAGGTACCAGGGGTACAATTCCATGCAGTTCCCACCACCAGAGTTCTGTGTCCCATCTCCACCACTGGAAGCTTCCCTATTCATTATCCCTCTGGGAGGATGGATCAGAATTCTTTATGGGGTGCAGAGGTCTGGCTTCTGTGATTGCTTCTCCACTGGGCATGGATGTTGGCAGGTGCATCCGCACCCCCCAGCCTGTTTCTTTTTTTGTTTTTAAAATTTTTTAAATGTATTTATTTATTTTTCCTTTTGTTGCCCTTGTAGATGTAGTTATTATTGTTGTTGTTGGATACAACAGAGAGAAATGGAAAGAGGAGGGGAAGACAGAGAGGGGGAGAGAAAAATAGATACCTGCAGACCTGCTTCACCGTCTATGAAGCGACTCCCCTGCAGGTGGGGAGCCGGGGGCTCGAACCAAGATCCTATGCTGGTCCTTGTGCTTTGCGCCACGTGTGCTTAACCCGCTGCGCTACCGCCCGACTCCCCCCAGCCTGTTTCTATCTTTCCTTAGTGGGCAGGGCTCTGGGGAGGGGAGACTTTGGGACACACTGGTGAGGTCATCTGCCCAGGGAAGTCAGGATGACGACATGGTAGTGTCTGCAACTTGGTGGCTGAAAGGCGGTAAGATATAAAGCAGGACAAACTGTTTAATAAACAGGAAGACAAAGGTAGGAATAGAGGAATAGAGCAGATGAAACTAGGGGTCTTCGTGTGAGAAGGTAGGGTATGTTCCAAGGGGCCCATGACTTTAGTAATTTTTGCCTGAGCCCAATAGCTAACATACAGGTGGCTAAAAGGATTCTCTGGGAAGATGGTGTCAGAGTTGCGAATAGGACTAGAAAGCTGGATTAGGGCAAAGAGTAGCTCCCAAATATGAGGAAAGTATAGAAATACCATTAACTGTAGCTAACCCTTATCAATCTGACCTATCTATTCATATTTAGCGAGGAGCCTGTGTGACCTATTATATTTTAAGACTTATTTTACAATTTTATGAGGAAGAGGAGAGGAAGAGGCCAGAAGACTTCTTTGGCATATTTGCCCTCATATTTGCAAGCCCCAAGCCATTTTATTTGTTTGTTTTCTTTTCCGTTTTTGTTGCTCTTGTTTTTTTTATATCCATGTTGTTGTTATTATTATTATTGATGCCATTGTTGTTGGATAGGATAAAGAGAAATGGAGAGAAGAGGGGAAGACAAGAGAGGGGGAGAGAAAGACACCTGCAGACCTGCTTCACTGCCTTTGAAGCACCCCCCCCCCCCCCTGCTGGTGTGGAGCCGGGGGCTCAAACTGGGATCCTTATGCTGGTCCTGTGCTTTGCACCACGTGTGCTTATCCCCGATTGAGTCCCTGTTTGTTTTGTTTTTACCAGAGCACTGTGCATCCCTGGCTGGGGATTGAACCTGGGACCTCAGAGGCTCTGGCATGAAAGTCTTTGGCAGAACCATTCTGTTGCCTCCCCAGCCTGGTTTCCACACCCTAACCTTTGCTTTTCTCCTCCTTTATGATTCAAAAGGAAGGTATGTGTGGGTGGGTAGAGGAGGGAAGCACAGGAACTAGAATGTTCCAGCAGGACATAGACCCAGGACTCCCTCCACCTGTAACAGCAGCTGAAAGCAGCCCGCCTTGCATTGGGGTCTTCAGATTCTCCCCCAGGGTGCTCCCTGGTCAGAGGTGCAGTGTGGACTGAAAGCAGGGGTCTCCCCTTGGTCTAGAGTCTATGTTCCTGCGAATATAACCTCAGACCTTGGACTGAATTTTCTCTCTGGTCAAATTTGCCTTCCCAGGTACCCTGTGAGTCGCCAAGGGCTTTATCCTGTTGGAAGACTTAATTCCCAGAGCTTCCTTCCCAGCCCAGGTTTTTGCTCTACATATGCATACAGTTGGTTTCCTTAGAAACTGCTGGAGTACTTGGTGCTTCTGGTTTTTAAAGGGACCAGACCCTTTTTCTGGAATATCTGTGACAAATCCCCCACAACAGGTTACAATATACAGAAGCGTTTTGAACGTTCATTTAAGATATCAAGAATTCCAGACTCTTAGATGATAGAGTTGAGGGGATGATTAAGGAAATTATAATGTACTCACACAATAGAAAATTATGGAGTCATCAACAATTAGGTTTTACGACAAGAGCTTAAGGACACAGAAACATGTTTATGTTTACACTTCACGGGGGAAGGGAAGCTAGACTCAGTATTTGGATGATAGTTGGTGTTAATCCCAACAGAAAGCAGAACGAAAGGTAACATGCCAAAATCTTAAGAGGGTTACAAAGAGTGTGGGTGGGGGGACTGAGAGGCAGCATACCCTGCAGAGCAGCATCTCAGCACCCCCCCCACCAAGTCGAAGTCCTAAATCCGGGTCCCACCCAGCTCCACACAGGAGCACTGAGCAAGCTCCAGGGGTGGCAGTGGTGCTGAGCTATCTCTCTCCCTCTCTATCCAAGTGAAATGAATGAAAAATAATTTAGAAAAAATATTTTTGCTTGCTTTTATTTTATTTTAATATATATTTTCATATTTTAATTATATATATATATATATATATATATATATTTGCCACCAGGGTTACTTCTGGGGCTTGGTGCCAGCACTATGAGTCCACAGTTCCTGGCAGCTTTTTTTTTTTTTTTTTCTACTTTCTTTATTTTTTTAACAGGATAGAAAGAAATTGAGAGGGGAAGGGAGACAGAGACGGAGAGAGACGGGGCCAGGCAGTGGCGCACCTGGTTAAGTGTCCAAACTACAGTGCACAGGGGTTCAAGCCTGCAGGGGGAAAACTTCACAAGTGGTGAAGCAGGGCTGCAGGTGTTGCTCCGTCTGTCTCCCTCTCTGTTTTACCCTTCCTCTCAATTTCTTGGCTATCTCTATCCAATGAATAAATAAAGGTAATTAAAAATTTTTATAATTGTTTTTGAAAATTTTTTATTATCTTTATTCATTTGACAGAGACAATCAGAAATCAAGAGGGAAGGTAGTGATAGAGAGGGAGCGAGGCAGAGAGACACCTCTAACCCTGCTTCATCACTTGCAAAGCTTTCCCTTTGCAGGTGGGACCTGGAGCTCGAACCAGGGTCCTTGTGCATTGTAACATATGTGCTCAACCAGGTGCGCTACCACCCGGCCCGGGTAATTAAAAAAAAAAAAAATTAGAGAGAAAGCAAGAGGGAGAGATAAATTGATTTGGGGGCCAGGCGATGGCGCACCTGGTTAAGCGCACACATTACAGTGCATAAGGAACTAGGTTCAAGCCCCTGGTCCCCACCTGCATTGGGGAAGCTTCATGAGTGGTGAAGCAGGGCTGCAGGTGTCTCTCTTCCTCTCTTACCTCTCTCTCCCCTCTCAATTTCTCCCTGTCTCTATCCAACAGAGAGATACCTGCAGACCTGCTTCATCACTTGGGGAGCATTCCCCCTGCAGGTGGGGGATGGGGGCTCAAACCCAGATCCTTTCGCTTGGTGATATGTGCGCTTAACCAAGTGCACTATTGTCCAGCCCCTTGCCTGCTGCTTTTATAGTTCTGTTTCTATTTCTTTTCATCATTTTTGGGAAGAGGGGTTAACAGTTTTCAGTATAGTTGTTGACACATGGGTACGGCTTCTCATCTCCTCATGACAGGTAACACTTTCACTCCCAACTTGGGCCTTTTCCCATCATCATGAGTCAGGATCCCAAGGCCTTCCACCCTTTCCCTTCCTCTTCTTCCCCAGAAACTTTTGCTTTGATGCCTTTCTTTCTTTCTTTCTTTCTTTCTTTCTTTCTTTCTTTCTTTCTTTCTTTCTTATTCCCTTTTGTTGCCCTTTTTTATTGTTGTAGTTATTGTTGTCGTCATTGTTGGATAGGAAGAGAGAAATGGAGAGAGGAGGGGAAGACAGAGAGGGGGAGAGAAAGACAGACACCTGCAGACCTGCTTCACCGACTGTGTAGCGACCCCCCTGCAGGTGGGGAGCCGGGGGCTCAAACCGGGATCCTTATGCTGGTCCCTGCACTTTGCGCCACCTGCACTTAACCCGCTGCGCTACCGCCCGAATCTCCTACCTTTCTTTCTTTCTATGCATTTTCCATCTTATTTTCCCGGAGTAGACTATAGTTTGTATAGTTAGTAATAATGTGTGCGGATTGTTACCTTGGAGGCTTACAACCTGTCTGTTTAGAAAGGGGTGAGAGGGGTGCTAGCACTTCTAGAGCCCTGCCCAGTCAGAGTCTGCATCACCTGCTTTTAGGACTGTTTCAGGCTACAGTCAGGCTACAGGCTGATTGGTCTGGCTGTCTCTTCCACCCCCTACCCACCTCCCATGCACAGACACACGGATGACGGAGACCCCACAGCAGGAGTGGCATGTCATTCCCCAGCTGCTCTCACACCCACCTGAGTGCCCCACCCTCAGTTGAGACTCAGGACCCAGCAGCTTTAAAGGGGGCACAATCCCTGTGCCAGCCACACTCCCTCCATCTGTCTGGTTCCTGTGGCGGGTGGACTGGTGAGAAGATGGCCGGCCAGAACAAAGTGTGTCCAACAGGCCCCCAGGGCATGGCAGATTCTCTGGGACTTTCCTCCTGGCTTCTGTGCTCCTGGTACTGGGATCTGGAGGCAGAAGTTGTGGCGGGAGGGGAGCACAGAGGGTGTCCAGCCTGGGGTAGGGTGTGCACAGCCCTGGGAAGCCCCAGCTCAGCCCAGTGAACACACAGGGCCTTCGTGTCCCAGCTTGTTGTAAGTCAGAAGCAGCATTTTCCTGGTCACCTGGGGGTTTGTGACCACGTGTGCACTTAACCAGTTGTGTTACCACCTGCCCCCACATTTCTTCTTAAGAAAATACTCAAACTTGGGGAGTCGGGCTGTAGCACAGCGGGTTAAGCGCAGGTGGCTCAAAGCGCAAGGACCGGCATAAGGATCCCGGTTCAAGCCCCCAACTCCCCACCTGCAGGGGAGTCGCTTCACAGGCGGTGAAGCAGGTCTGCAGGTGTCTATCTTTCTCTCCCCCTCTCTGTCTTCCCCTCCTCTCTCCATTTCTCTCTACCCTACCCAACAACAACTACAATAAAGGCAACAAAAGTAAATATTAAAAAATACACTTAAAAAAAAAGAAAATACTCAAACTTAAAAAATTTGATAGGACAGGGAGAAATCGGGAGGCAAGAGGAGATAGGGAGAGAGAAAGACACACCTGTAGCATTGTTTCACCACTCTCAAAGCTTCTCCTGGAGGTGGGGATCAAGGGCTTGAACCCAGGTCCTTGACACTGGAATGTGTGCCCTCAGCCCCCCCCCCATGCCACAGCCCATCCCCCAACACCACCTCTTCTTGAGTCCCTCATCCACTGATAGGCACTGAGATAGTTTCCACTTCTTATGCATATTGAATAGTGCTGTGGTGAACTTGGAGGTGCAGATATCTGTTTGACATCACGTTTTCAATTCTTTCAGTTAAATGCTTACAAGTGCAACTGCGTCATCACATGGTGGTTCTGTTTGTTAACGAATGCCTTTCCAGTTTGTTGATGGTTTTCTTAAAAGCTCTGCAAAGCCTTCTTAGTTTGATGTAGTTCTACTTGTTTGCTTTTGAGTTTGATACTCATACTTTTGTGATACCCCCAAAATTATTCCCAGGACTCACATAATGGGGCCTTTTCCGGTTTTATCCTTTGAGTTTTGTTGCCTTTACTTGATTTCTAGTTATTTTTTGTGAGTGGTATAAAATAGAAGTCTAGTTTCATTTTTTATTTTTTCCACCTTTAAATGTCCAATTTCTCAGACCATTTATTAAAGAGGCTGCCTTTTTCTCCATTGACTTTTCTTTGCTCCCTTGTCAAAGATTAACTGATCACATATGCTTGGGTTTATTTTTGGTATCTTTATTCTATTTCTTTGATCAGTTTGTTTGTTTTTATGCCAATCCCATAATTTTTTTTATTATTACTACAGTTTTGTAATAAAGTCTGAAATCAGGAAGTGTGATGCCTTCAGCTTTGTTCTTTTTCAAGATGGTTTTGACTATTCAGGGTCTTTTTGTAGTTCCATACAAGTTTTAGGATTGTTTTATTTCCTTAAATTATTTGAAAAAGAGCTCTGTTCATGTGATGAAGGGTGGGGGGTAGAAGGGAGAAAGAGAGAGAGAGAGGGAGAGAGAGAGAGAGGGAGAGAGAGAGAGAGAGAGAGAGGGAGAGGGAGAGGGAGAGGGAGAGGGAGAGGGAGAGGGAGAGAGAGAGGGAGAGAGAGAGAGAGAGAGAGAGGACGAGAACTCAGGACCTCATGCTTGGGAGTCCAGTGCAGTATCCGCTGTGCCACCTCCTGGAGCACTAGATCTAATATCTTTAGAGTAGTTTTAGACTCAGAGAGTGAGTGGGAAGTGCAGAGTTTCTCTTCTCCACCCTCAACCTCCCTATTATTAACACGTTGGCGTGGTACCTTCGTGAAACTGGTGACCCAGTGTTGATGTATTATTAATTTATTTTAGTGAAAAATTGATTTACTTACGAGAGAGAGGAGGAGGGTGGAGAGAACCAGACCCTCACTCTGGCACAGGCTGTGCCAAGGATCAAACTTGGAACCTCCTTCCTGCTGGAGAGTCCAATGCATTATCTGCTATGCCACCTCCCAGGCCACTATTTTTTTTAAAAAAATGTATTTATTTATTTTCCTTGTTGTTGCCCTTGTTGTCTTTTTTTGTGTGTGTAGTTATTATTGTTGTTGTTACTGATGTCGTTGTTGGATTGGACAGAGAGAAATGGAGAGAGGAGGGGAAGACAGAGAGGGGGAGACAAAGACAGACACCTGCAGACCTGCTTCACTGTCTGTTAAGCAACCCCCCTGCAGGTGGGGAGCCCAGGGCTCGAACTGGGATCTTTATGCCGTTCCTTGCACTTTGCACCACATGTGCTTAATCCACTGCATTACCGCCCAACTCCCTATTTTTAATTTTTCAAAAAGAATTTTGACAGAGCCCTGATCAGCTCTGGTTTATGGTGGTGCCAGAGATTGAATCTGTGACCTCTGAGCCTCAGACATGAAAGCCCATTGCATTAACCATCTTGTTATCTCCTAAACCCCTAGTACAGACTGAAGTCCACAGTTTATCTGAAAGTTCACTCTTGGTGTTGGACAAATGCACAATGATATATACCTTCTGTTGCAATATCATCAAGAGTGGTTTTTCTGTCCCAAAAATTCTCTCTGTTTTTCTCCCCCTGCCTCCCATCCTTCCCTACAACCGCCAACCCTAGTTTTTGTCTTTTCCAAAAATGCCATTGAAATAACTCAGTTGGTTTTTTTTCATACAGTAATAAGAATTTTGACAAACCCCCCCTCCCCTTGGCTTAGAAGCACGTTTTTCTTTAACACTGAGTATTTTTTTTGTTTGTTTGTTTCTAGGGTTATTGCTGGGGCTTGGTACCTCCATCACAAATTTTTTTTCCCCTTTTTTTGCCCTTGTTTTATCGTTGTGGTTATTATTACTGTTGTTATTGCTGTTGCTGTTGTTGGATAGGACAGAGAGAAATCAAGAGAGGAGGGGAGACATAGAGGGGGAGAGAAAGATAGACACCTGCAGACCTGCTTCACTGCTTGTGAAGTGACTTACCTGCAGGTGGGGAGCCGGGGGCTCGAACAGGGATCCTTATGCCGGTCCTTGCGCTTTGTGCTATGTGTATTTATTCCACTGCGCTACATACAGCCTGACTCCCCTGAGTAATACATGACTCTCTGAATGGGCCACAGTTAATCCACTTACCTAGTGAAGAACACCGTAGTTGCTTTCAAGTCTTGGCAATTTGTTCAAAGTAAAGCTCCTTTAAATATCCAAATGTCTGTGTGCAGGCTTTAAGTGAACACAGTTTTTAAATCATTGAATAAATATCAAGGAACATGGTTGCTGGATCTTGTGATAAGACTTTGTTCAGTTTCTTTCTTTCTTTTTTTTTTTTTTTTGAAACTACAAATATTGTCTTCCAAAGTGGTCATATCAATCTTCATCTCTGCCAGCAAGGAGTCAATTTTTCTGTTGCTCTGTATCCTCACCAGCATAGGGGACTTGTCAGGGTCCATACGTGGCCATTCTGACAGGTGTGCAATGGTCTCTGGTTTCTTCAGACTGCCTGTGTGTGTGTATTTTGGCAACCAATTTGTTGCACAAAATTATTCTTAGACAAGAAAACTGTCCTTTTTTATTATTATTATTATTTTTAGAGCACTGTTCAGCTCTGGCTCATGGTGGTGTGGGGGATTGAACCTGGGACTTTGGAGCTTCAGGCATGAGAGTCTCTTTGCATAACCATTATGCTATCTACCCAAACCAAGAAAACTATTTTCTTTCATGCCACAACACAGAGGGGCTAACAGTAACCCTCATACACATTTGCTTCCCACTGGGACTTTGCGGGAATCTACTGATCCAGATGGACTCCTCCCCTCCCCTCCCCTCCTCCCCTCCCCTTCCTTTCCTTGTTGCTTCCCCTTCCCCCTCCCCTTCCCCTTCTTCCTTCTTTTCTTCCTTCTTCCCTTACTAGAGGGTGAGAGATAGAGACCCTAACAGGAGAGACACCATAGCCCTACTCACTGCTCTCCATGCTTCCTTCTGAATGGCATTCCCATGTGACCTGAGCTCTGAACCTGCATCCTCATAGGCAGCAGAGTGTGCTCTCTACCCAGTGAGATGTCTCCCCGCTTCTCAACTCCTGTCATTGTGAATATCGGCATGCCCCCCCTATCACGTCCTGCTTTGTAGGCACAGTCAATGCACACATCTGTGTTAGGGCATCGATAGATACCTCTCTGCGCTTTGTAACCCAGTCTGTGGGTAATCACCTAACAGCTCTCCTGCTGGTGAATCCTTTAGCTATAGACTTTAGTTCCTCTGGGCCTGGGGAGGCTCCCCGGCGGTGGCGGCAGCCAGCGGTCCTTGCTGTAAGGTTTAAAAGAGGGATGGAGGAGGCCCACAGGCTAGTGCCCTTGATGCTGCTGCAGGCCTGTGTTGAACTAGGACTCTGTAGAGGACGTCCGGCATCCTGGTGTCCTTTGACCTCACAGCTGCTGTGCTATTGGCATGGCAGGAAGACAGCCCTACCCGGCTCCAAGGTCTGCTGCGGGCCCCTGGGCTGACGGGCTTCCCTCAGGCATGATGTGTGAGAAACTGTGTGTGCAGGGGGAGAGGGGCTGCTGCCGACCTCACAGCTGAGGACTGGCCCTGCAGGGAAAGCTGAAGGTCGCAGGGTGCCGTGGGCGCTAGCACCATCCTGAGGTCACACCAGAGGGGTGGGTCCCGCCACCCTGAGCTGGGGAACCTGCTGGCCCTGTGACTGGGGAAGACCAGAGGCTACAGACTGCCCAGTGGTGTGTCTCTGCTGGACCCCTGACATTGGTCCACACAGGACTGTCAGGGAAAGTTGTGTCTGCAGTGTGAAGATTTTGCATCAAGAAGAGGGGCACTCCCGGAATTCCCTAAAAATCGGAAGATCGACAACACTCAGTGCTGGCCTGGGGCTGTGGTGCTCCCCTGCTCCCTGCTGAGCACTCCTGAATGGGGTCGCACCTCTGTCCCTGCCAGGACAAATGTGCTGCCCCCCCCCCCCCCCCCGCCCACTTCATTCCCACCGTGCAGAAGTCAAGAGTCTCTGAGAACCCAGTATTTGGAGACCTATGAGCTCTAGGCTCCTCAAAGCATGTGGGGCCTCTGTCCTCTGTTTCCTGGAATGGGCGGAGGGCGACCTGTGAAGGGGCCAAAGCCGGGTTCTTTGTTCAGGATTCAGTGTCCTCATCTTAAAGCAAGAGGCCGAACAGGGGAGGTCTCTGCTGAGTTTTATTTCTGTGCTTCAAGAACCTGGATTGCCGAGTGTGTGTGTGTGTGTGTGTGTGTGTGTGTGTGTGTGTGTGTGTGTCTAGAGAGAGCGACAGAGAGATGAGAGAGATGCTCTCAGGAAGTTCTGAGAGCTTGTCTGCACAAGTACTGCCCACACTTGCACTTTACCTCTGTTCTATAGATTGATTTGTGAGTACCAGAAGAGTATTATTTTAAGTTTTTTTGTATATACTTTAAAAAAAAAAAAACAACCAGTGGCTCTGATGGAAATAAAGTCCATTCATTAAGAATATGTTAGTTCTGGCAGTAGCACAGCAGGTTAAGTGCATGTGGTGCAAAACAAGGACTGGCTTAAGGATCCTGGTTCCCCACCTGCAGGGGAGTCACTTCACAAGTGGTGAAGCAGGTCTGCAGGTGTCTGTCTTTCTCTCCTCTCTGTTTTCCCTTCCTCTCTCCATTTCTCTCTGTCCTATCCAACAACAACAATAACTACAACAATAAAACAACAAGGACAACAAAAGGGAATAAATAAATAAAATAAATATTAAAAAATAATAACTACAACAATGAAACAAGGGCAACAAAAGGGAATAAATAAATATAAAAAGAATTAAAAAAAGAAAAAGAATATGGTATTTCTCTGAAACTTTGGAAAGGGGAGAGGAATATATACACAGTGGGGAAAAAGTCCAGCAAATATTTGTCTTCAGTTAGCCCCTTCTTGTGACCACCAGTCCCCAGAGAAAGCCACTGGGTCAGGCTCCTGCTTGTTTTCTGAACATTCTGTCCACAGAGGCGCACGTTAATGCATCTCCTTCAGTGTCCCACAGAAGGATGGTGTACGCTCTGTATGCTTTGTTATTATTTTTGTTTATTTATTTACTATTGATAGAGACAGAGAGAAATTGAGAGGGGAGAGGGAAATAGAGAGACAGAGGAACACCTGCAGCCTGGCTTCACCGACTCACAAAGCTTTCTCTCTGCAAGTGGGGACCGGACGCTCGAACCTGGGTCCTGGTGCATTGTAACATGTGCGCTTGACCAGGTGTGCCTCCACCTGGCCCCACGTTTTGCGTTTTTATATGATTCAGGAATGAGCTTTTAAGAAGACAGCCCTTAGGAGTGCACTGTCTCAGCCTTATACCTGGGAGACTTCAGCGCTTGAGTGTTGTTCTTTGATTCGTCAGATGTTGGTCTCCTGTCTTGTCTTGCTTGCTTATGGATTTGAGTGGACGCTGCTCATTGCGCCTTCCATGTGGAGCAACTGTACCCACAGGAAACCAAAGACATTTACTCTCCAACAGACAGGACCGACTGTTGAGGATAGTTCTGAGGGCCAGGAGGCCAGGAGCCTCAATTGGCTAAGACGTGATCACTTTGTTTTGTGTTGCCGCATGTTTTCCCATACGAGTGGAGAAGAACATAAGGAGGCGCCAGGGAAGTAGTAGGATGTCTTTCTGGAGAGCACAAGGGAAGCGTCTGTTCACTATGGGAGGAGTTTTAGAAAGATAAAGACACCTGGAAAACAGAAACCCAGTAGGAATGGCGGGTGATAATCAGGGGTTTAAGAGGAGAAGGGACCCTTGAGCAGACCATTGCTCCGTGCATTCTGTCCTGCGAGCTGTCATTGCATCTTCCTGTGGCTTCTGCATGACTCCAGTCTCACATCTTTGCAATAAAAATATCTATACCGAAAAAAAAAAAATCTATACCGGGAGTCAGTGCAGTGGGTTAAGTGCAGGTGGCACAAAGCGCAAGGACCAGCTAAGGATCCCAGTTTGAGCCCCCGGCTCCCCACCTGCAGGGGGGTCGCTTCACAGGCAGTGAAGCAGGTCTGCAGGTGTTTGTCTTTCTCTCCCCCTCTTTGTCTTCCCCTCCTCTCTCCATTTCTCTCTGTCCTATCCAACAACAACAACAACAATAATAACTACAACAATAACTACAACAATAAGACAACAATGGCAACAAAAGGGAATAAATAATAAAATAAATAAATATTTAAATATATATATATATATTTGTACTTTGCACACCTGATCATGGAGTCACTTATGATTCTTATTCCCTTTTGTTGCCCTTGTTTTATTGTTTTATCTCGTCCTTGCTCCATCTTATCGGCAGCCCCGCCAGAGTGGTGCGGGGCAGTTTCCAGTTCTCCCCACTGTGTCCATAGTGCATCCAGGCCTGGGCGCCGAGGGAGTTCAGTTTCCTGACAGGCGCCGGTGTCTTTGCTCCTGGCTAGCACGCAGAGAAAGCATTTCTGACTTGTGTAGCTGTCGTCTGTCTGTCTCAGAGTTTGGGAGTCACTTCCTGTATAATTTCTTGGAGGATCCTATAATGTCTTTTTTAAAAAAATACTTTTTTATTAGTGATTTAGTAATGATTGACAGGATTGTGATATAAGAGGGGTACAATTTCATACAATTCCCACCACCAGAGTTTCATGGCCCACCCCGTCCATTAGAAGCTCCCCTATTCTTTTTATTTATTTTTTTTAAATATTTTTATCTTTTTATTTCTATCTTTCCCTAGTGGGCTGGGGCTCTGGGGAGGTGGGGCAGGACACATTGGTGAGCTCCTCTGTCCAGGGAAGTCAGGTGGGCGTCATGGTAGCATCTCGAACCTGGTGGCACCGCTCGGCTTGGCCTTCTCAGCACCATCTTGCCAATTTCTAGTTGACCTACACTATCCTACTGTGGCTCCTCTTTGTCCCCTCCCCCACAGTGTCTCTCCTACTGGCATGGAAATCCTGCTGTCACCCAGAATTCCCAGGTCCAAATCAGCCTTTTCTTGGAGAGCCAGCCAGGTGCTACCTTCGTGCCGCCATCTTCCCCTGGGAATGTCTTGACTTGGGGATAATAAGATCAATGCAGTACTTCAGTAAGTGGCCCCCTTGTGAGGACAACAGTGCTGGCAAACCTGGCCAGAGTGCAGACAAACAGAGGAGTCTCTGGGCCTCCCAGGCACATGGCCACAACCAGTGGCAGAGCAGTGGTTTTCAGAAGCCAGAGGCCCTTGGCAGAGAAGATTCTGGCATCCCCCTTTAGGGTTGAGATCACACTTCTGTGCGATGTCCTAGTGGCTAACTTTCCCTGTGAGGGTCCCTCTGAAGGATTCGGAGCAGAGCAAGGGGCCCACAGCATCCCCCTCCCACTCTCCCTTTTCTGGAACCCTTGCTCAAACCACAATTGGCAGTCCTGGGTGAGACCTGCGTCCCTGCACAGAGGGGTGGTGGGGGGAGGCAAAGTGGGAACCCCCTGAATGGAGTGGGGTGCAGGCATGGCTTTACTGAACCTGGGCACACTGCTGCTGGTGGGGGTCAGCCCTGGCTTTGCGGGTCCCCAGCCTGCAGTGCTCCATCTGTGCGTTTCCTGTCCCCGTGTGACCGTGAGCCCACGGGGTGGATGGGCAAACTGAAGCTGACCTGAAGGGAGCAGAGCAGGCCCTGGGGATGTGGGGCAGAACTGAGGAGCTGGGACAACAGGTCTATGGGGCAGACCTGACTGGAGGGAGCGGCCAGATGAGCAGAGGGAGGGGCCAGTGAGAGAGGGAGGGGCCAGGTGAGAGAGGGAGGGGTCAGGTGAGAGAGGGAGGGGCCAGGTGAGCAGAGGGAGGGGCCAGTGAGAGAGGGAGGGGTCAGGTGAGAGAGGGAGGGGCCAGTGAGAGAGGGAGGGGTCAGGTGAGAGAGGGAGGGGCCAGGTGAGCAAAGGGGCCACCAGGTGAGAGAGGGAGGGACCAGGTGAGAGGGGGAGGGGCCAGGTGAGCAGAGGGAGTGGCCAGTGAGAGAGGGAGGGGTCAGGTGAGAGAGGGAGGGGCCAGGTGAAGGGGGGCAGGTGAGAGAGGGAGGGGTCAGGTGAGAGAGGGAGGGGCCAGGTGAGCAGAGGGAGGGGCCAGGTAAAGGGGGGCAGGTGAGAGGGAGGGGCCAGGTGAGCAGAGGGAGGGGCCAGGTGAAGGGGGCAGGTGAGAGAGGGAGGGGTCAGGTGAGCAGAGGGAAGGGCCAGGTGAGCAGAGGTTGTGGGCAAGGGAGGCAGAGAAGTGAGCCTTGAGGAAGCACTCCAGGTTACCTTGCCTTTGTCAGCTAGCTGGTGGTGAATCAGGGACTCTTGGGGGCTGGCAGCTGGTGGAGATGGGAGGGGAAGGAGAGCCTTGTGGGGGGTGCATTGCCACAGACCAGCTGGGAGCTCTGGGCCAGCTGAAGCCGCAGACAGACTGGGACTGACCCGGCTACGCGTGTGTCCCCTCCACCAGCAGGACAGTCACCGCATAGTCCAGTGTGGCTTGAAGACGAGCCGGGCTGTGAGCCTAACGTCCAGCACTCGGCGAGTGGAGCGTGCCCACACCGTGCCAGGCAGATCCCTGGCGCTGCCCTGGTCTAACAGGGAGGCGAAAGCCTCGGTTCACAGAGGCAGACTGTGAACACTCACCTCGGACATGTCAGTCGTACATATTTGGTATGCTTTGCGTTTTCAAGATCGGGGGCACTGTTTGAGCCCCTCAGAGCCCTCTCAGCTTCCTTCTCAGTGTTGTGTGTGTTGGCTGAGGAAATCACCGGGCAGCCGGAGATTTGGGGCCTTTCCTACCCCTGGGCATCTGGCCCCGCAGGCCACTCACAGCCGACTTGGCTTGTGTGTGAGATGATGTGTGAGCATGACATTTTCAGAAACATCTGCCTGGTCTTTCCTGTCCTAACTGTGGTTTGACAGGCTGCACATCCCGTCTGTCCAGTCTGTGGCCTGTGGTCCTGTCTGTTGTCACTCACCCTGACCACTGTCCCCACAGAGTACTGAGGCGCTGGGTCTGGTCAGCCTCTAGCCTCCAGTGTTGACATGTCCTGGGGAGGTGTGTGTGGGGTTCTGTATGAAAACCCCAATTGTTGCACAAAGTACCAGGATGCTGGTGTGGCACAGGGCACACAGCGAGCGCTGGGCGGCTCTCAGGACGATGGATTGTGGCGGAGGAGACGGGATGTGTGGCTCTCACAAGTCAGCTTCTTTCTCCTTTAAATTGGTTTTGTTGACGTTGTTTTGCTGCCAGGGTTGTTGCTGCTGGGGCTCCTGCTGGGCACTACGAATCCACTGCTGCTGGTGGCCATTTTTTTTCCATTTTATTGGGCAGGACAGAGAGAAACTGAGAAAGGAGGGGGCCAGCTGGTAGTGCACCTGGTTAAGTGCATATGTTACAATGCGCAAGGACCCAGGTTCGAATCCCCAGTCCCCACCTGCAGGGGGAAAGCTTTGCAAGAGGTGAAGCAGAGCTGCAGGTCTCTCTCTTTCCCTCCACCTCTCTTGTTCTGCCTCTCCCTCCCTCTCTCCCTCCCCCTTCCCTCTTGATTTCTGGCTGTCTCTATCCGATAAATAACTAAAGATGGCAGTCAGGCGGTAGCCCAGCAGATTAATCGCATGTGGTGTGAAGCGCAAGAACTGGCGTAAGGATCCTGGTTTGAGCCCCCGGCTCCCCCCACCTGCAGGGGAATTGCTCCACAAGCAGTGAAGCAGTTGTCTATCTTTCTCTCCCCCTCCTCTCTCTGTCCTATGTAACAATGATAACATCAATAACAACAATAATAACTACAACAACAATAAAAAACAAGGTCAACAAAAGGAAAAATAAATAAATATAAAAAATTTATAAATAACTAAAGGCAATTTATAAAAAAGAAGAAATTGAGAGAGGAGGGGGAGATAGGGAAAGATAGACACTTGCTTCACTGCCTATGAAGCTTCCATCCTGCAGGTGGGGAGCAGGGACTCAAACTTAAATCCTTGCGTGGGTCCTTGTACTTAGCCAGGTGCGCCACTGCCTGGCCCCATTTTTTTTTTTTTCCTTGCCGCCAGGGTTATTACTGGGGCTGGGTGCCTGCACTACGAATCCACTGCTCCTGGAGGCTATTTTTCCCTTTTTGTTGCCCTTGTTGTTTATCATTGTTGTTGTTATTGCTGTCATTCTTGTTGGATAGGACAGAGGGTAATTGAGAAAGGAGGGGAAGACAAAGAGAGGGAGAGAAAGATAGACACCTGCAGACCTGCTTCACTGCCTGTGAAGCGACGCCCCTGCAGGTGGGGAACCGGGGGCTCGAACCGGGATCCTTACGCCCTTCCTTGCGCCTCCTGCCATGTGCGCTTAACCTGCTGCGCCACCTCCCGGCCCCCTGTTATTTTTGTTTGTTTGTTTGTTTGTTGTCTACCCCTCTGTCAGAGACAGAGGGGTAGAAAGCCAGAGACAGAAAGAGACCGGAGCACCAGGGCTCCCTTCAGGGCACTAGGAGTCAGGCTGCAGCCTGGGCTGTGCACACAGTGAAGCAGCAGGGACCCAAGTGAGTCGTTTCATAGGCCTTCTCCTCTGAACTGAGACAGAGTGTGTGCAACATAAAACAGCTTTCTGGGGGCCGGGTGGTGGCACACCTGTTTGAGCACACGTGTTACAATGCATGAAGACCCAGGTTCGAGCCCCTAGTCCCCACCTGCAGGGGGAAAGCTTCACGAGTGGTGAAGCAGGGCTGCAGGTGTTCCTCTCTATCACCCCTCCCTTCTTAATTTCTGTCTGTCTATTCAGTAAATAAATAAGTAAAGACAATAAGAATTAAAAAATAAAAAAGCAGCCTTTTGAAAGTGAATGTATACATCAGCGGCCTCTCATGCCTCCACAGACCAAGAGCCAAGGAGACCCCACACCTCTAAGCAGTCCCCAGCTCCCACACCACCTGCCCCCCTCTGTCTGTGCATTTCAGGGCACCGGGGTCACTCTACAGTACGGCCTTGTGTGTCTGACTTCTCCACTCGGCACCACGTTTCCAGCTTCCTCCTTGTGGTAGCTGGAGTCAGCACCTCACTCCCACTAGAGACTGAATCGCAGTCCATTGTGTGGACGAGCCCTGTGTGGTCCGTCCACTCACCAAGTAACGGGCACAGGGCTGCTTCCGTGTCTCAGTTATCATGGATAACAACCTTTATGAACACTTGGGTACAGAGATTAGTTTGAGTTCCTGTTTTCATTTCTCTGGAGGATCTCCCCTAGGCTCAGATGATTGGGTCACGTGGAAGTTCTATGATCAATTCATTGAGGAACTGCGATACACTGTCTTCCATAGAAATGACGTCCTTTGACCTTGGGTCCATACTCCCAGAGGGATAAAGAATAGGAAAGCTATCAGGGGAGCGGATGGGATATGGAGTTCTGGTGGTGGGAATTGTGTGGAGTTGTACCCCTCTTATCCTATGGTTTTGTTAATGTCTCCTTTTTTTAAAAAATAAATAAAAAGGAAGAAAGAAAGAAGGAAAGAAAGAAAGAAAGAAGGAAAGAAAGAAAGAAAGAAAAAAAGAAAGAAAGAAAGGAAGAACGGACGGACGCCCTTTGACGTCCCCACCGGTTAGGTCGGAGGGCTCTACTTTCTCGACATCCTCTCCAGCACTGGTTGTCTTCTTCTTGTCTTTCTCTTACTCTAGCCACCCAAGTCATGTGGTGGATATGAGTGGTTTCAGCAAAGGTGAGGCCAGTAGTTCATTTGCATTCCACTTGCTTCCTACTGAAAATGATGTAGACACAACATCTCCTTTGGACAAATGTCAGGGGCGCGGTGCACCTGGTTAAAGCACAAGGATCTGGGTTCCAACCCCCACTCCCTGCCTGCAGGGTCGGGGATGCTTCATACCCGATGAAGCAGGTCTGCAGATGTCTGTCTTTCTTCCCTTCTGTATCTCCGCTTCCCCTCTCAGTTTCTCTCTGTCCTATCCAATAAAATAGGGGGAAATGGCTGCTAGGAGCAGTGGATTCATAGTGCCAGCACTGAGCCCTAGCAATAACGCTGTAGGCAAAAAACAAAACAAAAAACAAACAAAAAACAGAAAAGAAAAGAAAAAGAGAGAAATGTCTACTTAAGCCCTTTGCCCCCCCCCCCCCAGTTGATTTGCTTGTCTTTTTGTTGTTCAGTTGTTGTTAAAGCTTTTTATGTATTCTAGGTACTAAACCTGTATCAGGTACACAACTTCCAAATATTCATACCTATTCTGTATGAGAACTCTTTTTAAAACATTTATTATTGTTTTAAAGATTTTAGGACTCGGGGGATAGCATCTCAGTTTATACAACAGACATTCATGCCTGGGGTCTTAATTTTAATTCCTGACACCACCATAGGCCAAAGCTGACCAGTTCTCTGGTTAAAAAAAAAAAAGGAAAATGGGGGTCGGGCGGTAGCGCAGCGGGTTAAGCACATGTGGTGTAAAGCGCAAGGATCGACATAAGGATCCCGGTTCAAGCCCCCGGCTCCTCACCTGCAGGGGAGTCGATTCACAGGCGGTGAAGCAGGTCTGCAGGTGTCTATCTTTCTCTCCCCCTCTCTGTCTTCCCCTCCTCTCTCCATTTCTCTCTGTCTTGTCCAGCAACAATGACATCAATAACAACAACAATGATAACTACAATAATACAACAACAAGGGCAACAAAAGGGAATAAATAAATATTAAAAGAAAGAAAGGGAGAAAGAAAGGAAAGAATGATTTCATATGAGCTGGAGTTGAGAGAGCACTACTCAGATTCATTTAGGGCTAGAGACTGAACCTTGCACCTCAAACATGTAAATACTGTTGAGCTATTTCCCTGGTCACCTCTCTTTTTCTTGACAGTGTAATTTGGTGAACAAAAGTTTAAATTTTTGATGATGACTAATTTACTTATTTTATTTATTTTTAAAGATATTATTTATTTATTTATGAGAAAGATAGGAGGAGAGAAAGAACCAGCTATCACTCTGGTATATGTGTTGCCGGGGATTGAACTCGGGACCTCATGCTTGAGAATCCAGTGCTTTATCCATTGCACCACCTCCCGGACCACTATTTTATTATTTTATTTTATTTTATTTTATTTTTTTGCCTCCAGGGTTATTGCCGTAGCTCAGTGCCTGTACCACAAATCCATTTTTCCCCCTTTTGTTTTATCATTGTTGTGGTTATTATTATTGTTGTTGTTGTTGCTGTCATTGGATAGGACAGAGAGAAATGGAGAGAGAAGGGAAAACAGAGAGGGGGGAGAGAAAGACAGACACCTGCAGAGATAGACACCACTTGTGAATCGACTCCCCTGCAGGTGGGGAGCCGGGGGATCAAACCAGGATCCTTGTGCTTCACGCCACTTGTGCTTAACCCTCTGTGCTACCGCCCGATTCCCACTTATTTTATTTTAACTGTTCTACTTAAGTTTCCAGTTTCTTGAAACTTAAGTTTCCAGTTTCATATCTTGATCCCCATGACTAATTTCAAGGTCATAAACATTTACCCTTATTTTCTTCTAAGAGTTTTATAGTTTTAGCTATTACATTTCTGTTATTAATCTATTCTGATTAAGTTTCTTTTTCTTTTTCTTTTCTTTTTTTTTTTTTGTATGTGGCTTGAGGCAAGAGTCCGACTCCACTTTTTTCCCTTCCAGTCTGCGTCTTACTTGATGAAGGGAATGCCGGCTCGTAGAGCCATTGCTGTTGTGAGGGCATGTTTGCACATTCCCACCAGGCAGGTGTCAGTACATGTCACTCTTCACTAAGCCGCCATCCTGTTGCACCACAGGAATTTATGTTCCCTGAAGCCCCTTGTGCTCCTACCTCACTTGTCTGAGCCCCCAGTTCCGCCCCACAATCTATTTGGGATTCTTCCTTTCTTTTTAAAATATTTTTTATTCCCTTTTTTTTTTTGCCCTTGTTTTATTGTTGTAGTTATTATTGTTGTCGTAGTTGTTGGATAGGACAGAGAGAAATGGAGAGAGAGGGGGAGAGAAAAAGCAGCTGCAGACCTGCTTCACCACCTGTGAAGCGACTCCCCTGCAGGTGGGGAGCCAGGGGCTTGAACCAAGATCCTTACACCGGTCCTTGTGCTTCACGCCGCGTGGTGTGCGCTTAACCCGCTGCGCTACCGCCCAACTCCCAGGATTCACCCTTTCTTGCCCTTTAATTGGTTTTCTTAGATTCCATCTTTGAGTGAGATCATCTGGTATCCATCCTTCACCTGTGGCTTGTTTCACTCAGCACGATTCCTTCCATTTCCATCCATGCTGTAGCACAGGAGAATATGCCATCGTTTCTTACAATGTAATAACTTCCTTAACCACTCATCTGTTGTTGGACACTCGTATTGTTTCGTAATGTTGGCTGTTGCAGAAAGGGGTGTGTATAGATCTTTTCAAATAACTGTTCTTGTGTTCTTGGATAGATGTCTAGGAGAGGATGTGTTGGGTTATAAGGTAGGTTCATATTCAGTATTTGCAGAAGTCTCCAAACTGCTTTACATAGGGGCTGTAGTAATTACAGTCCCACCAACAGTGTACAAGAATTTCCCTTCTCTCCACATCCTCACCAGCCCTTGTTTCTGTACTTTTTGATATAGGGAGTTCTCACAGGGGTGAGGTAGTATTGCATTGTTGATTTCTCTGACAAATCCACTTTTTTCTTTTCTTTTTAAATTTATTATTATTAATTTATTTATAAAATAAAAAATATTGACAAGACCATAGGATAAGGGGTACAGTTCCACAGAATTCCCACCAGTAGAGTTCCGTAGCCCATGAAAACTTTACTATTCTTTATCTCTCTGGGAGTATGGACCCAGGATTATTATGGGATGCAGAAGGTGAAAGGTTTGGCCTCTGGAATTGCTCCTCTGGTGAACATGGGTGTTGGCAGGTCGATCTATACTCCCAGCCTGTTTCTATCTTTCCCTGGTGGGACGGGGCACTGGAGAGGTGGGGGTCCAGGACACATTGGTGAGGTCCTCTGTCCAGGGAAGTCAGGTTGGCGTCATGGCAGCACCTGCAACTTGAAAAAGTGTTAAGGTATACAGCAGAACAAATTGTTTAATAGTCAGGAACCTAAAGGCAAGAATATAGCAGATGACATTTGGGGTCTCCATTTTGGAAAAAGCTAGTAGGTCTATTTTAGGTATATTCCTAGGGACCCATGACTTTACTAATTTTTGCCTGAGTCCGACTGAGAGCTAACATGCAGGTGGACCCAAGGTCTTGTCTGGGAAGATGGTGTCAGAGGTGGGAATAGGACTAGAAAGCTGGATCAGGGAAGAGAGTAGCTTCCAAACATGGGGAAAGTATATAAATATCATTAACTATAAACCCCACTGATTTGATCTGGGGCCCATATTCAGCACAGGAGCCTGTGTAACCTCTGCATCCCTGTAGGTCTGAGCTCACATTCTGTGGTCATAGCTAGGAACATTCCAGGCTGCACTCATTGCTGGACCCATCTTCCTTTATTGGGGGGTTAACGGATTATAATACGGCCGTTGACACGAGGGTACACTTTCTCATTTCTCCATTATAGGTGTCTGCAAAACACTCCCACTTCCGATTTAAGTTCTTTCCCACCAACATGCGCCAAGCCTCTCCCCAAGACCTCCCCCCCACCCCGATCCCCTTTCTGCTTCTTCACCTCTGGGGTCCTTTGCTCTGGTCCAAGTTTTACTTTGTGTTTTCCCTTTCTGTCCTTGTTTCTTAAATTCCACTAATGAATGAAATCAGCCTCTTTCTGGCGTATCTCGCTTCACATGACTCCATCCAAGAAGACGGCAGAGCAGTTTGCCATCGTGTTTATAGACCGCAGCTTTCTCAACCACTCATCTGTTGTGGGGCAACTGGGTTGCGTCCAGGTTTGGGCTACTATGAACCGTGCTGCTCTGAACATAGCTGTACATAGATTGTTTTGGATGTGTGTATTTGCTTCCTTTGGATATAGCCCCAGGAGAGGAGTTTCCGGGTCATAGGGGCGGCCCATTAATAAAGTTCTGAGGATTCTCCAGACTGTCAACTCCGCCATTAATATCCAGTTGTTCCAGCGTCATGGTTCAACCTTCTGGGGAGGGTGACTTCTAACAGGCCCTCATAAAGTCTAGAGGGTCCCTGTCCATGGCTCTGAGCTGTTCCTGGTACAGTGATAGAAGTGGCCTGACTACAAGACCCCCACCCCCTGACCTCCCTGAGTTCTGTGGCAGCAGAGCAGTGAGGGTTCTCCCAGAGGCAGGGCTGTAAGAGGGCCAGCTCCATCCCCTTTTTCTGGTCACCTCCAGCCAAGCCTTCCTTGCCCCTCCCTGCCCTGAGATCCCACCCCTGTGGCCCACTGTCCCTACAGTTATTCTGCTCATTGAGTGTTAGCTGCCTGAGCTCCATGGGAGGCTCTGGAGGAGCCGCTGGGTGCCATTGATGTCTGTGTCTCATCTGTTTCAGCTGTGTTGGAGTGGAAGAGGAGGAGGCCCCGGACATTGACATATACCACTGTCCAAACTGTGAGAAAACCCATGGAAAGTCCACCTGTAAGTACAGCCCTGTGCTGATGCCCCCCGGGTTGAATCATGGACTTTACTTGACCTTGGCCATGACCTCATCTTGGGTTTGCTGGAGTGAGCTGCCTTGGTGCCTGGGGTCCTCCACCAACCTTGCTCCCTACCACCTGTGGCCTAAGCACTGCTCACTGTGGGCCGCTCTCAGCCCAGTGCAGACATCTGGCCATTTTCAAGACTTGGGCAGCAGTGAAACCTCCAGCACCTGCATGTCCGGGTGAGACCACCTGGATGAGGGACTCTGACTGGGGAAATGGGTTGAATGAGATGACAGGCCAGCGGGGGGGGGGGGGGGTTGGCCAAGTCCCACCCCCCACCGGCCACAGTCACAAGGACAGCTGGTGTGCTCTCCCTCCCTTCAGCAGCAGGGATCCTGGTGATCCCTTTCCTAAATGACCTGCTGTGTGTGCCTTCAGGGACTTTCTTCCACTTGGCCCAGTCTCCCACTGTGCACCATATCTACTTAGCCAACGGAGTAGGGTGCAAGACCACGTTGACCCTGGCTGCCCTCAGGGGGCACTGGGGGAAAGCAGGGCTGGAGCGGCGGTGCTGTCTGCAGCCTGAACACAGTCTACGGCCCAGGGGCACGTGTGGCTCCCGGGGCAGCCACACATCTCACAGGTGGGGCCATGGTGTCTGGCTTGTTTCAGAGTCTGAAGCAGACTGGCCACAGTGTGCACAGTTCTCCGTCCCCTCAAGCCTACCCCTTGTGGCTGGGCTCTTTATAAAGCAGGGCTGACTGCTGGGCCCAGCCACTGTGTGCCTGTGGTGCAGAGACAGGACAGCAGTCACCCAGCCTGGCACTGCCTGCCTGTAGCACTCGGCAGGTGCAGGGGTTGTGCCCAGCCTTTCCAGCCTTTCCAGTCTCAGGTCCTCTCCCGCCCCGCCCTGGAGGCTCAGACAGAGGGGTCGGTGCAGCTCAGGGGAGACCATCCAACATAAGAGTCTCCGGGTCCACTCTGTGGTGGGCTGCTTAAGAAGAGCTGAAGTGTAGAGCAGCCTAGACCTCCTGGAATCAAAGGCCACAGGGTTCCTCCAGAGGCCCTGACACCCATCTCTACTGTCCTCAAGAAGCTGAGCTGGCACATGGGTGTCACCTGACCCCCTCCCACACTCTTCCCAGTCCTGGGTCACAACCTACAAGCCGTCGAATACCCAGGTGTCCAGGAGCTGAGGTCTTCTCACTCAGCACCCCTCTCAGCCTGTCACTCAGCACCCCTCTGCAGAGACCAGGCCAGAAGCAACCCCTGAGTCGGGCCTACCAAGGAGGCCTCACTCCTCAGGGCACCTCCTTCCCTGGGACCTGACCCCCATGAGACCCTGTCACTATCTGCTGGGGCATGGCCTCATGACCCCAGCAGGGGCAGGTCCCTGTCTCCTCACCTGTTGATGTGTATCTTGCATCTGCTTCGAGATCCAAACCACTGTCCCCGCCAACTCCCTCAGCCTGTCATGTGGTCAAAAGCACTTCCTAGGGCAGCAGGCATTCCTGCCTGGACCCCTCCTGGCACGAGTACACACATGCCCTTACTGGACTGTGGGCACACATGCATGCCAGGCACACACATACACACAAGCCTGTACACACACTTGTGTCCTCATGGGCTGTGAGACCCTGGAGTGTGTGTCGGGCGGGGGGGGGGGGGTGAGGGGGGCATTTTCTCAACCCTTGCACCTACCCGCAGGGAACTGGGTGAGGTTGGCACAGCACAGAACCCTCCTGGAGGGGGCTCAGAAGAGGCTTCCTGTTGAGTAGAAAGGGGGCCAGAGGTGGGCAGGGCTTCACAGGAGAGAGTGGGCTGAGGCTGCAGGTGAGCCCTGACACGCCCTCCTGTAGCTGGTGGTAACAGGGACAGAGTGAGGACAGTCTGGTGACAGCAGCCCCTGAGCTGGGCCTGCCTCAGGCTTCCACAGGAGGGGGAGACACTGGGTAGGGGGTGCTGAGCAGACCTCCATTCCAGACCACCCCCCCTCCTTGTCTACTGTCAGGTCATGGCCCCTCAAGACCGTCTTAGACAAGAACACGACATTTGCACCATACTTGATTTCTTTTTATTTTTTAATTTTTTAAATTATCTTTACTTTATTTACTGGATAGAGACAGCCAGAAATCGTGAGGGAAGGGGTGATAAAGAGGGAGAGACAGAAAGACACCTGCAACATTGCTTCACCACTTGCAAAGCATTCCCCCTGAAGGTGGGAAATGGGGCCTCGAACCTGGGTCCTTGTGCATTGTAACATGTGTGCTCAACCAGGTGCGCCACCACCTGGTCGCCATACTTGATTTCTACGATGTATACAAACGAGCCTGGACCCTCCAGAGGGAGGATTGCGAGTGTGCACCTCCAGTGGCAGTGCCAGGCACACATGGGCAGCCTGGGCCAAACTACTGGATGTCTCTGCTCAATTTCACTAGAGGGATGCCAGCCCCAGCCTCCCCGGCCCCTTGTAAGGTGTAATAGCACCAGCAGTGCTTGGCTGTCCCCGTTCCATGGAGCCCTGCAGGCAGCCCGGAGCGAGCTCAGGCCCCCGGCTCAGGGGCTGGATCCCGGCTCAGCCATTTGTCTCTAGGGCTCGGTCTCATGACATGCTTCGTCCTGGTCTGGACAGAGCGGGTGTGCATGAGAGGCTGCCAGGAGACCCCAGCTTCTGGGCACTGCCACTGCTGAGTATTAGAGGGATGGTGGGCTGTGACCCAACACTGGGAAGAGTGGGAGGTGTCCTGTGCTGCCCAGGTGACAGCTCGGCACCGTGAGGGCAGGAGAGGTAGGTGGTGGGACCCTCAGGGGGCCCTATGGGCTTTGGCTCCAGGATGTCTGGGTCCCCCAGTGTTCACACTCCTGGGCCATCCTGTGGCTGGATCCCCTGGGCTGAGTCCCCGAGGGCGTCAGAGAAGGGTCTACAAGTGACGGGCTGCCTGCTGTCCCTCCAGTGAAAAAGAAGCGGACCTGGCACAAGCACAGCCCTGGGCAGACACCTGAGGTCAAGCCCGTGCAGAATGGCAGCCAGGTCTTCATCAAGGAGCTTCGGAGCAGGACCTTCCCCAGGTGGGTCCCCTAACCCCTCCTCACTCCTCAGGGGCTGTGGACCCCTCCTCAGGTGAGGCTGCACAGACATGGGGCAGATGCTCTCCTTTCCCTCTGGAACAAGTGCAAGGGCCCCTCACCCTGCCCACTCTGCCTTCTTTTGCTGTCTTGGCAGGGGGAGAAGTGTGGTCCTGGTTTGATGGGCAGGGAGTGGGGTGGGGTGAAGGTCCCAGGACCCTCAGTCTTGGCAGGATACTGTGCTCAAAGGCTGCTCCCTTGGGCAGGCCTGCTGGGTGTCCCTAATAGAGTGCCTGCCCCCCCCCCCCACACACCGCCAATGTCCTCATCCTGTGAGAGGACACAGAGCATGGACAGGGCCCTGGAGCACCTTCTGGGGAGAAGGGAAGCACCAGCGTCCACACAGATCAATCCCTGAGCCACCCAGAGCCCCTCTTCAGCCCTGTACAGTGAGAGCTGTTACTGTTTGTCAGATGGATTCTTTTTGTCGCTGTTGTTGCCCTTGTTTTTTTTTTTTTCTTGTTGAAGTGATTATTGTTGTGGTTATTGATGTCATTGTTGTTGGATAGGACAGAGAGAAATGGAGAGAGGAGAGGAAGACAGAGAGGGGGAAAGAAAGACAGACCTGCACACCTGCTTCACCACCTGTGAAGTGACTCCTCTGAAGGTGGGGAGCCGGGGGCTCGAACTGGGATCCTTAGTCCTGTCCTTGTGCTTAACCCGCTGTGCTACTGCCGACCCCTTGTCAGATAGATTCTTTATTTTCTCCTTCAAGTGTGAAGGATAATGAGCCAGGTGCAGAATTCTACATTGTTGGGGTATTTTTGTTTTAACTCTATGTCTTTCACCCCATTCTCTTCCTGCTTGTGTGAGATTTGATGAGAAAGCCAAGGGGCCAGGCAGTAGCGCACCTGGTTAAGTGCACACATTACAGTGCGCAAGGTCCCAGGTTCGAGCCTCTGGTCCCCACCTGCAGGGGGAGAGCTTCACAAATGGTGAAGCAGGGCTGCAGGTGTCTCTCTGTCTCTCTCCTTCTCCATCTCCTCCTCCCCTCTCAATTTCTTTGTCTCTATCCAATAATAGATAAAATAAAATAAAATGAAAAGAAATCTACCCCTATTCTTATTCTTGTTCTTCTGTGGGTATTTTCCCTCTTCCTCCTCTCCCCACCCTTCTGAAATCTTTTTCTGCTTGCCCTCTCCACCTCTATTGCACTGTCATTCCTGTGCCGCACTGTGTAGCCATTTAAAGGCACAGCCACTTGGTCTTTGGTATATTCACAGATGTGTTTGGTCTTTGGTATATTCACAGATGTGTTTGGTCTTTGGTATATTAACAGGTGTGTTTGGTCTTTGGTATATTCACAGATGTGTTTGGTCTTTGGTATATTCACAGACGTGTGCACTGTTGCCAGCCAATTCTTGACCACTGTCAGCAACCCAAGGAAACATGTGTCTCTGGCTATCACCCCAGCCACCTTCTCTCCCTCCACCACTGCCAATCACTAGCTCACCTTATGTCTCTGCAGATTTGTCTGTTTCAGCTAAGAGGACCCACACACTTTGTAGTCTTTTGTGTCCAGCTTCTCTTGCTCTTTTTTTTTTTCTGTAACTTGTTATTTTCTTTTAAAATATTTAAAAATATTTGTTTATGTGCCTGGGAGGTGGTACAGTGGATAAAGCCTTAGACTGTCAAGCACTTTCAAGCATGGTGTCCCAAGTTTCAGGCTCCCAGTATTGCATGTGCTAGAGGGATGTTT